>NC_056725.1:222783105-222973105 GCF_019279795.1 Protopterus annectens | reverse complement strand
GCAGGTGCATTATGAGGTGACTGGGGACCTTCCCTCAAGGAAAGTGACTCTTTTCTCCTCCCTAGCTAGCCTTATTTTACACACACACACACACACACACACACACACACACACACACACACACACGCACGCACGCACAGTCACTTATGCTATACACACATTAGCAGTTCGGGGGAATGCCATTTTACTTATGGTACATTATAGGGGTGTGATAGGAAACTAGAGTACTCAGAAAAAATAAATACTAACAAAATAAGGATATCCAGATAGTACCACAGCCAAAAACATATTAGAGAACAAAATGTTGGAAGGCAACAATGTTAATCACTGACACTTTAAGCTACAGTCTACCATTGATTTGTAGGGCATCAAAGCAACCAGATGACATTGTGCTACAGTGTTAGCAACCATTATATTTATAATAGTGATACTGCAGAGGGTTTCTGTTGCTACAAGCAGTTAAAGGTCTTGTCAGCAAGCCAATTTCCAAGCTCTAATGATGCCATAGTAGTAACTTCTTGAAGAAAATGTCAGGCCATACCAGCTAATATATTACTCAGACAAGTTTTTCACACCGATGAATTTTTCTTTATATGTAGAAAAATGGAAAGCAACAAAACTGTGGCACGCAGTAGATTTGAAATGACTGACAAAAATGATTATCAGACTAACTTGAGAAACTGGCAAAATAGTTTATCACAGTGTATTTTTAAAAGATTGACTCTGAAAAGGGAAATATTATTTCTCAAGCCCTAGTGTGAAAAAATGTTGCAAGCCCCTTAAGATATATCACCTGCACCATTTTCCATGTTTTTGTTTTACAAATTTCATTCTGCACTAATAACTGGATTAATATGACAACTAAAGGCCTTTCTTATAGAAATCACACTATGTGTGCTGTATACATTTATACCAATTTCTGCGTTGCAGAGTTCGCAGCACACATACTTTGTGTCATAATCACGTTTCTTAAGAGACAAGATTCATCCTGACTCATGTCTGAGTAATTGTTCCTCTTATCCCACTGCCAGATGTGCGAATGTCAGATTATGAAACTGTGGCCTTTCTGGTCAGCTTTGTTTTCAGATATAAAGTATGGTCACTCATGTGGCTTTATTTGCAACAGTGAAATAACACCCACATCTGCATATTATTCGTCAATTTATTAAGATGCACAAAATACAAAAAAATTAAATAAACAATTTATTAGCATAAGCTTGAGATTTGCATATTCATATACAGATATATGATACAGTAGTGATTCAGTTTTGGAGGGGATGCATACAGAAATGAGTAGATGGACAGTAAATGAAGAAGGACAGCAGGATCTAAATATGTTACATGGGATAGCAAATTAAGGTATTAAATTTAAAAGATTGAATGAGAATTGTTATGGGAAAGTCTTCTTTTGGGTGGTTGGAATTTAGTCATTACTTCTGCACACATGCTGTCTGCTACCAGGCATGATTAACTCTGTGACCCTCGTCAACCTCTTCCGACCGTTCACAGCTGTATTTATCCCCACCTCTACCCTTCTGTGGCATTTCGGCTGTCACTGCAACAGATTACCATTTGCAGTTTCCACTGGTTCTCCTGTTTGAAGACTGAGAAAGTGTGCTATTCACATGGGTTAGCTAACTCCAAATCACTGCCACACAAAAGCAGGGACACTTTATAAGTAGAACCACCAAACACTGGTATCAAATATGACCAGATTTGTTATAACTGCACCAGCAATGCCACACACACTATTAGTACATCATGGCATTTGCCATCCCCCCCCACACACACAAATTCACATATATTGTGAAACACATACAAGCCTCCACTGTTTCTCTATGGGTAATAAAGGACTACGTAGTCACCTTCTAACTGTCTGGGCACATCAAGTTAAAATCACCTCTAAGTAGATATCAATGGTTAGTTTTTGAGGCACAGCAGAATTTCTGTTTGTAGGGCATTTTAATGGGGAGTTTCTCATTTCCCCAGTGCTGTTGGATTTTGGAGTTTGTATTTTTAAGTTTAGGTGTGTTGAGGCTTGCCTCCAAATGGGGTGCACTGGGGCTTGCCCCTTGTAAAAAAATATTTTAATGTATAGGTAGGAAACGTGTTCTCTGTCAATTGTGATCAAGCAGTGCATTTTATGAATGATCATGAGCTGATCATTCATAGAGAAAGCTATGCACATACACACCCCATGACACAGAGGCACAGGCACACAAACACAATAGCACACAGAGATACATACACAGCATGCACGCATACACATACACACAACCACATGCACAGAAAGATAGAAGGAACGACAAATGCATATACCCAGACCAGAAAGGACTGATGCTATGCTCCCAATATCCTAGCCCCTTACTTGGTATTGTTATCACTCTCACTAGCTATGGTACTAAACAAATGAGGTCATATAAGTTTAGCTGTTCCTGTATTTCACAGGGGTGAGAAATCCATGGTTTCCTGCTGAAGACCATTGCAAAATGTTTACAATAATCAAGTTGTAAGCCAGTAATGCACACTTTTGCAGAATGGGTGCCAAATGCTGTTTAAATAAGAAAATGTATCTCTCTGTACTTGTATTGCTTGAACAGACTTCACAGTCAAAATGCAGTATGTTTAAATATTATGTGATTAATAAGCTTATCTAAATGAGAGATTCATCATATGTAAACAATGCATAGCTCTCCTCGAAATAGTGGCAAAGAGAGGTAATCAGACAAAATATTTCTGTAGATCTAATTACAGTTTAATTTCAGTTCTGTAGCTGACATACCTTTTATTCTGATAAAGTAAGACAAAGAAGAGTACTGAGACCCCACAGACTTCACTTTTCTAGGCCAAGTCAGTGTGAAGGATATACTGCTATACTGCAGTGAGGGACACATTTCTTATAATAACCGCAGCTCTGGGGCTGAATTTTATTGATTGTGTGATATTTTGGGAAATATTAGCTCCATGGAAGCACCCATAATAACTGTATTTACCACCATTCTAATATCCTGAAGCATTTTAGGCCAAATTTCAGCATTAGAACCATTACAAGGTAAGTTAATCATAAGGCCATTTCCACTTTGCCAGTACCCACACTAATCCTTGCCTCCTCTTACACGAAGGACCAGGCCATTCAAACCAATGTGAATTTAGGAATACCAATCCAGTTCTCTAGCTCCTTTTTAAAGTCAGAAAGTGTGTCACACTGTTTATCTTGGAGAGACTTCACAAATGCTTCTGCTAAACAAGTACTTTTTTTATTCTATAACATCTTAAATACAATCAACAGCATACAAATGTAAACTCATTTCAGACACTCACAGACTTGTAATTAGTTCAATCTTTGTCAATAAGATCTCCCAGACTTTTAATGGTAAACATGAAACAGTTCAGTCTTTTCACTGGTTGAAAATAATGAAGAATTTTTCAAAGTCAAATAAAACAGTAATGATTAAGGTATTTACATCATTGACACATGGTATAGGGTTTGATTCTTACTTTGGGATAGCAAATATGGCTAGGCTTAAAATGGCCAGCTAAGGCAGACAGCCTAGTACTAGGCTATAAAATGTTTTATTTTTCAAGATACACTGGTAACATGTACCAGTTCTTTTATTCAAATGTGTGCTTTTTGTTAGCTTCCTGAAGACCCAACCTTGCTTAGAGCCTCATTTTCACAAACTCCCCTGAGTTTATATTAGCCTCCAGGTAATTAACTATGGTTAGGCCCCCTGGCCTATATCAAGTTTCTGTTACTTCTCCGTGGTTGGGCCCTCTGGCTACAATGAAATCTCTGGCATTAGTGCATTCTTTCCCTCAGGTGAGACCACTAGTCCGTCTTCTTAACTTCCTTGTAAGAGCCCAGGTTAGCTTTCTTCTCAGGTTTCGTGTATACTCTGGAATGCTTCCCTTTTAAAGAAGGAAGCCTCTTCGCCTCCATTCAGGAAAAGTGATGAAAGCGCCCCTTAGTAATACATCCTGTTATTGCAATTATGTCTGCCTAGTTTGCTAGCACAAATCTTCCTAGTGTTTACTGTACCACACAACACACTGCATAACCCCTCAACTCAAAACTCGGAGTGCGACAGATACTGACCTGCCCAACATGGTAGGTCCAAGGTTCCTGTAATATAGCAGTGCCTTCCTTATAAACGCTGTTGTTGCTAAAACAATCCCACTTGCTGCAGTTCCTAGCAAAATGACCAAGTTGTGATCCAGAACAGCATCTAGATTTATTCTGGTTGTGTACAGTTACTTATTGCTCATATGATTTCTTTTTATGGGTTTATTTTCTGCATGTTTGCAGCTTGTTTTTCTCCTTGAATGTATGTTGTCCTGGGTGCTGTAGCCCTGCCCACTGCTTCACACTAGCACTTTTCCTTTTTGTAGCTTATCGACAAAGCTCTTTGTGAACTCTCTTCCTTCACTTTTAGATGCATTTCTCTTATTTGCTGATGTATTTATGCCATTTGCTGATGACTTTCACTTGCAGATGCAGTCTTTTCATCTCTGTTACCATGCGTTTTTTCTATAACTTTCCCTGATTCATGGCGATCTCGTTCACTGAATCAACAAGTTTGTCTTAGAATAGCTTCAGCACGCTGATCATTTCTTTGTCATTTCCATCATTCTGGGTCTCTGTCCCAGTTAGGGTCACAGTGACAAGCCTCTCCAATGAGCCTGAGCAAAGTTTTTATGCAGTGGTTGAGTAATGTATTATTTGATGTAGTCATTCTATGTTTGCAATGAACTTTCTGAATTTTACTTTCAAAAGTTAATTTTGTTTGGTTCCATTGCCACATAAAGCTTCTGCAATTGTTGTATGTCTAGTTACATTTTTCACTTTCTTACACAGACAAATAGTTTTTATAGTTCCAAGCTGCTCTATACTGTTAACATTTTGTTTCACAAACTCCATCTGTGGCTTACTTGCCAAGTTTTATTTTCACCAAATTACTTAAAATGACTTTCCACTTCTGGATCTACAGTTTTATTTATTTATTTTTTTTACAGTTTGAGGTTTATATGTCTCTCCAAAAAGAGCTTTGCTGAATATTACAGATTAGACTTCATAATTGATTTTACTTTCTCTTTCTGTAATGCACTAACACAATTTTTATTCCTTTTACATTTTGTTCTTCTAGCTCCTGTATGTACTTCTTAATATTTATTCCTCTACAGCCTCTTTAAATTCTGCACTAGGTAGTGACAATGTTTGCTTTTGTCGATATGTTCATATTTCTGTTATTGTATCATCAGGACCAAAGTATCCTATTTTTCCATTAGGAGAATAGCCACTCCATTCTTATTGGCAAGAGTTTGTGTGTAATTCTTCACTTTATTCTCAGTCTCTTTGGGCTGTGCTTTTAGCATCTATTTTGTTATTTGCACATTCTAAGACTTTACTTCCAAGTCAAGCAGATCATCAGTAATCATATGCAGCTTCTACCACAATTCTTCCACTTCCTTCTGTAAACATGCAGCCTCAGTATGGATCTGAACATGACTTCTATTTTATCTTTCTGACTCAAGCAACAGATTATTTTCCCTTTTTCCAGTTTAAGCACATCCTGTTCTAACCTATTTAAAGCATTTTTTTGCCTTTGGTCATGTCTTAGTCTAATCTTTTTGGAGATGCTTCCGCAATCTTTTTATAGTTCAGGTTCATGGATTTATATTTACAAGGCACGCAGTCCAAGACATTATAAAGGAGCCTAGCCCAAATTCTCCAATTGCCCCAAAAAACTGTCTCATTAAGTGACTTGTTCAAGGTCACAGAGTAAGTAAATGAAGGTGGAAATATTCAAACCTGGGTCTATATTAGAACATCGAAGTTTCAGGTCTTCGAATGTTCTAATATCGACACCTAGTAACTGAACCGGTAAGACCGAAAATTTAGAACATAGAATTTTTTCCTAGGGAAAAAATTTGCTGTTCCAAAACACATACACACAACACAAACACACCAAACACACAGCAATCCACACACATACACCTAAAATCTTCCATCTAAACCTGCACTAAACTGTACATACACCCCTATTTACCCACTTACCTTAACCCAAACCCTAACCCTAAGGTCCGTCACTATTGCATACACACCTCACCCATGCCCTAACCCTAACTCACCTATCCCATCCTAACCCTCACGTCCAAATATTTGCACACTTACCTGACCCACACCCTAACCCTAACTCACCTATCCCACCCTAACCCTCACATCCACACAATCGCACACTTACCTGAACCTGACCGTAACTTTCCACCGCAGAGCTGAAAATAGCGAAGCGACAATAACGGACAACCGAATTCTTTCCCTAGGAAAGAATTCGGTTATCTAAAAATTCGCTATTTTCAACTTTCGGTTACTAGGTGTCGATATTAGAACATTCAAAGACCTGACACTTAGATGTTCAAATATAGACCCTTCAAACCCTCCACCCTTGGCACAGGAAGCAATTCATTTACAAGCTGGAGCTTTAGTCTTCTGTGCAAACTGCCAGATAGTCACATAGGTTCATAGGTTAATAGTAGGCTATCAGTCTGCTGACTATTACAAGCCTATCCAATACCCAGAGGTCAGAATCAAACCCAGTGCCATGCATATGTTCAGTTAAGATCTTAATCATTATGCCAACCCTCCCATATATTTCCTTAACCTTTCATTTTCTTCCTGCAGAGTATCCAACTTCTGGTTAAACACAGGCTCTTGTTTTCTTATGCTTGTCCACTGTCAAGTTTACCATTATGTTCCAGTGATTCAGTTTGTATAGAAAGTTCAGAGAGCCTTTTGGACAAATCAGGAACTTCTTTGTTTTATTTTAATTTCTCTTTTGCTGGGCAAGGCCAGCAGATAACTTTTTAAAACTTTGTTATTTCATTTTGATTTTCAGAAACCAGCTGGTTTAGTTCTGCTCTTCATTTTTTCTACTTACAGCCTGCACTCCCTGACTGCCTGGACAGTTCTACAGGAACTGACGTTCATTATAGTGCTTGAAATGTATGCACTTCTTAACAGTAAACCAGAACTAAAAAAGCAAAAAAAAAAAGTAATAAAACAAATTAAATGGACACATTAAAAAGGGTGACACAAACATGTAAATGCAAGCAAATTGCATGAAGAACACTGCAAATAATGCTCAGTCCATCCTATGTGTCAGTCAGCTGATTCACCGTCAATGATATTCACCACTGCACTAAGCAAAGTTTAGAAAATGTCTGATTTGAGAAATATGACTTTATACACTAATTCAACCCCCAAGTTCTGTTCTTCAAAGTAACTTATTCCAGCTGAACCTTTAGCGAGAGAAGAATCACTTTCATTTTACATACGCAACTGCAAAAATACCCATGTGCTTCTGCAAAACTATTTTGATGTAAATCATTCTCATTCTGTTTGCAACTAAACTTGGTTGGCCTGTTTGCAACTAAACTTGGTTGGCCAAAACCAGTTTCTTTTGTAACCTCACTGCTACATCTCAGTAAAAATCGTACACCTGTTGACTTTCCATAATAGCAACCTTAGTTTCAATATATATTTTGTTTCATGTATTATCTTTTTGCTTCTCATTTTCCAGCCAATAGAGGTGCAATTTAACATCTAATTTCATCACTTTTGCACACAATTTTCTTTCTTCTAGAACCCAGTAATGAACCCCGTTTTTACTACTGCAGAACTAAACAAACTTTGGTTACAAGTCACTAGTTTGATACTGGTAGAGTATTTTTTCCCTTTTCCAGACACAATTTAATTAATGCAGACTCACTTTTACTGTGACAACAAGTATTCATATAAGCTCAGGATAGTTATCTTTCTGGAGGTATAAAAGTTTTCAGTATTAATAATTCATTACTCAGGAAGACTTGTGTTTTACTTATGACTGTTTTACATTTTGGCACAAGTTCTTACTACTGTTCAATAAAGGGAAGCTGTTCAGATGGCACAAGTAAAACTCAGTGCTGTCCACCATTTGTAAGTGATTTCTATACACTGCACATTTCTTTCTTTTGCTGTTTATCTATAAACAAGATTACCTACAGAGACAGAGAGAGAGAGAGAGAGAGAGAGATCAGCTAAATACAACTTCTACAAACAAGTGTTTTTCAGAAAGAAAACGGTTTTCTTTTAACTTCAGCCAGCATTTACCAGTATTTTAGAAGAAGGTGATTTTCAGTTATTTCACCATGGAATAATGCAATAAATTATGCCTAGTTCATATAAGCAGTCTTTTTTTTACTGTTGCAGTATACCACACATTGAATCTTTTTCAGAAACTAGCTAAGTTTCCACTGTGCACACTATTACATTATCAGCAATTGCTTTTCAATCTTTCTTTCTCTGAAAAGATTCCCATTTGTTTTGGTTCCCTTTTTAAACACATAATGTACAAATAAGCAGGAAACCTGGTACTGATGTAAACAGCAATACAATCTAAAAATAAATTGACAAAAAAATTGAAAAAAATAAATAAATAAATAATAAGGAGAATGAGAGAACACTACTCAAGACTGAAGGAAGAGATCAACAAGTTAGTCAACTCCATTACCAACGATTTGGATTTTTACAAACACAAGGTTTACTTCAATGACAATTTTTATACCACAGATCAGAAGACTATAGAGATAAAAAGAAGGAAAGACAAAAAAACTGGTGCATGACAACTTGGATTACCAGAACGGGACAGTTTACCCAAAACCCCCTGACTTAGGGACTCAAGTGAACATCCCCACCAATTATATTTCAGATGGAAACCATCAGCTTCCCAAAGTGAGTCATGATGGTGATGTCCCTTTAGGGGGCATCCCCCTTGGAGATTGGAGAGGCTAGCAAAGAAGCAATGGCAACCAGTACCAACCCCAGGTCAGCAGACAAGGTGAAAACAAGTGAGGAGGAGGAACAATCAGAGGGGTGGATTTCACCATCAAAAATAGTAAACATATTGAAGGAATGGAGTGGAATAAAGTACCACAGTAACATTCCAGGTTCTGTTAATATAACTTATTTTTTGGCTTTAACATTTAAAATTATACTGATTTTCCTATTAGGCAAGTGCATCATTCACTGTTCATAGGTTTTCGGGGTCATAGATGGTGCACTAGGTTAATGGCCCTGGAGCCTTTACAAGCCTAGCCCCCAAAAAATTGTCCAGGCACCGTGCCACCTGATGTTAGTTCACAGTACCCATATCCAGTAGGGCAACTGGAATGATCCCTGGAGTGAACTTTCTGCTACCCATCCACTCACCAAGATTTCTCTTGAAGAGGGCCAGCAAGGTGCTCTGCTTGATATGAATGGGAAGCTTATTCTAGAGCATTGGCAGTCTTTGGGAGAGGAACCTGCCCCTCCAGCATGTTCTGTTAATTGTGGTAATGAGGCTGCGATCTCTGGAGCATGTGGCATGGGGCATTGGGATTATTTTAGGTGTAGCATTTCAAGTAGGGCTGGGTCAGACATGGCTTTGTAAGTCAAGCAGAGATCACCTCTAAGTAGATGATAAGAGATTGAGAACAGCTGAAGTTTCTTGGGTCTGTCCATGCAGGACATGTGTTTAAGGCCTAGGATCCTTTTGTGAGGTACTTCTGTGGCCTCTCCAGCTGTTGTAAGTGTCCGGTCAGGTACATGCAAAATGGGGCATTATATTCAATGATTGGTCTAATGAGGGATGAGTAGAGAGGGATGATGACCTCTTTCTTCCTGGATGTGAAACCTTTGGTTATAAGATGTGGACATAGAAGAACTTTCTGACCACAATGGCAATGTGGTGGTCAAAGGCAAGGTGAAATAATCAGCTCTGCCAAGTCTCGAACCCGGGATGCTGTTCTTGAAGGGATTTAATTTTATTGCTTCAAGTAGAGTCAATCTGGAATGTACCCAATCGGACTTGAAGCTCTTTACTCAGAATTTGAATCTCCAGGTGTTGTTTGGTGACAAGGATGTACTATAGACTGAAGTTAAGCCGCTTAAAAGGAAAAGTTTAGCCAATCTTCCCTTGCACCCCACCATCATCATCATATTTGTGAAGATTTTTGAGAAGACAATTCATGAACTTCATAGATCCAATTGTAATAAGTGTTTCTATAACATTTCCCCATCAGACAGAGAAACCTTTAAAGCCATCACCATAAACAAAGATATAAGATGTATGAAGCCCAATAAAGGTGGTGGCTTAGTGATTATGGGGCACCTAGATTATGAGGGACGAATGTGATATTTGTTAGGAGACACCCAAACTTATAGTGTAGTCTCCCTAAATGAAATATCCATTGAATACAGAAACATTAAGGTTGTTCTTGATGAACTATTATTATTCAACAACATTTTGCATTAATTGTGAGTTCCTTTCTGTGGTCAATACAGTGGTTCCAAACATTTTTGGGATTCCAAAAATATATTTAAATTTTGAGGACCCTCCATTAAGGCCCACTGTGGCTGCAGGAGGCTCTATTACCGAACCTCTGGTAAAGTTTATAGACCTGAAATTGAAGAACATGTTCCTCCCATTCCCCCATGTCATCAGAGAATCACCTCTAAGTAGATGATAAGAGATTGAGAACAGCTGAAGTTTCTTGGGTCTGTCCATGCAGGACACGTGTTTAAGGCCTAGGATCCTTTTTGTGAGGTACTTCTGTGGCCTCTCCAGCTGTTGTAGGTGTCCGGTCAGGTACATGCAAAATGGGGCATTATATTCAATGATTGGTCTAATGAGGGATGAGTAGAGAGGGATGATGACCTCTTTCTTCCTGGATGTGAAACCTTTGGTTATAAGATGTGCGACATAGAAGAACTTTCTGACCACAATGGCAATGTGGTGGTCAAAGGCAAGGTGAAATAATCAGCTCTGCCAAGTCTCAAACCCGGGATGCTGTTCTTGAAGGGATTTAATTTTATTGCTTCAAGGAGAGTCAATCTGGAATGTACCCAATCGGACTTGAAGCTCTTTACTCAGAATTTGAATCTCCAGGTGTTGTTTGGTGACAAGGATGTACTATAGACTGAAGTTAAGCTGCTTAAAAGGAAAAGTTTAGCCAATCTTCCCTTGCACCCCACCATCATCGTCATATTTGTGAAGATTTTTGAGAAGACAATTCATGAACTTCATAGTTCCAATTGTAATAAGCGTTTCTATAACATTTCCCCATCAGACAGAGAAACCTTTAAAGCCATCACCATAAACAAAGATATAAGATGTATGAAGCCCGATAAAAGTGGTGGCTTAGTGATTATGGGGCACCTAGATTATGAGGGACGAATGTGATATTTGTTAGGAGACACCCAAACTTATAGTGTAGTCTCCCTAAATGAAATATCCATTGAATACCGAAACATTAAGGTTGTTCTTGATGAACTATTATTATTCAACAACATTTTGCATTAATTGTATGAGTTCCTTTCTGTGGTCAATACAGCGGTTCCAAACATTTTTGGGATTCCAAAAATATATTTAAATTTTGAGGACCCTCCATTAAGGCCCACTGTGGCTGCAGGAGGCTCTATTACCGAACCTCTGGCAAAGTTTATAGACCTGAAATTCAAGAACATGTTTCTCTCATTCCCCCATGTCGTCAGAGATTCTTGAGACTTGCTTAACAAATTATGTCACATCAATGTTGACAGTATTTCTTTACTAACTACTTGTGATGTACAAAGTTTATTTTCAGTTATCCCTCATGGCAAGGGATTGGAATGGTTTGGAGAAATAGTTCAGAGAGTGGGGTGGGGGCTTACAGAACAAGATCAATTACTTGTGCATGACATCATGGACATTTATTTTATTTATTTTATTTTACATTTGTTGACCGGGCTAGTCTAGCTGGATTTATTTCCATTTTCAGTAGAGGCCCGGGGAGAAAAGCTCCACACAAAATACAACAATATTATATGTTAGTAATAAGCTAATTATTAACAAAATCTAACAAAAAGACAAGCCACACTAAACTCTAGTAGACAAAACGACAGAGTCAGATTACAGAGCATATTAATTAATGGAATAAAGTGGACACCAAAATGATAGCATGTAATAAAAGAAAGATATTAGAGTACAAGCGACAAGAAGAAAAGAGGGAGTAACACAAAAGTTAGAAGAGAGGAAGAGGGAGTAGAACAGTCGAGAAGTGAAGAGTCAACAGAGAAGACAAAGAGAAGAGAGGGGAGAGAATGAGAGGAGTAGGTCCGAGCATAGAAGGAATCCAAAGGGCACAGGATAATTTTGGTAGTAGCTTAACAAGAAATGATATGAGTAGGTGAAAAGAGGGAGTAACACAAAAGTTAGAAGAGAGGAAGAGGCAGTAGAACAGTCGAAAAGTGAAAAGTCAAAAGAGAAGACAAAGAGAAGAGAGGGGAGAGAAAGAGAGGAGTAGGTCTAAGCAAAGAAGGAGACCAAAGGGCACAGGGTAATCTTGGTAGTAACTTAACTGATAAGTTAAACATAAGAGTAGATGAAACGCACAGGGCCGCATAACTAGTTAGCATGGCAGAGTCTCGTTCGTTATCGGAATTAACCAGACAAATCGCTCCACCAACTAAGAACGGCCATGCACCACCACATGACATTGTACTGAACAATAACTTCATGACCTTTGGTAGTGAATATTACAAGCAACTGACAGGAGTAGCAATGGGGGCTACATGTGTCCCCATTTTTGCTAATGAAGTTCTCCTCAAGTAGAAACTTGATATTCCTTTCAAGATGCCAATATTTAGTGGTTGCTTGAGTTTTTTTCAGGTACTTGGATTATTTATTATTTGTATGAAAGGGCACCACCAATGATTTTTTGGCACTAGTGGAAACGATAAAGTGCAGTACCAATTTTTTGAAGTTCACTTGCCAGGTTGATGTGCAGGGGATTACTGCTTATTGTAATTCATTTCTCTTCTTTACAGGCTGCCATCCTTTTCACCAAAGGAAAGGTATTGCAAAAAGTCAACTCATCAGGGTTTCTAGATTGACTTCCAATGGTGCCATATGTTTAGGTGAATTTTTGGTCCTTAAGAGGATGTTTTTAGACCGATGATGTTCTACCTCCCTTTTTGGATGGTTCATAAGCTGAGGTGTGGGAAGGGAGAACTGAGAGGTATGCAACTATCAAAAAATGTGGCCTGGTGAACTCTACTGTATTTAACCAGAAGGACATAAAGAAATTAACTGGCCAAAAGAACATGGCTCTTCAATATTCCCTGGATGCCAAGAATATCCAGCAAATTATTTGTAATAACTGGCATGTCCTTTTTGTGATGAAGGGACCCAGCAGTTGGCTAATAGCCAGCCAACATTTACATACAAAAGGAAAACCAATATCAAAAATGTATTTGGGAGACCTTGTTATAATTTTGTACCCAGGTTTCTGGTGACTTTGAAATGTGGGAGATGTCCCCAGTGTTGCTACATTGAGAACAACTACACTGGTCCCTTAATGGATATCATTAAGAAATTTGCAAAAGGGGGCAAGTTTTATTGCTACTCTGATAGGGTGGTATACATTGTAGTCTGTACAAAATGTCAAGTATTCTATGTGGGCAAAACCAACAATGCCTTCAACAAAAGGATTTATCAGCATGCTTATACTGTACAGAAGGCTGACAACAAGAGTGATCTTGCCAGGCATTCCCTATCCAGTGTAAGCTTTAAAAAATTTAAGTTTTTTTATTTTGGAGCAAGTGCAAGCAGCTGCCTACACAGGGGACTGGAAGAACAAATTATTGGATTGTGAAATGTTGTGGCAACATAGATTAGATGCCACACACTTGCCAGGGATTAATGACAGTATTTCCATTACCAGTGAACTAAAAATGAGGGCTTCCAAGTTGTAAATAACATTGTTTATGTTATATTTCACTGCTTTCCAATACTCTTTAAGATTTTCCCATTTTTTTGTGGTTTCTGCCTTTGATTGGGTGTTTTTGGGAGGGTGTTCGTGAATATGTTTTAAATGCTGTTTTCACTTCCTGTTTCACAGTTCAGAAGATGTCTTTTGTATAAGAAGAAAGCACTAAACTGCAATTCTTTGCAGTTTTTAGCTTTTAATTTGTTATTAAATTTCTGTGGTCATCAGTCTGCTAGTGTAGAGCAATGTAGGATTATTCCTGGTTTTATATCTGTACATCAGTACTGTTGAACAAATACCATGAATAGTGCACACAGTTTAGCTTACAATACACGGTACACTCACCACTTTTCAGTGCAAACAATTCATAATTGCCCGACTTATTTTTGAAAAAGTTTGTTATTGCTTCACTTTCATGAAGTACACCACTTTCCTTATTTTGCATATACCATCAATACTTTTTTTAAAGAGAATTTCTACCATCATTCCTTATATCATATGTAAATTGAATTTATGGTGTTTCACAATTAATTTATTTCATTTCATTTAAGGTCAGTTAACTACACTTTGTAAGTTTGAAATTCTGCAAAGCTTTACAATGCTCACTACTTTCATATATTTGCCTTTAGCAATTTATTTCAACCATATTCTCCAGCATATAATTCATGCTGCAACCTCATTTGCCACAAATAAATGTGTTACAGAAGGTTAATACATTTAAGTGCATATCACTGGTAAGCAACCATTCAGCAATTTTATATTACTTTGATAAAAAGTTCAACAGTGCATGTCATTACACCACTGTTTCTCATACAATTCTTTTAAATATAGTTTGATAACTATTTCACCTATTTTATTCTTAGACTCCAGCTTGTACATCAGGCTTTCTGCTTTGGTTCTGGTAGAGAGAAGCCTAATGGGCCTGTTCATCAAAGCATAACAAGCAGTAATTAAAACTAGTATGTGTGAGGAATCATATTTCACCACTTTTCTTTGAATATACCATAGAGCCAACACTGACTTAAGAATTCATTCAACAATTCTGCTTTGGAGTACTTACTCACCCACATCCTATTTCAATACATACTTTGAAATTAATTATTGCTGTATTCAGAGTAACTGAGATGCAGTTTGATTATATTTTTAAAGCATGGGATCAAACTAACTCACAACAGAGGCTGAGAAAGTCAAGACAATATAGCTTATTGTCTAGATCTAAGTTATCAGATAATAAAAAGATAACAAGATAACACCACAACTAAAACTACACTTTATTCCATAAAACAAAAATAATACAGTAGGTGCTTTCATCTCCAGACTTCTTCAGACTGTGCATTAATAATAACATAGTAAGCATATACAGTCAAATCTTAATTAAAACAGTGTGGCATGTTTCATTGAACAATTTCTCTTCTTTTCAAGAAATTTTAAACTTTTTTCCATTACTTTCATACCAGAGAAATGACAGGCATCTACGTTTAACTGCCAACAGTATTTTTTTCCAGTCTAACAATTCTGCAGTAACGGTTTTCCCATAAAGAAACTCAGCTTTTTAAGGAATGAAAATTATTTTAGTAATGCATTGCTACGTTATAGTGAATGTATGAAGCATTTTTGTCATTATTCATGCTCACTACATATGTATGCTTATAGATCCTGCATTACAGCCTGTGAGCTAGGTGGCCAATATAAAATGCAGTGCATTTGTTGCATAAAGCTATGTAAAGTACACTATTAATGTTACAGGAAAATGAACCAGATATAGGATAACATTTGTATTTAACAATCTTTGCATCTATTCTTGTATATAAAATTGACATCTATTGCTTGATGTTACACTTTATCGTTCACACATCAGTAGTTGTGAGTTTGAAAGTTGTAACTATTAGTCATGCCTACGAATCTTTTTGAAACACTTAAGGATTTAAACATAAGCAGTAATGATAATTCCATGTACAATGAATTTGCTTTAATGGAAATATACCTCTTAAAACTGAAGAGGATATATTGGGATACCTTAAGCAGAGTGTCAGGGAGCAGCATGTTCACACAGAATTAAGAATTGCCAAGCTGCCATTTGAGAACAGCTATCATCAAAGCTTTCTCTGTGAGTGGAAAACTCTGCATGTGAAGACAGGCTTGGCTTACTTGGACTTGTTAATCTCCTATAACAAAGCAGAAAGTCAATGTTTGTTTGTGTCTTTCGGCTTTTCCCGGTTAGGGGTCGCCACAGCGGAACTCCGGTCCGCTAATGATTGGCAGTAGATTTTTTACGTACCAAGTTCCCAGCTCTGAAGCACAATCTTCAACGAAGGTACGCCCATTCAAGCATGTCTCCACACAGAAGATGCTCTAGCTGAGAATCGAACCGAACAGCGTCTTATTGTGAGGTGACAACGCTACCGGAGCATCACCACTGTAGTAGAAAGCAGAAAGTCAATGTATCCAACCTAAAATTCGTAAGTCCTACATGTCTATTAAATCAAGGATTTTGATGAGGAACTTTAATATTCTTGTATGCATTCTTGCATAGAATAATGGTTAAGATATTTGTCTTACAGATACAAGGTGCAGGGTTTGATTCTCACATGGGTTAATTGGCTAGGCTTAAAATGGCCCACAAGAGCAGTTAGCTAATCTATTTATGAGCATATACAGACTATACAAGATAAAATAACCAAAGAAAATGAAGTCCAAAGTCAGACAAAGATGAGGAAGTAGGAGTGGGATTGTAGGGATAATACAGGAGGAAAGGAATATCTGGAAAAAAGTTCAAATACTCAAGAGGCATTGACTGTGAATAAAAATAATCAAGTGAGGTGCAGAGGAGTACAGTTCCACCAACCAACAGGCTTTTTAAAAAAACAGGTCAGAAGCCTCAAGAAGATTTCTCTGGTTGGCTCACCATCAAACACAGGGGCAGAGTGGTTTCTCTAAGCATGACAATTGACATCAGCAGCTGAAGAAGCAAAATGCAAGGTGTGACAGTCAGCCATCAAAGGTCTTTCATGTCACCAATAAGAAGAATGAATGTGGGCAGAATGTGAGAAGAATACCCAACTTCCATAGCCTCAATAGTAGTTCAAACAAGGGGAAACAATAGCAGAGAAAAAAGAAAGGCATAAGATAATTTTAACAGTATAAGTTTTATACAAGAGGTTACCAGCAGCTATAATTAATAAGGTATTTGAGATTATAAAGACGGTAGGGCAGATACTTTTAAGCCTGCCATCTTATTGTCAGACAGTGAAGGTAATATTAAATAAATGAAAGGCAGAGATAAGATTATGTTTATGAAACTACCAAACTCAGTGGATATTCAAAATATTGTTATATCTAATTGTAATATTTTGCTAAGTTTTCCCTACTTGGACTGAGTGATAGGTGCAAGGTCACACTTTGCACATAAAACAAGGAAAACAATAAAAGATTTGTTAGAAAAACCTTTCAAAGTCATAGATGGTAAAGTAGGAAAGATAAGGTGCAATAACTACCACCAGTTTCAATATTTACATACAAGAGTAGACACAGTGATTGTAAAATGCAAACATTATCCTGTATTGGGTTTATTTTCCTGTACTGTTAACAATGTGATTTACATTGCTTTCTGCAACAAATGCACTGTGTTTTATACTGAATGCACAGCTCATAGGCTGCAGCTGAGGGTCTGTGAGCATTTGCAAGCAATGCATGTACACAATGACAAAATGTTTAGAACACGCATTCATTAGAATATAAAGATGCTGTATTGAAATTTGTAATCCTTGAAAATGTTGAGTGTGTTTATAGAAAAACTGCTACTGAATAATTGTTAAATTAGAGGGAATATTATTGGCAGCTAACTTTAGATGCTTATCATTTCCTTGGTTTCAATTAAATGTAAAATGTATTTATTTATTTTTGAAGAGAAGGGCACTGGGGCACTGAAACATGTCTCTATTTTAATTAACAGATTGATTGCATATGTTGTCTATGGCTGTTATTGATTCACAGTCTTTAAAAGTCATAGAGATGAAAGAGGTTACCGTGTTATCTTTTATTTTTAAGTGCAGTTTTAGTGGTGATTTTATCATTTTTATTTTAAGTTAATAAACAAAAAGTCTATTGCACCAAAGTCACTCTGCCTACCATAAATGAAAATCCAAAAAACACTATAAGGCAGAGGACTCCACGTAGAGCTGATCAATTCTTTTATTCAATAAACCTACTCTTGATTTTATTGAATAAAAGAATTGATCAGCTCTACATGGAGTACTCTGCCTTATAGTGTTTTTTTGGATTATCATTTTTATTTTCTTATCACAGGTATCAAATCAGTGCCAAAGTCAATACCTCTGCAATATTTAGGGAATTCTAGTTCAATGTAAACAGCTGCATTCACCACCATTTTAACATCTTGAATTATTTCAGGCCAAGAAAACAGTTCACAAGTACTTCTATTAATCGGAGTAACCTCCTTTTCTATACAACATTTTGATTGCAAGCAAAAGCAAACACACAATGTATAATTAGTTACAGTCTTTTAAAATTCCTATATTCAGGGGCAAATATAAAACATTTCAATGTCTCACTAGTTCAGAATAATGCAAGACCTTTCAATGTAAAATGAAGCAGTACTCACTTTTTTCATTTTCAAGAAAACATAGACAGCTTTTACCAGTTCCTTTTCCAAGTTTGTACTTCTCTACAGCTTCCTGGAAATTGCACCTGGCTTGGAACCTCATTCCCATAAATTCCTCTGTGGGTGTATCAGCCTTCAGCTGATTCTCGCTTGCTCGGTTCTTAGATTAGTCTCTGTGATTAGGCCCTGTGGCCACAGTACACTCCCTGGCATTAGTACATTCTCTGTTTCAGGTGAAATGTTTACTCAACTCTAGTCTCAGCTCTCCTGTCTACAATGGAAAGCATCCCTTTTAAAGAAGAGGGGCCCCTCCTCCTTTCTTCTGCCCCTGTTATTTCAACAACTTATGCATGGTTTAATCACACAAGTCCTCCTTCTTGAGGTTGTTATATCACATAACACATCCCAATTTCAACTATGTAATTAAACTTATCTACTTTTTTGTAAGAATAAGAGATATCCTCCTTTGGATTCCAAGACAGCTGCAGACTGATCAACAGCTTGACTTCAACTGTCCCAGTGTAAAAACAGAAACTGAGAAAAATCAGCACTATTGAAACAGTTTTTTAGGGGGAGGGGGAAAATTCAGTTACTGGCTAGTAAGTACACTGCCTGGAAGCTAGCAAAGAAGAAATGCAGAGCACCTGAACGAAAATCAGTTAGAAAAGGTGAACAGAAAACATTGTCTGGGAAGGATTCTATAGCTGTTCAGCAAAAAGCAGTTCAAGCTTCAACTCTGATTCAATGGATGGCTTCCAGTAATTTAGAGGAAAAAAATAAATCAAATGAACTCAGAGGTCATTAAAATTAATGAAACTTTTAAGGGATATATCAACTTAAATAATAAGCGGCTGGAAATGGAAGAAGCTTTAACTAGCTATTCAGATACACTGATACAAGTGCAAAAATCAGAGGTTGAAATGAAGAAAAAGCTGATTGATTATGGGGCTTCTCAAAAAGAGGTATTTCAAAAATAGTATTTAAAAGACAGAGCTTTCAGGGAAAATCAGAGGTTTTCTGCTTTACCAGATAAACTAGAAGTAACAGACTGTATTAATTTTATGAAAGAATAAATAAGCAACCTGAATGGTGTTACACAGAAGGATTTGTCAATTGGAATGATACGTCCAAGTGTATCCTCCAAACCTGGCTATGAGAAAACAGCCAAGACCTATATTAGTAAAGATGCAATCATACCAGCAGAAAGACTTGATCCTGACAAAAGTGTGGAAGAAGGGAAAAGTATTAAAAATTGGAGACAGACAAGTGTTTGAGGGAAATGATTATTCTCTATACACTAGGCAGAAGAAAATGAAATTTATCCCAGCAATCAGGGAATGTCAAGAGACATGTATGAGATTTAAGCTGCTGTATCCAACTGTCTTCAGAATATTTTTTCCTGGTGGATCAAGAAACATTTTTGATGTAGAACAGGTTAAGGAGGAAATAAAAAAAGATTTATCCAACAAAAAGTGTGACAGTAAGTGGAACATTCTCATGACAATGAAGTTCAACAAAAACTGGAGATAGCAGAGTGTTTGCAGAATATGATTATTCACTATACACTAGCAGAAGAGAAGCAAATTTATCCCAGCAATCAGAGAATGTCTGTAGACAAGTGTCAGATTCAAGCTGCTGTATCCAGTTGTCTTCAGAGTATTTTCCTTGTAGATGAAAGGCATTTTTGATGCAGAACAGGCTAAGGAGGAAATAAAAAAAGTTTATCCAACAAAATTGAGCCGGCAAGCAGAAGAGGATTCTGTTTCTCATTCTTTTGACAGTAAAGTTCATAGAGGGACTTTGCCAGTGAATTTTTTCCATTGTTCAAAAGAAAAATACTTGAGAGAAAGAAAAATACACAGTAGTTGACTATAATAATTAGGAGTACCTTGGACTTGAAACAGAGTCTGGTGTTGACATGGAGATAAACAGGAAGAAGACCAGAAAACTGAAATTAGGGAATGAATGGGAGACTATGAAGCATTAACCACATTTGTGAAATATGGCTCTGCAAGAAAAAGCGGCTAACAAAGTCAGCTAAAGTCCAGGCTTTTACAGACTGGACTTTAGCTGACTTTGTTAAACTTGCAAGTGGACTATAAAGCATACACATCACTTTTTTTTCAATTAATGTTTAGAAGGACACTAAAAGGGGAAAACAGTAACCCTAAGTAAAACAATTTTGATCATATTAGTTTTTGTATAAAACATTTCATGATACAAGCTGCATGTTAGATATAGTAAAGCAGTTTTGTGTAGTGTATAGTCAGATGTATTTTATATGTTGGGGCAATACTTTCAGTGACTGTTGTATGTGTCAAAGATATTAAAGTAAGCAAGCACTTTTAGTTGTAAGAAATATGGGTTTTACAGTATATCAAGCGAAGTAAGACTGGACAATAACAAGTTTAATGTTAATAAATTGTGATACTGAGCTGCTGGGGGGGTGGGATTTAAACATTCATTTATTATATGTAGAATTAAGATATTTTTTTTATTTTTGCAATGGTGAATGTTTAGAGTAATGATCTTGGCTTAAGCTATAAACAATTTTAAGCAAGTGGGCTTTAAAAATAATAAAAAAAATGATGAATGCCATGAAAAATACCAAGTTTCTTGCACCTCCAAAGTTATTAACTTTTTTCATTAGCAAATTTCAGTGATAGTAAAGAGGTCTCCAGCTGAAGGGAGCTCTACATTCTGTTCTGAGTGAAAATGATGAAGATTTATTGCCAAGTACTTTTTCATGGAAATGAGCTATCTGCAGGTGCAAGCAATCAGTCTTGAGAGTTCTGATAGTTCTTTGTTGAGGAAAATTCAAAATTTAAAGGTACAATGGCAAGCAGTTCACTGAAAATGAAGTTTGAAATTATGGGACGTGAATAAAAGATAGCAGCCTCCCTAGCCTTAGTAATAAAGAGAGCCAGTGCACTTTTTCTTAGGGCTAAACGTTAATGTTTTCTGAAAGCATACATCCTGTTTTTCATATCTAAGATGGGAATGGAGATAAGAAAAGAGCAGACAGTAATCAGTAAGTGAGAAAACAGGCTGTAGCATGTGCTTTAGCATGGCTAACATTAATTTTAAGTTAGGTAATGCCCATTGGTGTACACCATGCAGCTATTGATTAGGGGTATTTGTTCCTATTTGGAGGGTCAAATTTTATTTTTAAAAATGCACATAATTTTGTCTGTTTGTTTTAAGTTAATAGAGGAAGTGGGTATTTTAAAATGTATTTAGTTTTTTGTTTGAGGGTTTTATTCAAACAAAAAGTTTTGAAAATATATCATATGTTCAAATGGAGATGAGAATAACATTTGTATACAAGGCCAGCCGGCCACATATTAGTGTATGCATGTAACACAAATATTGAAAATACACATTAAAAAAACTGTCATGTATAATGCATGGGAACAATAGCTTTTTATCATGATGTCTGTGTTATCCAAATATCTTGGAACATAACCTGTTTTACATGTACAGACAAAAAGGAAAGAGTATTAAATTATATTAATAAATGCAGTGTAAAAATAACAATGTTGCAGAAGACAGCCGGATAGAAATGAGCATGTAATTTGACAGCAGAATATCAGAGAAAGGGAGTGATTATATTAATTGCTACAGGGGCTCCAATTGTAACAAAAGAGAAAAAAGTACAATAATGGTAGATTTATGGTAGTAAGGGGCTATTGCCAAGGGAGGAGGATTATGCTGGTTTGTATTTATAGTTTACCAAAAACAGCTTTTATGGAGCTTAAGAAATTTTGAGGAGAAATAACCAGCTTTCAGCAGGGAGTATTACTTACAGTTGTGGACTGGAACTTGGTGTGCAATAGTGCAAATGTATTGGGGACCTAGAAGGAAAAATATGACAAAGAAGGTAGACTTTTGAAGAAATTTATGAAAATAGTTGATATGGAAGATGTGAATTTAGTGGTAAGCATTCAAATATAATTTACATATTAATCCCCAAGGTACAATAAGTGAGCTAGACTAAATAGAAATTAAGTATCACAGGAAGATTTGCATTTAATTGAAAGCTTTGACGCATATTCAAAAACTATTTCAGATCATGCACCAATAAAAACTAAGGTAAAAATGCAGGGCAATGAGATAAAACTGAGACCCTGGCATTTTCCCACCTCCCTGTTAAAAAGGGAGGTATTTAAAGAATGGATAGTAGAAATTATTTGAGAATTATTAGGGAAGATAAAACTATCTTAAGATGTTATGGCTAGTGAGTGGGATAAAATGAAAATGGAGTTTAAAAGCAGAGTAGAAATAAAAGGGAACTAGATATGGTTAATAAGTAATAGGAATTACTTAGAGGGGTTGACAAAGGGTAAAGTATTGCAGAATAAGGGGAATGTCACAGAAAAAACAAGAAGCATAAATGCAGTGTGTTAAACAGAAGATAAGGGAGCATCTGTATAATATGCATGAGTTTAGAAAGACTGCTGTTACACAGCTATGTTTTGACAATGCTTTCAGAGCACAACAACTTTTAGTACAACAACTTAAGCAGCAGAAAGTAGCTATGATTTTTGCCAAACCTAGGGAGCCTATAACAACAAAACTCACTATAAATCATATGGAGGTTTTAGAGATATTTCATATATTTTATGATAATTTGTATAAAGCAAAGACATGTGGAAATCAAGAAAGGGCACAATAACATTAGAATGATATATGAAGGATTGGAGGCACAAATTACAGCTGGAGGGTTCCTGTCTGATAAGTTGTTTTTGAACACAGGAACCACTCAGAGGTGTTATTTTTCCCCTTTGTTAGCTGCTTTATATTTAGTGCCATTAGCAAAGAAAATAGACTCAGAAATTAATTTAAGAATATAACTGGCATAGTTATCAAGAAAGGTTGGCTTTATTTACAGATGATGTTATTTTGTGCCTAATAAATGCAGAAAATGATATCTCAGAGTTGTTGATCATTTTAACACAGTTTCAAGTCTTTTGTGGATATAAAATTAATGAAGGTAAAGCAATGGTTATAAAAGTAAATTATGTACTCACACACAAACTGGTTCAACAATACCTACATTTATGAGGACATGATAAGATGAAGTATTTAGGAGTATGGATTAAAAAGTCTTCGTTATAACAGCTAAGGATATGTGAGAAGAGACTAAATAAAATATAATACAAAAAATGAGAAACTGGAAACTCCTGTTTATGGATGTGGATAATAAAATACAAGCAGTGAAAATGTTTTAGTCCCTTTAATTTTGCATACAGGTCAGGCATATTTCATCAACCAGAGGAGAAATTGTGGACAATAATTAATAAATAGTCAAAATAATTTATTAGGGAAGGAAAGAGGGCAAAAGCTAAGTGGGATAAGTTGATCCTTCCAATAGAACAAGGTGGTTTAGGATGATCTAATTTGAAGGGATATTTTGGAGCTACAAAGTTAAGGCTCATATTCATAACACAAGCAAAAGATTATAATTCAAAATGAAAAGGGGTGATGATGACGAGGGGGAAGTTCATGAAATAAAAAGAGAGTGGGATTTTGTATTCAGATCCTTAAGGAACCTTAAGGAAAATAATAACAACCATACAGAATATTACATTTATAAAGAAGCAGAAAGTATTCTAAGAACTAAGCCAATGCAAGAATGGCAAATTGAGATTTTACCACTAGGGATGACTGCAAGTAGGGTACAGAAAACAGGCAAGAGGGAATTGGAATTTACTGGGGAAACCTGGGAAAGGAACCACTGTATTTGGAGCAAATAACTAGAGAGGAAAATGTACTAAAGTGGGATGAGGCCAAGAAGATCTGTGGACTACAGGCTAGAGACTTCCCTCCTTACCAGGGATTGATATCAAAGTATAGCTAAAGAGAAAGTGATATGGGGAAGACCTGCTGTATTGGGAGTTTTAGATGAATCTAGGAGAGAAACTGCTGTTAGAAAAGGATAATTAGTAGGAAATATTGACTATTGCATGATAACTATAAGAATCAATCAAATGAGGTTATAAAAGATTGGGAATAGAGACTGGAAAAGCAATTTTCAAGAGAAGAAAGGTAGGACAAATATATATATATATATATATATATATATATATATATATATATATATATATATATATATACACATATGTATATATATGGCTCCCAAGTTTGCAATAAAGCCCAGAAGGTTTAGGAACTTTGCTTGGAAATGTTTGCATGGGTATTTTTTACCCCAAGCAGACTTTGAAGAAATTTTTTTTCAGGTAGATAGCAAATGTTAGACATGTGATAGAGAAAAAAGAAATAACTGGGAATGTGTTTTGGGAGTTTAGTGGTTGACAAATTAAAAATATTCCCTACAGAGTATTCTGTCAGAAATATCTGGTGAGCAAATGGCTCTAACTAAGGACGTGTTTTGAGACAATAGATCTGAATTGCCTAAACATAATAAGTAATTCTGCTGGTGGCCAAAAAAGTAATTACTAGAAAATGGAAATCAAAGTCTAAATGAAATATATCTGAAGTACTGAATATTATAAAAGAGATAAAAAAATGGAAGAAAGATCTTTAGAAAAGGGAAGGAGCAAATTATCTAGAAATAAATTAAATTTGTGGGAACAATACATGCAGAATAATGTTCAGGAGGAGGAGTGAGGTTTAAAGGAAGACAGGAATAAAGCAATTTATGTAATGTCATATTAATGATAATTAAAAAGAAAGAAAAGATACGTGGTGTATAATGTTATTTGAATGGAAAAAAATAATCTGGCTTGTTTTCTTTCCTGTTAATGTCTGCTTGCCTATGTCTTAAGTGATAATTTTATAAAGGTGTTTAAAAAGATATCTCCTGCTTTAATAGTAGTTATAAAAGGGAATGAAAAAGACACAAGACCTGAAGAAACAGTGGAAGATGAGTGGAAAGAATAGGTGCTTCACATATGGCAACAAAGTGCATTAGAAAAGTAGAATAGGAGATAATGATAAGGGAATTTTATTTATTTTAGTTTTTATTTTGCATTTGTTACCAGTGTAGTACTCTGATCACAACTGTCTGGGTGAAATACACAATAAAGTTTAAAAAAGTAGTTGTAAGTATAAGGAAGGAAGATATTCACTGTATACAGGAGGAAAATGGGGGACAAAAAACATATGGAGGTCAAAAAGATGACAAATATTCTAAATGAATATTTCAGATCAGTGTTCTGCCAGAAGTAGAACTGTGGGTGCCAGAGGGTACCTTGAGATCAGTAGGGAAATAATAATAGAAGAGATGAAAAGGCACTGAGTTGTATGAAGGATGATAATGCATAGACCCTAGACAGGATCTCGTCAATACTCCAAAAAGGATGCAATTAATTTGGCAGATCTTCTAACTTATTATTCATATTTTCATATTTATGTTATTTTCATAACTGAGAGCCCTACATGTTATTGAAGGATATGGTTTGATATGCCATGGTGGGAGACAGGAAATTTATTGTCAATGTAGATTTATATTACACTGTGCCTGAAATGAGGCTAGTTGTTTGCTAGTAATTATAAAAATAAACAATATTTCCATATATACTTAATACTACAAAAACATGTGACTTACATACTGCTGCATGACATTGAGTGAAACCTAAAATATCTGTCTTTGATATTTGCACTGTAAGTTGCAAATCTTGAGAGGTATTTAGTGTTTATTGTTTTTCTAATTATCCAATTGAGCATATGTTTTCATATTTCTATACATATCTCAATAAGCATGTACTCATAGATGAGTTTCTTATTGTCATGTGAAAGCTCATGTCTGGTTAACAAATATATTCTAACAATGGGCTGGATCCAAAAGATTGTTGTGGACAGCGCAGCACACAGAAGGAAGACCTTGGTGCACCAGCTGTGGACACAGTTTCAGAAGGCACTCTTCAAGCTGTCTGATTACTTAACTATTCAGTGTAGGATTATTACGGATTTTGCGCATGCCTGTCATATTCCAAAATAATTTGTGTGCACCCACCCAACACAACTTAAATACAACAAACTGCAACACTGACTCTGTTTCCAAAATCATTGGTGAATGCCATACAGCAGTGCACGGAATGGAAGCTATTCTCACAGAATCCGATGGAATCCATAATAATACCAACCAAAATAAATGCTACCCACAATGATTGAACTGCAACAGGTTGTGGTACTGCAAGCTATGGAGGAGGATGTGGCTGTGCATCCTAGAAGGCAGTCAGCTAGACAGAGAGCCAGACTGCAACTAAGCCAACTTTCAGATCAAGAAATCATTGACATTTACTGCCTTGACAGACAGCTGGTGCAGGCTGTGTGTAACGTGTGCCCCACACATACCAGTGCAGACATTGCAAAGCAAACTAATCCGTCTCAAAGCAAGTGTGTCTGAGCCGAGGTGTATTGACATCTGTGACATTCTAAAGACACACGGGGGATGCTGTGGAAGTGTCACAGACAGCTTCCAGTCGTATCCTGTCAAAATTCCTGGCAGTAAAGTGCAACAAGGTAGATAAATAAATACACTTTCTGTCTACCCCCCATGGAGCAGAGCACTATTATGCACCAGTTTTATAACCTTGCAAACTTCCCACATGTACTTGGTGCAACAGACCACCTACATCCCTATTAAGATACCCCCACAAATCCAGAAACAGAAGATACATCAACAGAAAGGGGTGGTCATCCCTAAGGGCTGCATTCCAGCAAGGTGAAATACCTGAGGGACTACTACTGGGTAACTAGGATGTAAGTTTAAGGACATCCCTCCCAACAATATCCATATTGACAACATGTGTGTTTACTTGCTGCAACAGGTGACTGTGATTATCCACTTGAGCTGTGGCTAATGGTCATACACAGAAAAGCATCAAACCCCCTTATAAAACCTACAATACAGTTCATGCAATAACACGAAATACCACTAAGCACATGTTTGGTGTATTGAAAGCTAGGTTCAGATGTCTGGACACATCCAGGGTGCACTGCAATACACACTAGAAAAGGCAGCACAGATAATATGCTACACAATAGGCTAACAACAGCACATGACAGTCTTTCAGCTGCAGGTGTGGGTGATCTACACCAACAACCCCAGATGTCTAAAGATGACATCCCGTGGCTATCAGAGAAGGAGGAGGAGAAGAACACAGCAGGCAGAAGAGACAGGCATGGGTGATGGAGGGTGTGACCATAAGTCCAGGCCCAGTCAACACAGCAGTATATGACACACACCTTTGAATCATGACAAGCCACACATACAGAAGTACACACATTAAACATTGATGGTCAGGTGTTGCCCCACCACAGCAGCACAGATTGCATATAATGGCAATAATTCAGTATATGTACACACTGAGCATCAGATATAAACCATAGTTCTAACATATAAAAGTATGACCATATAAAATCTATCACAACACTGACCATCAACTCAGGCCACAAGTGACACAAGTATGCAAACAGACTCATGGTGGTATATGTGTGTATGCAGACAACAAGGGACATACATCTGTAAAACACATTCCTAGCTGTCCAATATCCAAAGATGCAAGCAAGAAACCAACTCAGGACATAATACAGAACTGTTGTCCATATCACAAGCAACTTATATCAATGTAAAGTATGGATAAACTGTAAGGCACTAAATGGAGTCACCTACGTTTAGTAGAAATGCCAGACTTCTGTGGCATCAGATGACATTTTCAGTGGTCTGCACAGCAATCATCATTACCGCAGGATGAGACTGACACTACCTGACAGAGTGGATCAACTGTCTGTATTATTCTAACACAGTCTAGGGTGACCATGCTTATGTCTCACACAGTGGTCCAGTCTGTCCTTACAATATATGGAAACACTTGGCCCAGTTGTTCCACATAGGAGACTGATGCGAGGATACCAGTATATGGAGATACACTATGGGTAGGACCATGAGTGTAAGTCAACTGTCTGGTCATGACTGCTGGGCCCACATTCGATGGACCAGTAGCAGAAGTTTGTGCAAGTTGCAGCATAGACATTGATGCTTGATAAACAAGTTTGGTCTGCTGCAAGGGGGCCTGCCACTCCCATATGGCAATCAAGCTAAGCACAGTCAGGAAATGCAGCACTGCTGTAGCACTGTTGTAGGCAGGGATTCAATGTACCATGCCATAGATAACATGCTTTCATTCTGTACAGCCAATGACACCATGACTTCACCGTGTCTGTACTCCTGCCCTTCATGCAGCACATGATCCATGGCATAAGCAAGTGCACAGATGTCAGATCCCTGACATCGTTGGGAACATTAATTTGCCTGTAGGAGTAGGTGGACACCTTCTGACATGTGCCCATGCAAACCAGCTACATGCCTATGTCTACTGCGACAGGCAGTATCAACATGTTGTGGGTAAGTGTGAATATCACCAGCAGACTCATGATGGGGCTGTATTCCACAGGCCTCATCCTGTCCACTATCTGATGTTGCCTTGTTGTCAGAATGGCTGGACAAGTTTTCCTCAACATCTGAGGCTGTAGCTGAATCCACATGACTGTCCCCATCTAGGCAGGACTGCATCACCATGTCAGTTTCCAGTGTGCCAGGGGCCATGCTACCATACTAATGCACATCAGATCCCACATTGGGATCAGTGGATGCTCTAATGAAGGATAAAGCTAGTGGACATGCTAAAAGAAGAGACAGGTGACACAAGTCAGGAAAACATGCTTACATCACATGCTCTATATCATTAATGACATATGCCACATATATCTCACTACAATGTTACAGAAAATAATGGCTTAAAAGAAGGTCTTTTCTGTGTATAGGCCACAGAACCTATATAAAATGGAGTTGACAACTACGTTACATATGCAACATACATGACATATGTAGCAAATACAAGCATAACACATACCTGACGTCCTCATAGGAAGTCAGCACCAGGGGAGAGGCATGAAAAACAAAGGCATAAACACAGCATTATTAATCATATACTTGCCAGCATGGACTATTCCAACAGAGGTAAAACACACAGTAGGTATTACATACACATACTAATTGTTTGTGGCTGAGATGCTGACAGTGGTTGTCCTATGAGGTGGTAGAAGGCACAGTACTAATGGAGGATAACAATGGGAATAATAGCAAGGATATGCATGAAAGAGAGGTAATAGCATAACAGTGACACCCTCCCGATGTGGTGAGTTCATGTATCATAATGCAGATCCTGCAGTGGGAAAGTACAGATAAGGCAAACACAGTGTTTTATGCATGAACTGGCAAAGTCACATGATTATGTATACAACATAGTAACAGGGTGTGTTGATACTCATATGATGTATGGTGCATCTGTTGGCCAGATGTCCCTATATATAAAAACATTAATTTCATACAACACAGGTCTGCTATACATTGATGCAGCCTATGAACATGTTAGGGAAACATACCTGATCTGTTGTAAGTGCACCTGTAAGGCTCGTGCCCCCAGAATAGGTACCTGTAGTTTACAATGTGAGGGAAATATCAATATGACAGTAAACAGCACTGCCATGACAGAAGGCTGAGGCAATAACAGGTAATGGCCATAGTAAAAGTATATGGAGACTTTCATCTGTCATGTCATGCTGTTGTGCAGAAGTGGGTGGACCTATGCAAATGAATGTAGGCAACATTACACAAGTTGGTTACACTGTTATGAATGTACTGAAGTTGTATGGCTACATGTCATTACACTCACATGGGTCATCATCATTCTGTGTGGCACCATGTGCACAATGCAATTCTGCTGCTGCAACACAAAAATGACCATACATGAATATGAATGTGACAGCAATATGTATTGATTTACTGTATATGCATCAATGTTATACATGTGCAGCCTGGAGCACCTGCTTCTATCACACCCCTAGGTATTAAACACTCCCCACTGTATGCAAGGATGCAAGAACTTGTGTAAACTCATCAGGGGGTGTCAATGGTGGGTCACCACCAGCTCCATCCCTCAACCTCTCATACTGGTGTACCCTGTTGGCTACATGAAGGATCATGTCAGAGCACCATCAGCAATAGGCCATCCAGGTGACCTCCCACAGCATTAATCATGTTGGTGAGGTCGGTCCAGACTTCATTCCTCCATGCTGCATTTCCTGCCCATCCAAGGAGGCTCCATCCATGTTGCTGCAGAGCATCTATTAAAATGTTGTTATCTTGTGTGGAGAAATTGTTGCCCCTAGGTCTGTTTGCCATTGAAAGACAGTTATGCACGTGGTTAGATTTATGTTGGGGCCCACATATATGGAGATTATTATGTGTACAGCTTATGCCACTGCAAACCCTCTGTAGTCCTGTGTAATGCAAAATTCTAGGATATAGTCCCTGTGCCATATAGTACTGTGACATAGAAAAACATATGTGATATGAAAATAATGCATGAATACATAACACTTGGAACAGCAGCATATGTTGTGATATCTGTAAAGGCTGTCTGTGGGATTTGAACCCCTTACAGTGAATATCACAGTAGTGTAGGTACAAATACAACAGCATTGTACCACACAAGCCACACACTCTACATGCATTTCAAATTAACATACTACAGAGAATGTATGTGTACAACTGAAATATGTGATGTTTGTAGCTGTAATGCATTTTGAGTTTAAACTGTAAAAAAATCAGTCATATGACACATTATACATGATGAGCTTATATCAGCACAATCATTGCTGAGCAGTAAATACTGTCCACATTAGCCAACAGTGTCTGAAATTTATCAGTTGAACAACTTATGGAAAGGGTTGGAAAACCTCTGTATCCATAAGTAGACCACAGACAGTACACAGTTGGCAGATGCAAACACGGATTTTTTTTGTACTGAGTCAGTAATTCTAATGCTTGTTTTAAAAAACATCAATGAATGAATAAATATCCATAACAGAAATATGAATATATAGTATACAACAACATACAGATAATGTCTTGATCCATAGTTTTCCACACATATTCTGCAGAGTGTATCGTGTCACCAGTAATATATACCGAAAATCCATGAATACGTCTATATGTACTAATCAGTTGTACTATTTAAAACTGCTTATGGGAAAGTACTGCATGTTACTGATGCAGATGTAACCACCTGTATGCATACAAGTCAATCTCACACCACTCCAGTAAGTGACAAACGTTTTTCATAATGCATACATTTTTCTATAAATGCATCAAACCATATGCGTGCACTTTGATAAGGAGTAATGTTAACATGGGTCTATAAGGAGTTAAACATTGCACAACACAGCAATGCTAGTAGATGCAAAATTACCTTTGCAGCTACCTATGAGTCAGGTATTGCTGAAAGTTAGACTAGCCATATGCATACATCTTTTAAGTCCTATTTGCACCATACATAATTAATGAGTTTCATTAAAATTCAAAGGTTTGGAATCCCATTTGTGCATGTATGTGTAAGGTCTTACAATTCGGAGCATTAACCAATAGCTTTGCTGTTGATAGGAAGGTGCTCTGTGCAAGTACCCAACAGGTATAGTTAAATAGGACCATATGTAGCATGTGCCAGTTATCTTCCAATGATCTGGTAATGTGTCATAAGCGCCACTTTTAAATATTGATTTTGATACATTTACAGATCAGACTGTTACTACCTGCGAACAGAGTGGGATCTCAGTAAGCATTTTATTGAATTTTAACATATTGACATTATCACTGAGATGGCTACTCTCAGGAGGCTTCCATGTGTCCAGGCACCCAACTGGACTGAAGAGGAGTCAATGCAGATGCTGATCGTCTACTCTGGAGTGGAGCATCACATGAGAGCCAGACCACAGAACTTCTCGATGATCGATATATGGACCTGGATTGCAGCAGAGCATCAATGATGTATGGAAATCTACCGGACTGGAGTGCAGGTTTGCCAACACTTTGATGACCTGCAGATGAGCTTCATTGAAGGGTCACAGAGGTGCAGAGACAGCTGGTGGATGCCTACAAGAAGTGTTCAAATCCTACGTATACCTGGACATTCCTAAGAAATTCAGAGATATAGCTGTGTCCCAGATATATCAGATGCATGCCTTTTAAAACCATTAAGTAGGTGTTCTGACAATTAGCTCATGTGGATAATTAAGAAGGCAAGGTGATCGTTATCCCTGTAATTATGGGTTCTATTCTTATGGGGTTTATTTCTTTAATAATGTTTATCATGTACATAAAATTGAATGTAGATGTATCTGTTTTCCAGCATATAAGGACTCATTTCCCACATCTGGTATGGTCGTATATCATTGATGCCTATAGTGCCTAGGCTGCTGATGACTGCACATTTCTCTGTTATCTGTCATACTTTGGCAGTATCACCTAGTGTACCTGTCTATGTGTGAATACTAACTCATAAATAACTTTTTTAGTCTGTTCTGATTCACAAAGTGCATATTATTATCAAAGTCCCATTTGTTTAACAAAAGAGCAATACATGTCCAACTGTGTAAACACATTTTCTACACTCTAAAACTTGATGATATCTGGCAGTTTTATGGAGCATAAGGACCTATAGCATTTTTGTGTTGAATCTTTCCATATTCATCGGTTATCCACAGGAATACAGATACACACACGCAATACTAGTTTGTTCAGAAGAAATGTGCTATGGCTGTTAGCTGTAAAGCAACAGGCCAGCATGAATATATCTTGACTAGGTATGGCCTCAGTTCCACAAAGGGGGAGAGCTTTCATTATATTCTAATCATTGTGTATTTCAAACATTTTCAAAAATGCTGCTGTACATACCTGCTTATTGATATTAACGGTTATCTTGAGCATGCTCATGACTACCATGATTATTTGTTGCATTTCTACAAATATCTCCATAATCCACAATTGTCTGTCAACAGCACCTCTTTTACTACAGTGTTATGTGTAAATCTTAGAACAGACTGGTATATTTCTGTCAAAATGTTTTGTGGAATATGTTAACATTTGCAACTTGAATTTCATGTATAACTGTGTCATTCTTTATTAAATTGAATTCAACAGCCTTCTCGTCCTTATATTTGCAGGGACTGAGATTGTCAGACATACATTTGGACTGTAGAACAGGGAGATATCCTCGTATCATGGATAATTCTGAGTTACATTTTTTTACTTTGCCAATAAATATCAGCCCTCCCACATAAAATACATTAATCTTGCATGAAACTGTATGGTGGGAATGCAGTAAAAATAATTGGTATGAATGTTTAGGATGGGGTACTTATAGGGATCACAGCTTACAATTTACAAAAAGTACAATATGCATGACCATTTTGCAGTGCTCTTTTAACAGCAGCTATGTGTTACATGACAGTTCTCTTATGAGTGAAAGTTTACAGTTGTGGTTTTCTGTTGTAACCACTGTGCTGACATGTATTCATGCTTGCAATTTTATTTTCATAAATGTACAGCACATTGTACTTTTTTGTAAAACATAAGCCATGATCCCTATAAGTACCCCATCTCTGCAAATTTATACCACCAGTTCTTACTGCATTCCCACCATACAGTTTCATATAAGATGGATTAGCTAGGCAGGTAGGTGCCAGTGTTAGAATGTGGACATAGCTTAGAGTTGGAAGTTTGAATTTCAGGTCCTCCAATCAGTGTTCAGCTCTGTTCCAAGATGTAAAGGACTATGTTTGTAATATTTCAAAATGTGTATGGTGATTCTGAGATGTTCTTCAAGTTAAAATTCAGAGAATCTGATCTGAGCAATGTCTATCAGTGTTATTTTATACCTGCATTATTCATACACGCTGTTTACTTTATGCAGGTGATGAGGACTGTAGTTGTAATCATGCCCTGTGCATCAAGTGGATGCACAGGCTGGAGGATCAGCATAGGGAGAGAGGTATGTTACTTTATTTTTGCAAATACAATAGATGTAATTATTGTTACAGGCTTGCATTTTTACATTACCATATATAATGCAGGAATTCCCATCATGCATCATTAAGGTAAGTGTTAATACTCAGACAATACCTGCATTTACAAATATGACCCTAAAACTATATTTACATATCATTTAAGAGCAACACATGTTTACTGAGGGGAAGTTTTGAAGTGTAGACCACAACCTAAAAGACAGTCATTTATGTGTAACTAACACAGTGCTTTTAATATGGATGTTTATATACAGGTTAATAGTTCATTGCCTGCTGTTTATAATGCATTTCTTAACACTCTTTTATGTGTGGATATGGTTCTTAGTGACCAATCTGTTGTGTGTGGTGTGCCAGTGTTTACACTGTTGTTGGTGAACTCTCTGTCATGCCCTTCAGTTCAGCATGGGTATTGCATCTGCCTGCAACACCTTGGATGGTTTGGTTAAAACATACTTATATCCTTTGTTTAGGGATACTTGGACATTCCTTTTCAACATTTCTAACAGTCTGTTATATAATCAGTAAGCAGCATCATGTTGTTTGCATTTTGCAGGGTAGTAATTGCAAATAAATGTATGTAGGGCAGTTAAACATTTGTAGACTAACAATACTGTTTTACAACATATACTACATTTTTGTATGTCACAGGCTGCCACTCTGTTTTGGATTGTTCATTATTACTAGCAAGTTGTGTTGTATTCCAAAAACTGATGTGGAGTCAGTCACTGACTATGTTGCTTGGCTCAGCTATTTTGTATATGGCTTTTATGTTTCCCACGGGATCATAATCCCATTATATAATCATTATAACAGTATGTTAAATTGGTAGCTGTTCATATGATTCATTACATGCACAGACACATGCAATACATTTCTTATTCACACACCAACATAAATGTGCAGAGCACACATGCAATACAAGAAACATGGAAGTAATTATACTCTGTCAGACAGTTAGCTGGACAGTTTACTGAGGCATACATCAGTATAAACAGTGCAGGTCTCATTAGTTCTGTTACCTTGTCATTTCCCATTGTTGTTTTGCAAGGTAGATGCATGTGAGTGTTGCATGACATAGTGTCATGGCATGCTTCTCTTCAAATGTCACAATATGTAAGTGTTCTGGGTTTGTATATGCTTTGGCTTGCATAATGTTAGCCGATAAACAATTGCGCAGGTCATATCAGAATTTCCACTGGTAAGCTGTATTATGTATGTCATGACATGGCTTGAGTAAGCTGCTTACATTGTGTGATGGATACAGTGGACCTGACATGTACTGTTATTGAAAACAACCATAATTATAGATAATGGGACATAGGGAAGGTGTTCTGTGCATGAGGAGCCATTCCCTAGCAGTAAATAAGTTAATTACAATTGTTCTGCATAATCATTTTTGGCCTTTTCATCTGAGAATGTGTTTTTAATGAGACCTGCAATGTATGCTGATATACCTTTATTGTCATATGCAGACATCACATGTTAATGAGATGTTACCATGTCTGTTAGATGGCAGATGTGTACATCAGTTTTAGTTTAATGTCAGCTATGATTTTCACACGAATGTGCGGACTGATAGACATTTGGTTTTCATTGTCATAGTTTTGATTACTGACATACATCATGTATGGTGCTAGACTTGACTATAGCCATAATGTATTCTAAGGTTTCATAATCACTGTTTTCTGCCTATTCGTTATGTCACAGTGGGTATGTTAATAAGTTATGTAGTATCAGGTACACATATGTAATTTCCATCATCTGCTGGTATTCACCCTGACAAAGCATTGGACCCTTGGACACTCACCCATCAGATGTCAGTAACGAGTGCATGCCAGACCACTGCCAGAGTCCTCTGATGATGACAACGCTGACATAGACAAGGATGACAACAAGGAAGCTAAATCTGCACATGCCATCATCACTGTTGTACCCCTAGAGAAGTCAATGCCAGGCACCCCAACAACACAATTATCAGGAGAAGATCCGGGTAGTGGTGACCTATATGTTTTGTACACAGATGAGGGACATGATGGGAGGGAAATTTCTTCCAAATGTGATGCAGGCTATGTGTGACTTATTCAGGGAGCTAGTCCAAGAGATAATTTGTGATGTTCATCCTCATCATGGCAGTCCCTCAGCTCTGTAAATATTGTCTGTGTGATTCACTTGTGTAATGCTGCCACCATGGTGCTTGCCATATCAGTGATTAGACTGTATATGCATACTTGTGCATACATGCCATTTTGCTGCCATGTTTATGTGATACAGGTCCAAATGTACACTGCAGATGTCATGTGACATTTAACATTACATGTCAATCTGTGCATGACACACATTACCGCATTAGACTTTCATTCAACATTCAGCTGTCCATGAGTTTTGGCAGTTAATATGCAGCTAGTGCTGCAACAATTCCACTGTATACATGCGTGGTACTAACAGCAACTCACAAACAATATGTTGCCCATATTCCACTCTTATCCCAGTGGTGTAGGTATGATTTGAGGATTGCCATGTCATGTATGTGCAGCAGAAGGACATGTCCTTGCCCCTGTGTTTTAGTTGACAGTTGTCATGATGTCCCACTGGCATACTGGCATTTTGTGTGGCATGTGCTGGCAATGCTGATGCCATGTTGTGTCATATAAATGTATCTCATTCATATCATCAGTCCTCATAGACCACAAATGTAATGTTCATGTATATACCATGGTAATGATAATTTATTCAGTAACAGTACAGTATGCCTTCTTTGGCATATGTTACATTTTCACATCCATTCCTTATTCACATAAATTCACACATTCCTGCAAATGGTGTACATATTCAGTTATTGATGTACATGTATCTGCACATATTCCGATCCATGGAGAAACCCCATTGTACCTTGGAACTGTGAGCAGTCACTGATTTCATGTAAATTTTGCTCACAGGACTGTCCTTTGCTCAGTAATAATCAGGGTCAGTGACATATAAGCATAGGTGTTTTTTTCCACATGTTGTTTTACATTGGCATGACAGTATATGTGTATGCAATACCAATTCTTAGCTTACCTATGGCTCTTGCTGTTATGTGATTGCACAATACTATGTGTGTGATTTATACATGCCCATTTTTCTTGACATTGGCAATGCAGTCTGCTCATGTAACATACATTGGCCATTTGCTTCAATGTAGTTTGGGTTGACTTCAACACTACCCTATATGGCGTACACATTAATTTGCAATATGTCAGCTTACATATTGTTGTCCTACCTTATTGTTCGACCACAGAGATTTAATGCCATTTCTTCCTTGATGTGGGCCCATGCTGTCCAGCTCCCTTCCACTATATATATATATATATATGTATATATATATATATATATATACATATATATATATATATATATCTTGCACATATACATGGCATATCATATGTTTGCCTTTGTTGGAATTCTCATCCATTTTCATATATTTGTTTCGTTGCAAGGTCGACATTTACCAGCTCTATGGTCATTATACAGATGCAGGGCATATGCACAAAAATCGCTGGCTACTGCTTGCAGTACATCCTTGTTCTTGATATACTTGAGTGTTACATATTAACCACTGTATGTTTTTGAAACTCATGTGCACAACCTGATATTATTTATATGGCAGTAATGTTAGATTTGTGACCAGATATTATTACAAATCTTTGCTGTACATATGTATTGACATTGCTTTCAAATAGTTTCCTTTCAGGCCACTGAACATCATCCATATACACCTACACCTGAGTGTTGCCTTTGACATGGCATTTGTGTGTGACATATGCATTCCATTATATGTCTATGTGGGTTGTGTACACCAACTTGTGTAGTTAGCAGCCAGTTTGGTGCTTTGCTCCAATACGTCTGTTTAGCATTGTACTTGGTTGTTTGAATTTCACATGAATGGTTAGAGGTTCTGTTCTGCCTTTGCTTCTATTATCTGGCATTCCAAGAGCTTCATTTGCTCACCTGTGATGTTGCTTGGCTTACATTTGCACTGCTGACAGACTTGCTTGGATGTTGCTTTATTTACCCAATATGTAGTCTTATCCCTATTTGTTATTCTAAAACACACAACTACCATCAATCATACACATCCAACTATTATTGCCACATAACAATTCATAATGTAATGCCACATATGTACATATGTATTTCTACATTTCACTATGGATGGTTTGCATCCCCACCCTGTTTGTCAACTTTTCATTGCCTGTGTTTTGCAGTGTGCTGTCTGTGTAAATTACCTCTCCTTACTGTTTATTTCCAACCTGTGTCTGTCATGTGTTTTGATATTTGTTATATGGGCATACATGCTGTGATGGCCTTCTCTTCCTCTTTCCCTATCTTTACCCTTCCATCTATTCTTAAAACAAAAATGAGGCCTATTCCCACCAAAAAAAAGAAACACTGCCCATGCCTCTCTGATTCTCCCCCAGATTTTCTTTTTCCAATATACCTCATGTGTGTCCCTCTTCTTCACCCATATCCCATATTTTCTTGGATGTGTTCATCACCTGTGTTCCCCACACATGTTCTGCACCCATTGTTAGTTATTGTTAGCTGTGGCAATGTACCCATAATTGCCCTTCATCTTTAATATTTTTTTATTAGAAATGTTATGGATTCCAACAGAATCTGTAAGTGAGAGTTAGTATATTTTAATAATAAAAGACTTCATGAGATATTCCGTCATTGTCTCTAAGCTTATTGGAGAGATTATGTTGTAGATAAGCATTTATGAAAGTAAGGCAGCTAAGATTGTGAAAATATTTCCATAACTTTGTTAATGTATATCACGCTTTGTGAGGGATTTTTTATGACTTATGAAGCAGTTGTGACTGATATACAGTGCACCGTTACTATTGAGAAACTGTTATGCACTGAGATATTCTGAGTTTACTAAGGCATATTTATTAATTACCAGCTTATCTGCAACTTATCTGCAGATATCAACACAATGTGCTGGATTCCACAAACTTTATGGAATCTGGGTCTATATATGTCTAGGTTGTACGTTTTCTCAGATATGGCAATTTGTGAAAATTTAGCAAAAAATATAATTGGGGGGGGTTGTCTGAATTATAATATATTATAAAATAAAATAAACCACAAGTAACTTAAATTTACTTAGTTAAAAGCAGTAAAACTCACAATAAATGCTAGCAACAACTTTCTCATAAATGCTTCTTCAGGTTTAGAATCAAAATATGAAACAGGCATTAAAATACAAAAATGTAATTTATCATGTTACAAAAGTTACAAAATCTTATTTATTGAGAAAGTAAAATCCTTAGAATATGATCTCAAGATTGGTTAAATATTAACTCAATAATAATTGGTAGAAACAAAATCTCTACTTCCAATAGTAAAGGACATTCAAATTTTATCATGACGCTAAGTATTGGTTTAATACTTAATGGTCCATTAAGCCCTGGTGATTGGTGGGCACAAAACCTCAATATCCAATTGAGTTCTGCTTTTTCCTTAAGATTAACTAAGTCACTGCCCCTAAGGAGATTCAGTATAACTTGTAAAACTAAAAATCTAAAATAATGCATACTATTTCCATTAAATGCTTATCTGATGACCCTCCACTGGGCCTGTATTCAACGAGCCTCAATCCTCACCACTGGCACCTGTGGGGGGACATTCACTGGGATGATAATAAGTGCATGCAGTATTTCCAGATGCAGCTCTCTGCATCAAGTTCAGTTTCCCTTAAGAGCAAACAGTGACCACAGTCAGTCTGGGGCTGGTTTCTCACTCTTTCTCCAGATCCCCAATAAAACTCCCCACTGGCGCAGCTATAGAGTTGGGATCTCAGCTAATTGACCAAGCCAAGACCTCCAGCACCCTCTCTGTCCAACCAGTGCTTCATGTCCCAGCCCAAGTAGCTGAAACACACTCTCTGAGTTTTGATTTACACACACACACACACACACACACACACACACACACACACACACACACACACACACACACACACACACACACACACACACCTCTAGAAGAGGCTGGCACAGTTTTACTAGCTATTCCCCCTTTTGCCCAGACTATAAGGTAGTTACCACTGTCACCAGTCAACTCCTTATCAGCTACTTTAAGGCCCTTAACAAGGAGTGTCCAATCTTACTGTTCAATATTAATATTAACATAAATGGTAGTTTAGCCAAGAACAAGGCTATTAGGAGTGGCCCACACATTGTCACCAAATAAATATGCAAATACTTTCAAAATTTAAATATCTCTACACAGATCAGCCACAATGAAAGGTCCAAATATATTTAATCATAAATAATAAAAGAACAATACAATACTAAATATATATTTGCAGTGGCATCAGAGTTCAAAACCACAGGACATATTTAAAATAACATTGCAATACAGGCTCACACAAATAAAATAAAAATATATAAACTAAGCTTCACTATAGTCCTAACTGTATCTAAGAGAATTATACTATTCCCTAGTGACTTGCTTATAGAGAAAGGCAGGTGTGGTGAATGGTTCTTATTATTGCTTTGTCAGGTCCAAGACAGAATACAGAATGCTTTGTCTCACTAAGAGGCTTCTCAAATTAATATCTAAATATTACTGCTATGATAACTTATAGAATAACATCATTTCTGGTCATCTGACTTCTATTTCTCAGGCCAAAATCACCATTGCTAGAAGCTGGCAGCATTTAGCATCTACCTGTAAAAATATGCAGACAAGAACCTTTGTTCAGATCTTTGGCAGATGCTGGACGTTATCAAACAATTGCATTCCTTCATGCTTCAAAAGTAGCAATTAGTTCACTCCAAGGACAATACAAAAAGATTCTTAGTATAGACTTTGTGTCTCTAGCTGCATTGAAAACTTGAGAGATAGCCTCTTTATTGTGTAGTCTATAAAGTAATTTAACTTTGGATATTTTTGCAAAGTTTTCTGGACTAAGGTTAACCTCCTGCATTCCATTTTCCACTGTTAAAATATATACATTTAAGCAGTTACAATAGTGCATGTACATTTATGTTCTCTTCTGGTAGAGCACACTGTGGTTACATTTCAAACACAGCACTTTGCAAATACCTTTTCAACACACATCTGTACAAGCTGTTTGATCTACATGACATACACTTCTAATACATTTGTAACGCAAGCATCTTGTATAAATTATTTTGATATTCACCAATGACATATAATTATTTACAAACTTCCAGCTAGCTGTGCTTGGAGTATCTCCTTTTGTCACATTTCTTCTCCCCTTCGAAGACTCAAGCAAGTTTTTCAAGTGCCCCTTGAGAAACATTGCTTGAGAGGAATGAGCCTGTCTGGGAATACCTTACCCCATTCCCTATCTTGAGAGCCCATCTGCATTGGCATCGCTAACCCCACTGCGGTGCTGCACTGTCATATCATATGCCTTCAACCCTAGGTTCCACCTTAGTAACTTGGCATTTTGCTGGCTGGCTCCTTGTAGCCATGGATCTCTCTCTGACTCCTGCCTTCTACTGCAAATACTTAGCACCAGGGCCTCCCTGCCATGGTGAGGTTTTATCTTGTTAACATGGTACAGTTTGTGAACCTGCCTCCTCCCTATCAGTTCTGCCATGTAGTTAAAATCACTGACCTTCCTTACCCCTTTGAAGGGTCCCTCCCAAGCTGCCTGCAGCTTATTGTGTCTGACAGGAATGAGAACCATAACCTGCTGCCCCACAGCATACTCTCTAGCTCAAGCATTCCTGTCATACCAGACCTTTTTCTACCGTTGGGCTTCTGCCAGTTTCTCCTGGGCCAAGCCCATGAGTTCCCTGAGCCTTGCCTTGAGGTTTAGGACATATGACACAACAGGCTCCTTGTGGGATTCACACTCACCCTCCCACTCTTCATGAATCAAATCTAGAGGTCCCCTCACCCTATGCCCATACAGTAACTCAAAGGGTGAAAAACCTGTGGATTCCTGGGGCACCTCTCTGTAAGCAAACAACAGATGGAACAAATATTTGCCCCACTCCCTCTTAAACTGGTCTGCAAATGCCCATATCATGTCCTTTAGTGTAGAGTTTAACCTCTCCACCTCACCATTAGTCTGGGGGTGGTAGGGGGTAGTCTTTCCACCCCACAGCTCTCCCTCAGACAAACCAGCAGGTCTGACATGAAATTGGCACCTCTATCAGTCAGTATTTCTTTTGAGAAACCTAACCTGCTGAAAATTTCTAACAAAGCATTTGCCACCTTTTCTGCCTCAATGGAGGACAGAGCCACCACTTCAGGGTGTCTGGTAGCATAATCTACTATCACTAGGATATACTTCTTCCCTGTGGAACTTGGGGTACTCAGAGGCCCCACAATATCAATAGCTACCCTCTGAAATGGATCCTCAATCACAGACAAAGGCATCAAAGGAGCTTTCCCCATGTCTCCTGCCTTGCCTACTTTTTGGCATTGTTCACAGGTCCTGCAGAACCCTGTTACATCCCTGGAAATCCCAGGCCAATAAAAGTTCTGCATAATATGTCTCTTGGTATGCATTTTGCTCATATGGCCTGCAAAACAGAATGTCAAGGGCTATGGCTAAAACTGCCAGATGGTAGGCTCTGGGCACTACCAACTGCTGTATTACCTCACCCTCTAGCCCTCCCTCAGGGGTGCACTCTCTGTACAGTAACCCTTTGTCCCAGTATACATATTCCCCTTTTCCTTGAGAATCAGGCACCTTCTTGGCTAAACCCCTCAAGCCTTATAATGTAGGATCTGAGAGCTGAGCCTGTCTCAACTCTCTCTCTCTGTAACCCTTCCCATTTTTTCTTCCACAGGAAGTCTGGTATCCTCTGAAAGTGGTGCCTTACTGTCAGCCTGGATACTACTACTCACCTCTGCCCTTGCAGTCACTCTGTCCAAGGGAACATCAGTACCCACAAGCAGCCGTGGCTCACCTTCAGTCTCATTGCTACAGAGTAGCTCCTTCCCTGAAGTAGCTACCTCACCTATCCTTGGATCAAGTGTGCAGTCTGCCTGGATGCCATCCAGGCTACCAGACCCACATGCCTGTCTCCAAGCCTGACTGTGTGTAACTGCATGCATACAAGGTACTGCCTTATCAAAATCATTCCCTATCAGAACATCAGCAGGGATATCCTCAAACACACCTACTTGCTTGCTTCCTTTAATTTCAGATATTTTTCAGAGTTTGCTGGACTGAGGTTAACCACCTATTTTCCAGTTTCCACTGTTAAAATATATACATTTAAACAGTTACAATAGTGCATGAACATCTCTGTTCTCTTCCAGTAGGGCACGCTGTGGTTACATTTCAAACAGCACTTTGCAAAAACCCTTTCAACAAACACGTCTGCACCAGCAGTTTGATATACACATGACATACAGTTCTAATACATTTGTAAAACAAGCATCTTGTATAAATCATGTTAATATTCACCAATGAAATATAATTATTTACAAAATTCCAGCTAGCTATGCTGGTAGTATCGCCTTTTGTCACAGCTTAAATAAAGACTAAAGTTACCTTTCTTGAGATTTCAAATATGCAACTGCAAATACGCTCTTTTAATTTTCTATTCATCTTGCCAATATAATATACATACATACATACAAATATTTCAAGCATGAGCATTAAAAGCCCTTCTAGCTTGTCAATATACCATAACAATTGTTCCCATAACAAGTGCCCAGGCTGTTTTTAAAAATATCTAAACTAGTACTTGCTTTAATGTAATTTGGTAGTCTGTTCCATACATCAGCTATTCTGTCAGAGAACCAATTAGTACACTTCTCATTTATATAAAATCTTCTACATATGGTGTCTGATGATTCTCTAGTACGTTTTGATAACCCCAAACATTCCCAGAGGTAGTTGTCTCTAAGTGCCGTATATACTTGAATAAGATCTCCTCTTAGATATCTATAAGAGCCACTGTATAAGTTCAGATATTTTAGGCTTTCGTAATAACTTAAATGTTCACATCCATGGATGCCCTTGGCATATTTACACTATACTCTTTCCAGTTTACTCATGCTTGTTTTCTTATAGGGTTTCCATACTGTCATTCCATACTCAAGTTTGGGTCTAATGTAATTAACAAACAATGGCTTCATCATTTTTGATTTCCTAGATTTTATAAATCTTTTTATACAACCTATATTTCTATAACTATTATTAACCAATTGGTTAATATGATTAGAAAAATAGTTTACCATCATAATGTTGAGCGCACATTGCTCGACACTGCAAATGTGAACACCGACCTGCGACTGCTGAAAATGCAGAATGCTGATGTTCCAAACCGCAAAATCTCATCCCCTTTTTGACCCATGTTAGCACTTCTTTTTAGGTGTAGAACAGTCAGACATATTGACATTCATTATTTTTGCAACACCTTGACCAATCTGCATTATTGGATTCACTTAAAGGTTTCGCTCATATGCACTGTCAAGCAATGTGCACTTGACATCATGATGGTAAACCAGAAAAACTCATAGCTGAATCTACCCATATACCCAGGTCCTTAAATGAGTCTACAGTTTCAATCACCTTTCAATTTATGTCTCCCAAATCTCATATGCTTAGTTTTTGATGTATTTATCAGCATATTATTCTCCTGTGTCGAAATAGTCAAGTTAGTCAAGTTATTTTGCGGACATGCCTTATCTGTGACACATAATTAGTTTACCCAATTTCCGGTTATCTGTATATAGACAGTAGAATACCTCAGATGAAAAAGTTACGTCTGAAATATACAATCTAAACAAGTAAGGGACTAGGACACAGCCCTGTGGGACACCCTGACTGCAACCAAGAATTTCACCTGTCCAGTTGCTGTATGATACTTGCCATGTCCTATTTGTAAGCTATGCAGCTATCCATCTTATCAAGAGTACATCAATACCTAGCTCTACTAATTTACTGATCAGTGTTTTGTGTATGACTCTGTCAAATGCTGAAGTTAAATCTATATAAATTACATCACAGCACAAGTTTTCATTCATAGCTGTTATATTGTTATAGAACATCATGTCACAGGTGGTAATAGATCTATATTCAACATATGCTTGCTGATATATGGTTTCAAGTCCCAGCCTATCCATTTCTGGCAGTAGCTTATCCATTATTACCTTCTCCATTATTTTTCCACAACATGAAAGTAGACTTAAGGGTCTATATGACTCTGGGTTTTTCCTACTCCCCTTTCCCTTAAAGATGGGTATAATAAGCGCACGTCTCCAATCTTGAGGAATCTCCCCATATTTATATGACCTAGTGAACAGTAGATATAATGGTACCATAAGTTCTTGCTGAAGTGTGCTCAGGTCATTGTTACTAATTCCGTCTCCTCCCTGTGCTTTGTTTGGATCCAGTTTGCACAGTTCTTTTTCAATATAACCTAATTTGATTCCAGTATCTGGGGTTACCTGGATGTCAGTAGGAAAACTTAGGCAAGACAAGTTGAACATTTTGCCATATAAATCATATTTCTACTGTTGCAGTCTCCAAAAGCATTCAGTTTGAAAGGTTTTTGAGAATCAGGATGTTGTATATTATCATCAGTATAAATATACAAACAATCAACCCAGTTATGACATTCAAAAGTTCCATTCCTAGTGAAAGTAATTCTATTTAATGTCTTTGGCTGTTATTTCTAACATAAACCACTTTTTAAGTTCTGTCTCTTTTTATAACCAAATTGTAGCTTACATACAGAGCCATTTATAAATTCTGGAATTTGTTCAATAATAGACAAGTATTTTTAGAGTATTTTTAGACGATACCTTGTACCATACTGGTATGTTTGCCGTAAGTTATCATACATCTGAAAGAATCGTTCACCTTGTCCTGCCTACCATATTGGTAAGATGAATAGAAAATTAAAAGAGCATATTTGAAGTCACATATCTGAAATCTCAAAAAAGGTAGATACTAATGCTTTATATAAGCATTTAATGGAAACAGTCCACATTGCTTTAGATTTTTAATTTTACAAGTTATACTGAATCTCCTTATGGGTGGTGACTTAGTTAATCTTACAGAAAAGGCAGAACTCAATTGGATATACCAGGCCTTAATTGAACATTAAGTATTAACCCAATACTTAAAGAGCTTCATGACAACATTTGAATGTCTTTTACTATTGGAAGTTTAATGAATGTTTTTATTGGATGTAGAGATTTTGTTTCTGCCAATTATTATTGAGTTAGTATTCTAAATATTTTACTTTCTCAGCAAATGAGATTTTGTAACTTTTGTAATGTGATAAATGAAATTGTTGTATTTAAATGACTGTTTCATATTCTGATTCGTAAGCTTGAAGAAGCATTTATGAGAAAGTTGTTACTAATGTTTATTGTGACTTTTACTGTTATTAAGTAAATAAATTCAAGTTACTCATGGTTTCAGTGGTTGTGTTTATTTTTATAGGTTCATAGGTGTTTACTAGGCTAATGACCATAAGGGCTTTTTAAACCTAACCATACATCCCAAATTTCTGACAAGATCTGATACCCATGATAAGTGTAGGATGAAACATTTAGAAGCTAGGGCCTGGGAGATGAACCATTTACAGGTTGCCTTATTGTATCATTTATGTGCGGCCCACTGATTTACTGCAGCATTCCGGATTTGTTCTTATTGAGAAAATATATTATAATACATATGAAAATACTATGAATACACTGTTATCAGTGTAAATAATAATTTTACTGATAACACTGGTATCTGTAAAGTTGCAATAGCTTGTGTTTTTCTCAAAATATTTCCATTTGGTTATCTTATATATTTTAAATTTATTTTTCAGAAAAGGCAATGGAATGCAAGATGTTTGTAGGCTGTTAGAGGTGTGATATTTCACACCATATATGTATTAATGAGTTAAGGAAATGCAGCTAAGATATAAGTATTTTATTTGAAGTCATTGATATCCATTGCTTTTACATCATTATGTTTTGAATTATACATGCACTGTTAGTTGTGTGGGCTGCCATGTCTCATTTGAGTTTACAGCACTTGAAAGACACAGCATATTGTTACAATGTAGCTTAATCACAGTATCAAATTTATGGTAGTCAGTCCTGAGATTAAGCAGCTTTAATGTGAGAAAATGATTCATTCTAAACAAGTAAGGCAAAAATTGCTCTTCCCACATTTAAATGCCATTGTGACTGTTTCCAGGCAGTTGCTGTCCAGCATGCCAGCAATCAGAAATTTGATACCTTATTATCACTTTGACACCTGATGGTGGTCAGTTAATGAAGTGGCATATTCCTGGCTGCTGACAGGTTATAAAGTAGTTGTTTAGAGATCAGCGTCCAAGAAAATTTAAATGTGAAAAAATGGTTTAAAATGAAAGAGAAAATTTTTTTTTGTTTCACTTGTTCAACTTGAAATAAGTTTCTTTACTTAAATAGCTTACTTATTGCTTTAACATTCATTACCCTTATTATGTTCATCAAATAATAGTGCTGTATATGGTTTGGCTCTCAAAAGCCTAAGTCTTGAATAGAAGAAGGCAGATCAAATTAATGCTGCAAGAGAGAAGCAATACAAAGTGTGACCAGTGCTGTCTATGTGAATTACATAATTCACCATTGGCAGATGTGTATGAGTTGGACTCAGTTACCAGAATTAGTAGTGGAAGCAAAAACAGCTAAGATTTTTAATTCAACTTAGATCTCCTGTAGGGCTAAGACTGAAGGGGTTGTGGTGGGTCAGCTAGACTGCTATAGGCTAGTTGCAGCAATCAGGCGAACTGTTCAAACTAGAAATCTCCCTTTTCCAGCTAGTTCCTGTCTTTATATCTTATGGTATGTTATGTTACATTTCATTACATTATAGTCTGTTATGTTAATGTATGTCATGTAACCTGTTTACCTTAATGGGCATGAAATAACACCATCATCTTTTGTCCACTCTTAGGCTCTCGATATCCTGCCATACCAAAGTGCTTAAAGCTGATACTGTACCTGTGGCAAATGTTCTTATGTCGTATCTATAGGACTGTCATAGGTATCATGTTTAAATCTAAGCTTAAAATTAAAGCATTTCTAATTAAGAAGTACTTAACTTTTTTGATATGCTTGTAACTCACCTTAGGTTTTGTTCATATTGCAAATTTTGTATAGAAAAATATAAAAGCCCTATGTTGAAGGATGTCAGGAAAAAGTAAGGAAAAACAAGTTTCCCCATCACCCGTAATCATGTATGTGGCTTTATATTTATGGCTGATATAAGCACATACTACCAGTTACAGTCAGGGTATAAAAAAACATTCCAAAAACTGAAATGCATGTTATTATTTCTGCAAGGGCCTTTCTTTTCCTTTGGACTGTATAATATGTATGATCCAAGTTCAAGTTTAAAATGACTAATTTACTTTTTACTTTATTAGAATATTTTATATGAACAGTGAGTTTGTACATTGTTGTACCATGTGGCATTTGGTTTAGCGTGTATGTGCTTCTGATGATCAGATGATCAGCTTTTTTTTATTTTTATATATATATATATATATATATATATATATATATATATATATACACACACACACACACACACACACACACACACACACACACACACTCATATGAAAGTGCACAGAATCTCAAATAAAATAAATGTCAACTAGAAAATTGTCAATGTCGAAAATGCCAATGTAAATATGTCAGTACACATGAGCCGAGAAACATACTCAGTGTGTACAAAATTTCAAACTCAAGAAGACAAAAAACATAATTTTTGCTGATGATTATATAAGCTAAGTCCAAGATCGCACAAACACGGCATAAAGGTATCTTCTAACCCGAGAATCATGCAATCTCGCACACCTGTAGACCAGCTGTTAACTGATCATAAGTGGTCAACTAAACAGTGGTTGAGAAAGAAGAACCAAAACCAAACCACGAATGCAAACCACGTGGCGCCACAGGACCCGGAAGCAGGTACACAAAGGCTTTCAAAATAAGCAGTAGAAGAAATCAATCAGCTGCTAGGTCTCCAATAAGATTCTTTAATATGACAAGGCAAAGTTAAAATCACAGTCTCTTCCAAGCGCTTTCACTCGACCACTTGCGAGCTTTTTCAAGGCAAAAAACATGAACTGGAAGTTCATTCACATTAAATACTTCCACATTCATCACATGACTTCCTGTGGATCTTTCCCAAAAGGAAAATCACCATATAAGGCAAATTCTAAAATGCATTCTTATTGTCATTAAAAAATGATTCATTTTGTAAAAATGTCTTGGCAACTGAATAATCATGTTAAACATAACATTAAATCAAAATGTTACAATGTACCAAGAAAATTCTGCAGAGTGTTTTTGTAATCACAAATAAATGCAGTAACCCCTTTTGAACATCGGGGGTAAAATCAAGATTCCAAATTAAAATCTAGGGCTACTTAGTAGCATTATAAAAAACATTTATTTTCTAAGTTTCAAATGGGTAACTTAACCTTCAATGTGTCTTATTCTAAAATCTTATGAATGCAATAGTGAATAAAAAAATAAAATAAAAAAATATAAAAATATATAGTGTAGTAATATAACAGATGTCATGTTATGCTGAATTGTATTATAAACGGGCTTGCCTCAATTTCAGAACACTAATAATGCTAAGAGTGTCGTTCAGACCTGGGTGTCTAGTAGCGTCTAAGCGGAGCTGCCAAAATAGCTCACGGTATTCTAAATTGGACTCCCAACTACCCCCTCTTATACCTGGTTGTACCTGTTCCAACACCATAAATTTTATTTCCATGTCCTTACATGTCAAAGAGTGTCAAAAAGCACTTTTTCGAACGCATACTTAAATTACCACAGTGGACATCCCTTATATCAAAAAAGGCGATAGTAAAAGGTCAACTCATTAGAGCTTCACGAATGTCCAGCACTGACAAACTTTTCAAAGAGGCAGTTTCTATTTTAAGGGGATTTTTTTAAGGAAAAACAATATCCGGAAGCTTTGGTAGAAGCACTGGTTGTAGAAATTTCTGAGAAGAGATCAAATAAGTATCCCCCTTTATTGGGGGTGGGGGTCAACGAGATCTCCCCAAACCCTTCAAAAGACACTTCAAAGTCTAAAAATAGCTTTATACACACCTATTCCAACAACTCAGATCAGATTGAGAAGACTATCAAGAAATATTGGCCCATTCTCAGACTACAGGAAGATCTGAAGAATTCTATGCCCAGATTTCCCTCTTTTGTCAGGAAAAGGGGCAAGAATTTGAAAGAACTGTTAGAAATTAGGTTGGAGGATCCACACAATCAGAATAGAAAGAAACCAGGCACTTATCCCTGTGGGATGTGTAAGCAATGCCATGCTATGCTGAATTCGGGTCCTACTACCTCCCCTCGAGAAGATTCAGGTTCCACTCCAACAAACATTTTAACTGTGGATCTAAGGGGTAGTCTACCTTGGATGCTGTGTTACCTGCCATGGTTTTTACATTGGGAAAACTGAAAGGGTGTTTAGGAGAAGAGTTTATGAACACTTCAATGACATCAGTGCAAGGAAGGAAAGTAATGCCTTCTACAAACACTCTTTGACATGTAAGGACATGGAAATAAAGTTTATGGTGTTGGAACAGGTACAACCAGATATAAGAGGGGGGTAGTTGGGAGTCCAATTTAGAATACCGTGAGCTATTTTGGCAGCTCCGCTTAGACGCTACTAGACACCCAGGTCTGAACGACACTCTTAGCTTTATTAGTGTTCTGAAATTGAGGCAAGCCCGTTTATAATACAATTCAGCATAACATGACATCTGTTATATTACTATACTATATATTTTTATATTTTTTATTTTATTTTTTTATTCACTTTTGCATTCATAAGATTTTAGAATAAGACACATTGAAGGTTAAGTTACCCATTTGAAACTTAGAAAAGAAATGTTTTTATAATGCTACTAAGTAGCCCTAGATTTTAATTTGGAATCTTGATTTTACCCCCAATGTTCAAAAGGGGTTACTGCATTTATTTGTGATTACAAAAACACTCTGCAGAATTTTCTTGGTACATTGTAACATTTTGATTTAATGTTATGTTTAACATGATTATTCAGTTGCCAAGACATTTTTACAAAATGAATCATTTTTTAATGACAATAAGAATGTATTTTAGAATTTGCCTTATATGGTGATTTTCCTTTTGGGAAAGATCCACAGGAAGTCATGTGATGACTGTGGAAGTATTTAATGTGAATGAACTTCCAGTTCATGTTTTTTGTCTTGAAAAAGCTCGCAAGTGGTTGAGTGAAAGCGCTTGGAAGAGACTGTGATTTTAACTTTGCCTTGTCATATTAAAGGATCTTATTGGAGACCTAGCAGCTGATTGATTTCTTCTACTGCTTATTTTGAAAACCTTTGTGTACCTGCTTCCGGGTCCTGTGGTGCCAAGTGGTTTGCATTCGTGGTTTGGTTTTGCTTCTTGTTTTGGTTTTTCTTGGTCGATTTCTACACATGGCAGAAGGAACGGAAGCCAGTGGCTTCACTCACACTCCAGCAGTACTGAGAGCCGATGGCGACGATGCTGACACAGCCCCAGTTTCCAGGGCTGAGTTTAAACAGGTTTTAACACTTTTGACACAATTGACTTCAATGGTTCAACAGCGGACACAACCAACAGCCTCCCAGATACCGGGGAACCAACAACAATTCAACAATCCCCCTAGAACACTTGCTGAAGTGGTTGGGGCTGGAAATGTTACTAGGAACACAGAGAGAGGGTGTAATGACTACAACTCGAACTGTTCTGACCATGTAAGAACAAATAACCAGGTTTCCCCTGGGTCAAATGAACAGAGGAAGTCTTTTGACTTTAAAACTTGGACAAAACAACAGTTCAATTTCAGAAAAGGTACTGTACTTCATGATAATTATAAAAATCTTGAAAATGTGTTTTTTGATTTTAAAGGTAAGCTGTATTCTTATAAGAACAAACAAATGGAAGTTGATTATCTAAATGAATGCATTAATGTACAGAGAAATCCCAAGGGCTTAAGGTTTTTCAAGTTCCCTAATAATGTACAATATGGTTCTGCTTTATATGACCAACTTTGTGAAATTTTCAACAAAGCAGGATTGGACATGTTAAAATGTATGGTGAGGGACTATGAGAAAAAAATGACTGTTTTGTTAAAAGATCTAGATGAGCTCAACGTAAACATGATAAAAGATGAAACTTTTAGCTCAGTTAAGAGGGATTATGACAAGTTGTTCAGTGATGTAGACCAGCATTGTTCTAGGATACTTAATCGAAAAATCAGAAAATTAGAGAGAGACTTAACTGAATACAAGGAAGGTAGAGCCTACCCCCTCCCTTTTACAAAAGAAAGAAACAACAACACCACTGAAAATGTTTTTCATGAAAGGGGTGAAACTAATAGGCAGGGTGAACCTATAGGGACAGTTAATGACAATCCCAGACGAAGTGAGAGAATAGCACAGAAAAACAGGAGCCCTTCTACCCAGGATTTTTATTATCCCCAGAGGAGAGGGAGGGGGCGCAGGGAACAATACAACAGCTGGAATCATCCACCGAACTAATCTTAAGGCCTATAGTGGATGAGGACAACAGCACCACTTTATTTGAAGGGAAACAAATTGAACACAGGAAAGGTAATTTTACCATTTTCAATTACACTGATTTATTAATAACGGACAATTTTTTTAATTTACTTTCCAAGGGTTTTCATTATGTTCCCCTTAGGCCTTCCCCCATGGTTACAACCTTAATTGATTTAAAACTTTTTATGAGGCAGCTTAACTTTAACTTACTGTTTAAGGATGAATGAAATCTAGAAAGAACTCTCACAAGAAAAAGCACCTTCAACCCACCGGTTCACCCCACCATCAAAATTTTTGAGGAGCTAGTTGAGACTGACATTAGGAAACTTAAGGAGAATAATTACTGTGAAATATCTGAAAACATCACTGAGGATGAGTTGACTCTAATCAAAAATCTCAAAATGGAGGGATGTAGAGTCATGAAACCAGACAAGGGGAGAGGGGCTGTCTTGATGTACAACTGGGACTATGAGGCCGCCTTGCACATGGTGCTACATGACACTGATCAATACGAACTTGTCTCAAGAAACGAGATCAACATAGCTCAAGCTAAAATAAATGATCTATTATATGATAATTTAATGCAGAATGTTATTAATGAGAAGTTATACAACTACTTATTAGTTAAAAGACCCAAGGTTGCCCTGATTTTTGGAATTCCTAAGACACATAAGAATTTGAACCCCCTTAAATACAGACCTATAGTGGCAGGAAGTGGAAGTGTTACAGAACCCCTAGCTAAATTCATCGACTTCTCCTTAAAACAATATGCAGAGAAAATTAAACATATATGTAAGGATTCATGGGACTACCTAAAAGGAGTGGATCAGAGTTTATTTTTACCTGAGATGTTTATGGTCACTGTTGATGTAGTCAACTTATTCCCTAGCATCCCACACAATACGGGCCTTGAGTGGTTAGGTACTTACTTATCTAATGAAGTCCAACTGGGAGTCAAGTTCACTAACTTAATTTTGGAATTTATGGATTTAGTTTTAGAAAATAATTTCATCCACTTTAAAGGGGAATTTTATCGTCAGAAAAAAGGTGTGGCAATGGGTGCCCCCTGTGCTTCCATCTACGCAAATTTGGTATTATACCAATGGGAAAAGAAATATATTTTTACTAGCACATGGTACCAGGATATCTTGTACTATAGGAGATTTTTGGACGATATCTCCTTTATGTGGATGGGAGATGAAGGAAGTCTTATGAAATTTATGGATTACATTAACACGACGACCACATTTTTTAGATTCACTCACAAGATCAGCAAACACCAACTTGACTATTTAGACATTTCACTGGTTAAGGACTATCCGAACATGTGCTTTCAGTCCAAAATTTACAGGAAAAGCACTTTTTTGAACGCATACTTAAATTACCACAGTGGACATCCCTTATATCAAAAAAAGGTGATAGTAAAAGGTCAACTCATTAGAGCTTCACGAATGTCCAGCACTGACAAACTTTTCAAAGAGGAAGTTTCTATTTTAAGGGGATTTTTTAAGGAAAAACAATATCCGGAAGCTTTGGTAGAAGCACTGGTTGTAGAAATTTCTGAGAAGAGATCAAATAAGTATCCCCCTTTATTGGGAGTGGGGGTCAACGAGATCTCCCCAAACTCTTCAAAAGGCACTTCAAAGTCTAAAAATAGCTTTATACACACCTATTCCAACAACTCAGATCAGATTGAGAAGACTATCAAGAAATATTGTCCCATTCTCAGACTACAGGAAGATCTGAAGAATTCTATGCCCAGATTTCCCTCTTTTGTCAGGAAAAGGGGCAAGAATTTGAAAGAACTGTTAGAAATTAGGTTGGAGGATCCACACAATCAGAATAGAAAGAAACCAGGCACTTATCCCTGTGGGATGTGTAAGCAATGCCATGCTATGCTGAATTCGGGGTCCTACTACCTCCCCTCGAGAAGATTCAGGTTCCACTCCAACAAACATTTTAACTGTGGATCTAAGGGGGTAGTCTACCTTGGATGCTGTGTTACCTGCCATGGTTTTTACATTGGGAAAACTGAAAGGGTGTTTAGGAGAAGAGTTTATGAACACTTCAATGACATCAGTGCAAGGAAGGAAAGTAATGCCTTCTACAAACACTCTTTGACATGTAAGGACATGGAAATAAAGTTTATGGTGTTGGAACAGGTACAACCAGATATAAGAGGGGGTAGTTGGGAGTCCAATTTAGAATACCGTGAGCTATTTTGGCAGCTCCGCTTAGACGCTACTAGACACCCAGGTCTGAACGACACTCTTAGCATTATTAGTGTTCTGAAATTGAGGCAAGCCTGTTTATAATACAATTCAGGATAACATGACATCTGTTATATTACTATACTATATATTTTTATATTTTTTTATTTTATTTTTTTATTCACTTTTGCATTCATAAGATTTTAGAATAAGACACATTGAAGGTTAAGTTACCCATTTGAAACTTAGAAAAGAAATGTTTTTATAATGCTACTAAGTAGCCCTAGATTTTAATTTGGAATCTTGATTTTACCCCGATGTTCAAAAGGGGTTACTGCATTTATTTGTGATTACAAAAACACTCTGCAGAATTTTCTTGGTACATTGTAACATTTTGATTTAATGTTATGTTTAACATGATTATTCAGTTGCCAAGACATTTTTACAAAATGAATCATTTTTAATGACAATAAGAATGTATTTTAGAATTTGCCTTATATGGTGATTTTCCTTTTGGGAAAGATCCACAGGAAGTCATGTGATGACTGTGGAAGTATTTAATGTGAATGAACTTCCAGTTCATGTTTTTTGCCTTGAAAAAGCTCGCAAGTGGTCGAGTGAAAGCGCTTGGAAGAGACTGTGATTTTAACTTTGCCTTGTCATATTAAAGGATCTTATTGGAGACCTAGCAGCTGATTGATTTCTTCTACTGCTTATTTTGAAAGCCTTTGTGTACCTGCTTCCGGGTCCTGTGGTGCCAAGTGGTTTGCATTCGTAAACAGTGGTTGGCCAACATATATATATATATATATATATATATATATATATATATATATATATATATATATATATATATATATATATATATATATATATATACATATATATATACATATACACATACATATATAGGGGTCACCTGGTCACCTCAAGGTTTTAGATGTATGCTTTCCTCGTAACCAATGAACCAATGTTATTAAGTGCACATGCTTTAACAGTTGATTCATTTTAATAAAAGATCAAGCTTTCCAGCTCAAATATCTATCTGCATTTGGAGTTTAACATGGCCGTCAGATAGGAAGTACACACTTCAGCCTGCTCTCAAAGAAAATTTTCAATCTAATCAAATCAAGTGTTACTACTGCATCAAATCTTTAAAAAAAATTAACATAATGGAAAGAAAACTAAACTTCAACTTACTTGCTGCCAAATTTCTCAGAACTACAAAGAAGACTGAGTCAAAACAATTATATTTTGCAGGATCGGTGCAGTGGTGTCTCTGACTACATCTGCTTGGGACTGCCAGCCTGGAACTATCAGCCTTTACAAACAAGTAAATAAAAGATATTAACAAAATGGAACAAATGGAATCACAATCCACTAAAACAACACTTTCACTTATCAACTCTCCAGAAAAGGAGATTTCTACAAAGAGACAGAAAACAACCAAAACACAATCTGAAGCTCCTAAGCAAATTCAAAAATCAAAAATGATCAACCTTTTACTATGGAGGAGTTTAAAGCAGCCTTACTGCCTCTTCAATCTGAAATCCAAACCTTTTCCACAAAGCTAACATCATTCGGAAACAGCTTGGAGCTAATCATGACAAGGATGGATAATGAAATAAAGTTGCAGGAGTTGCAAAGTACTGTCTCCCTAAATGACACTACCATCAAGGACTTGCAAAAGAAAATAATAGATCTTGAAGCGAGAGCGAGACGCAACAATATATTGATCAGAGGCATCCCCTAAAAGTATGACTATACACAACTCCCCAGTATTGCAAAAGAAATTATCGATTTAATAATGGAAAATAAAGAGTTATCCCATACAATGACAATAGAATTAATCCACAGGGTGCTAAGAAAAGCTCAATCTGCAGATACTCCTCGACAAGTGTATGCCAGAATCCTAAATGCATCACATGCACAAACCATCATTCAGCAAGCAAAAAAGAAGGAATCTGTCGTCTGGCAAGGTAATAAAATCACAATTGCCCAAGATCGGCCTCTCCCAATCAAGCAATCAAGGCAAGTTCTCTCTCCTTTTTGCAACTACCTTATAAATAAAAACATTAAATTTCACATGAAATATCCGGCAAATCTTTGCTTTCTTAACAACAACATTAATTACTCAGTTAAAAATGCTCACAAAGCCAAATCTGTTTTTACTAAAGCTTTCAGAGAGTTGCCGTCTAATCTTCTAAAATTATAAACCAGAGATATAACAAAACAAATGTACTTGCATAGCATTAAAGCAACAGGTACAAACTGACTTTATGGTAACATCGGAGATCTTTTTACATTATAATCCAGCTTCATACCTTGCTTTTTTTAGTTCGTAATAAAGTCTGCCGTCTCAAAATTCCATTCCTAAGCCATGGAAACGTTACCAACTGCCAGTAAGTAACCTATTACCCTGAAATTACACTTCCGGTTGAAATCAGGAAGACCAAGTTCACTGAGGGCATGTTTAGATGTTGCAATGTAAGCCCCAGCGTTACAACGCAGATACACTGATCGCTAAACAAGTTAATGGCTCTAAGCTTCAGAAATCTTCTGAATGACAGCATTCTGCACAGAAAATGCTTGAAAGTTGCTCCGAACCCAATTAGAACTGCCTTACACCAGCGGCCAAGAGAAAACAGAAGGAAAACAGAAGAAAGGGGAAAAAAGAACAGTTTCCGAGAGGCTGTACACCTTGGACTGGCTCTAGCTTCTCAAAATCCGATCATACAGCTATTGTAAGGTGATAGTCTTGTTCATTTACATAGAAGTGATACCTTCAGCTGACAGTTTTCAAAGTAACTTTTACAAATGTATTAACAACCCAATTGAAAATGAATTAGACTATACTTGTGAGTGAAAAGAAAGAGTCCTGATACACTAGAAGTAATACCAGTGGCTTTGGCATGAAAATAAGACATTTCAGCTGTTTAAATGTCATTGCCTTAAGCTGTCTGCTGTTATGACATGCAAATCAAACAAATTAATACTTTCACAATCCCCATTTCTGATTTATTACAGGCAAATGATTACATGATGCATATTATAGTGATATTGTCTCGAACAATGGTTCTTTAAGAACCAAATCAGCTTTTTATTATGCCAAATAAGTCTAATGGTGAAAGGTAAATAAGCAGCTGGCTGTGGCCTTTTAATTATTTCAATATACAAATCTCAGCATCCAATCATACAGCTTGCAATTTTTATTCAGGTGGTTATAATATAGATATTAATGATGGGCAGCTGAATTTTTCCAGTTGCGGCATTCTTATTTAGCCTCAAAGTTTTGCACTATTTTTAACACAAAGAAGGGCTGGCTGTTTGGTTACAGTGCTTACTCAACATTATAGTTCAAGCCATTAAATTTGAAGATTTTGGTTTGGGACGAGTTTGCACACCTGTCAGAGGTATTACAGACATCTACATTGTCTACACTCCATTGAAGAGGGGAGTCTTTTCATTTTTCTAACTATGTTGACTTATTACTGACTTGAAGTCAGGTATAGTTTTTATTCAGAACCCCTATATTACATCACACAGTTAACTATTTGTTGCCTTTGTCTTGTCCTGATTTCATATGTTTTGGTGTCAAGAGGAGCAAAATAGGTTATTGACTTGGTGTAAAACTTGTGCAGAAAATGTGAAATTTACAGCCTGGAGGAAATGGGGATTTACTTCCTCCAGTTTAACATACTCCACCAATATTTTCCAATACAGACATAAAAACAATAAAAACAAATCACTAATAACAAAAGATAACACAATTGCAATGATTATAACTACATCCTTCCTTAACTCCTTCATCTCCGACTTATTTACAGTTGTAAAGAACAATATGCACCTCCTCCCAAGCCTCTTAACAGAGGTGATAGTGTCTATGACGATGGCCGCTATGCATACTTAGTAACCTTTGGGTGAATTGACAACCAAGAGGGCTGGAGATACTCCAGATGTTCTTGAATTTTTGGCAGAACATACTACAGAGGTGTTCCTCTGGGTTATATGGGCATACCTATTACAGTCCATATGGATTTTCATAAAGTAAGGAAAAGCTTATTGGTAAGAATAGAAATCATTTCTGAGACTCCATATTATAGAATGTATAAATATCTACAAATTGTTAGTACTGGGTTATATAACCGTTGTGTAGCTTTCTTGCACAATGATCATAACTATACTCCAATATAACACCTTTGGAATGTAGTAATGTGTTGAAATAAGTTAAAAATGTTTATATAAAGATATGCGTCTCACTATTTTTGTGCAGCCAATATTTGTGCCTTAGTATGTTAAGTGATTTCTTTAAAGTTTCTTGATATAATACAATACTTGCAAAAACTTTTATGACAATGGTTCTGATTTGTAAATTGTTGTCAAACTCTTAATAAGCAAAATGCTAAATTCTTTATTAGGTTAGCAAGGAAACTATACTATTGGACAGTAGTAGTTTATATACAAATACAGAGCAAAGACTTATGATACGTCCTCATTTTTAAAAGGTCTGTGTCTATTTTATAAGATATGCAGCTCTTTAAATTTGATAAGCAGATGTAATATCTCAAGTCACTTATTGTTCAATTGCTTTAAAAACCTTAAGTGTTTAGTTCATTTCTATGGTTTGCAAGTTTTTTTCATAACCATCCATATGTTCTATACCTACCTTCCTGAGGTACATGACCACTTACCTTCCCTTTACACATACAAGGAACTCATGGAAAGGTAAGATATCCAAAATTTTGAATAAATATTATCATTAGCGAAGGATTTTATTATAACCTATTAGCCCTACCAGATTCATACTAGTTGAGGAAATTTTAATTACTTAATCTATCATTTGTCCCATAGTTGAAGGAAAGTTTGTAGAATTATAAATCTCGAGTTAAGTTGATAGAACTATTAATTCTTGCATCAAGGGATCATAGGCTGGAACCCCAGTTAGCACTACACGTTTACAACTATATATCCATGTTATTTTAACATCAAGGAAAACAAAAACTTAAATTTACTTCAAAAGTAGAGCAGGTTATGAAGTCTAACTCTTGTGCTAAGTGTCTGATGGATCTTAGAATAACAGTAGACTTTTGTATGATAGTTTATTTTGTAAATAGGGTTTTATCACCTCTTTCAGATAACAGTAGGAAGTGGACATGCATGGGGGGGGGGTTCTGAAGGGGGTGGGTTGTCACGTACCCGCAAGAGTAATACATGTAATATGCAGTAAAAGTCTACAAAATATAAGCCATAAACATTATGAACAATCTTCTATGAGGTATAATTTTCATCCTATACATTACATTAACAATTACCCAAGGGCTGGAATAATACTTTAATGGTATCACTTGAATCCTGGAATGTAAAAGGCTTGCAAAAAAAAAAAATCTAGTCTTACATGTAATCTATAAATCAAGTGCCGAGGTATCACTAATCCAAGAGATACATTTGACTAAAACTCAATGGGAGAAGGTTAGAAAAAAGAAGCGGATAAAATTAATAGTAGCCGTAGGAGTTGACACCGCATCTAAAGGAGTAGTAATAATTGTCAGAAATTCTTTCGGTGGTACCATTATATCAAGTGACTTCGATCCTAATTGTAGGTGGTGCTACCTAACATGCTCCCTCCCATTAATTAACGAAAACATCTTAATATTAAATGTGTATAGCCCATGCATATCCCAAATTACTTTCATATATGAAATTCATACAATTTTAGAGAAATACCCAAACCATCTTTAGTATTAGGTGGAGACTGAAATATGAATATCAAACATGAACTTGATAGAACAAACAAAGAAAATAAGCAATCTCCTGAACTAACAAAGCTTATAACTGAAGTAATGGATGACTTTAATTTATATGATCCCTTTGAAATGTTTAGAGATAATACTGGAATTAGTAAATTTACATTTTTCTCAGCACCCCACAAATCATGGTCTAGAATAGACTTCTTCTTAATTTCAACAAGTTTCTCAAAACATGCACTAGATTACTATAATGATACTAGAATCTTATCTGACCACGCTAAAATTAATCTGAAAATTAAAGTAACTAAATCAAACATAACTGACCAATATGTATCAAACTGGACATTAAACCCAAACCTACTTAAAAACAAGGAACTCTTCCAGGAGATTCAGGAACTTCAGGACCTAACCAATAATAACCTGAAAAAAATCAAATATTCCATACAACGTACAATGGGCCGCAGCTAAAGTAACAATTAGAGGAATATTAATCCAAAAAGCGTCTATTCTAATGAAACAAACCAAATACAAACCGGTCAATCTAGAACTCCAATTAAAAAATACAGAAATAGAACTGCAAATCAAACACACTACAGAGTTAGAAAAGCAGATGCTTTCAATACAAAAACAAATCCATGAAATCCAAATAAACCAATTCTCCCTCAATGAACTCAGGCTTATAAACAAATATGCTGAATGGGCCCAAACCCCTTCTAAAATTCTGTTCCGAATAATCAACATTAAACCTTCCCCCTCCAGAATAAATCAAATCAAACATAACAATAAGACATTCTTTGCAGATAAGGAAATCATTCAAGTCTTTGAAGAAATTTACCAAGAAGTTTACGGCCCTCAAAATCTTACCAAGGAGACAATATCTGATAATTTCCTTAATGAATTACAATTCCCACTAGCAAATGAAACCCAGATAAATCTCCTCAAGGCACCAATAACCATCAAAGAGATAATTCTAGCCATCAGTAAGTTAAAACCTGGAAAAGCCCCAGGTCCTGACGGACACTCAGCTGAATTCTATAAATCCTTCAAGGAACATATTGCTCCACTTTTACTTAAGGTATATAATTATATAACAGAATTTGGCATCACCAACCTATATATAAACAATTCTAAGACAATTCTTATACCTAAACCTAATACAAATGACCATAATCCTAATGACTATTGCCCAATCACTTTAATTAACTTAGATATAAAAATTCTATCATCACTCCTGGCGCACAGACTAAAACAAATACTCACTAACATAATATCACATGAACAGCTAGGAATCATGAGCAATAGACAAGTCTGTGAAAATACACTAACAGCTGAAGCTATGATAAACATGACAGTATATGATAAATCTCTCAAATATGCGCTTTCTGTGGATGCACAAAAGGCCTTCGACAGAGTAAATCTAAACTTCCTTTCCAAGGTCTTGAAACAATTCGTTCTCCCTGAAGAATTTATAGGTATGGTCAGGGTGCTTTATGCTAAAGCTACTGCCACATTATACATAAATAAAAAGAAATCAAACCCCATCCCAATAGTCCATGGAACAAGACAGGGATGCCCACTATCTCCTTATCTTTTTAACCTCTACTTAGAGGCCCTCCTTTTGAATCTAAGCCAGAAAACTTTCAATCACTCTATCTACATTTCCCAAATCCAAGTTAAATACAATGCATTTGCAGACGATCTTAACATTTACTTTGGCTTTCCATCCACAGATCTAGTAAAGATTTTATGTTCTATTGATGAGTTTTCTGCAGTCTCAGGCTTTGCCATAAATCCAAATAAATCAAAAATATTCCCATTAATCCCAAAAAGTCACAAAGATTTTTTTTCCCAAAAACAAAAATTAAAACAGACTATTCACTCAGATATCTGGGTGTTACATACACTCATCTTCACAGAGAATTAAAAAAGAAAAACCTAAATAAAGTTTGGTCAAGGGTTACTGAAGATCTGGATAGATGGAAAAACAAAAACTTATCTCTCCTTTCAAAGACAGCAATCATAAAAATAAACATCTTCCCTAGAATACTTTATCATCTTAATTCCACTAATCAGAATATTCCAAATAGCTTCTTCTCTAAAATAACAACAGCTTTAGGCAAATTCATCTGGCACCCTAAGAATACTAGGATTAGCTATACAAATGATCCTTACCCAAGGAGAAAGGTGGTCTAAATCTTCCTGATTTTCAGACATATTATCTTATTATTGGTGCCAGCCATATTATAAGATTAGCCAAATATGAAATCTCAGACTTAACATGGCACCCTCTTTGGATAAAAATCTATTTCCAACATCTCAAATCCTCAAATGTTAATCCAAAGGTATCCCTTTTCTTAGTAACAAAACTCTGAAAGAGCTAAAATTTCACCCGACACTAATTAATAATATGGCAAGCTTTTAAAAATGTATGACTTTCTTAAATCTAAAAAACGTACTAACTATGGCTCAACCTATACACCTAAACCCAGATATCAAACTCAACAATAATATGTTAAACTTGGATAATTATCCAATCATAAAGGCATGTATAGTATTGGATTTCTACCAAATAAAGCATCTACCACTGTCTTTAGTAACAAACTCCCTTGCAGCAAATAAAAAATACCGCATAATTATCAAATTATATACTTAGTAACTCTGATGACATCAAAAATTACTACAGACCCAAAAGACCTCCAACTGTTTCAACAAATCATATCTCTCCTTACATTGAAAACTAAAATGTTGTCAAACACGTATAGAGTAATCACTCAAATTAAATACCATGATACTATTCTCTATTTCAATTACTGGATGAATCAAAACAACAAATTAACCGTTGAACAAAAATTAGCAGCACTTGATATAACTACAAAACTAACTCCCTTTAAAAAAATTAATCTACACGCCGCTAATGATTAACAACAATGCCTACCACACACCACTTTTTCTGAGCAAAATAAATCCAAATATACCACCCCTTTGCCCTACATGTTCAAATTCAATAGCAGATACTCTACACATCTTTTGATCTTGTAAAAACATATACAAATTATGGTGCTCTTTAAGGGCAAAAGATGAGAAATCAGGTTATATGAAATCCACTCTCTCATGGGAAATGACAATTTTAAACATCTTTCTCAATTCTTATGCTTTTGAGTCTAAACACATCATTGTAACATTGTGTGCAATAATGAAATCATATATAGCACTAAAAAGGTTAGATAGATCCAAAGTGTCGTGGGCAGAATTTAAATCTTTGGCTATCAAATACGTTCTAGCGAACAAAATAAGAACAGTCAGTCATAAGAAATTATCATACTTTTAGAAATACTGGAAAAGACTTATAGAAGTTCTTAATTAGATTCACACTGAGTTACTTAGAGTTTTTATTTATTTATTTTTTTTTATCTCTTCTTAAAACAACAGTAAGTAATAATTTTCCTCGTTATTCTAATACAAAGCCTGCACTAAACCCTTACTATAAGAAGATATTGGCTTAGATATCTACCATTATGCCATGAGAAACTAACAGTATTGTACTTACTGTGACTGCTTTTATAAGTGACAACCCAGTGTAAATATTTGTAAATAGTTGCCTGTCAGGCTCAAATTTATGTTTTTGCAACTTTATCATAGAATAACAATTGTTCAATGTCATATTATCATAGTTAATATTCAGTTGTTAAACAAGGTGTTTGTAATGTAATGCACATCTAGTTTTGTAAGGCATGCTCAACTTTTTTTTTAAATTTCAGTGGTAATAACTGTATATGTCATGCTATTTTTGCGCACTATGTATCTACAACTATATGTAATCAATTGGTTTGAACACCTTCAACTTGTAATGTGCTACTTCATTACAGTTAAAGTAACGTGTGAAAATTTCTAATAAAAATCATATTTGAAAAAAAAATATCTACCTGCATTCCCCTTTTGCCATCCCCTCTGCTTTGAAGGAAAAAGAAATTGCATAGAGTGTTTAAACTGGTGTAGCAACTCTGAAGCTTTACTATTTTGTTGCAAACTGAAGAATCTGTGAACATTTTAAGAGGGCCTCACTTAGCATCCCACTGCAAGTTTGATTACTTTAGGTTTTATATTGGCTGAACATAGAACAATTAGCAAAATAATCACAGTACCCATCTTTTTGTATTGTTTTATTAGAATAAGTTAACCTTGTAAAAGGAACATACTGACCAGCTTTTATGATGACCACAGCCATCCTTAACCCCCAGCTGGTCTAGTTTTTGTATTTTTAAGAAGATTCTTAAAGTTTCTTTTTAAGTATGAGTGTTTCACTGCAGTACCAGTTTAAATATGAACTTTTTACAGTAACATAGATAATGAATATGATTATGCCCAGGGCAGCCCCAAAGGGACTCCTAGTGGTGGATGTTGCTAATGTGCATTTTAAGAGCCAATAATATACTTGGCCACCCTTAAACAGTGAATTTCTACTCTTTAAACATTTCTAAGGGCAGTTTAGACTTGACGTGTTCATTTTCATTACAGAGAGAGCATTTACTGGTACCAGGACCCAGGGTCTCCCAGGGATCAGTAACTTTAGCTTTAAGATGACAAAGTCATATGGGGTGCTTAAGATTAACCCTAGATTTATTTTATTATTTATTTATTTATTTATTTATTTATTTAAATTTGTTGACCGGGAGTGTCCGACTGGACGTGGGTCCATTTTCAGCGTAGGCCCGGGGAGAAAAGCTCCACGGTAAAATAAACAGACAGTAGTTACATTGGATTACATAGCGATTAACAATTTAACATAGAAATTACTTACAACATATTTACAGATGAAGAACATAGTACATCAGTAGACAACTAGAATCTTTATCTGTGAAGTACATAACAGGCATTAACAAATGTAACAATGAGAAGTTCCTGCTGTATAATAAGTACTAGGCTTATGAGCATCTGAGCTTGCTATCATCAAGGTAGTTAGTGGAGGTGAAAGAAAGGTAGTAGTTGGATGGAGTGGATGATATTAGAGTGGGAGTTGCAAGGGCATAGCCAGCATGTTTTTAGGTGCGCTTTTAATAAAGTTTTGAAGTTGGTGCATGATGGTACAGAGGTAACTGTGGGTGGGAGTGAGTTCCATATTTTGGCTATGGTGCAAGAGAATAGTGCTTCACCAGCAGAGTTATTGGCTTTAGTGATCTGCAAGTGATTTTTGTTGCTGGATCTTAGTGGTCTGGTGGTGCGATAGGGTTGGAGTAGATTCTGGAGGGATGGGACATTTAGTGGATGGTTTACTAGTTTGTGGGCGAGTGAGAGTTGATACCACTGAAGGAGGTGAGGGAGTTCAAGCCAGCCCAGTTCAGCAAGTGAGAGACAGTGGTGACTACGGTAGGATGCCCCTCTGGTGAATTTGGCGATTCTGTTGTAGCAGGTCTCTAGCTTGTTTAGATCACATTGCCTTAGGTTGGTATATACTGGAGAGACATAAAGTAGGGTGGAGATAAGGTGGGAATTTGCTATTGAAATCTTTGCTGCTTTGGTGAGAAATTGTTTATTTCTGTATAATGCTCCTAGTTTTTTGTGGACTTTTTTTATGGTCATGGATATGTGAATGTCAAATTTTAGTTTATTGTCTATTTCCACTCCTAGCAATTTGGTGTGTTCAGTTGGGTATATAGTGGTGTTGTCTTTTGCTGTGATGTTAAAGTGAGAGTTGTTTTGAGTATGTTTGGTGGGTTTGAAGATGAGTAGTTTAGTTTTGTTTGGGTTGAGTATTAATTGGGCGTCGGATAACCATGTTTCAACAGAGGAAAAGGCTTCCTGTGTGACTTTTTGCAGTTTGGGTAGGGACTGGGCTGAGCAGATGATGGTTGAGTCATCTGCGTATTGGATGAGTGTGCCATGTTTGGTGGCAGAGGCTAGATTATTGGTGTAAACAGAAAAAAGTAGGGGTCCAAGGATGGATCCTTGGGGAACCCCTATGGAGACAGGTAGTTGGGGAGATATGTCATTCTGCCATACAATGGATTGTTGGCGGTCAGACAGGTAACTCTGAAACCAGTTGGTGACTGATTGTGAGAAGGATAGGTTATTGAGGACAGAAATAAGTTGTTTGTGTGGGACCATGTCAAATGCTTTAGATAGGTCTAGGAAAGTAGCAGAGGAGAGATAGCCATTGTTTTTATGCTGAAGGATAGTGTTAGTAAAGGAGAGTAAGGCAGTGGTGGTGCTATGGTTTGGTCGGAAACCATGCTGAGTACTGTAAAGGAGGTTGTTAGTAAGGAGGTAGTGTGAGATCTGAGAGTGTATGCATCTCTCTAGTCTAGAGTGGAGAGAGAATAGCTATGGGGCGGTAATTGGTTAGTTGGTTAGTTAGTTCTGCAGAGGGTCCGCCTTTGTGGAGGGGAATTATATGTGAGACTTTCCACAATGTGGGAACGTAACTTTCTGACAGAGATCGGTTAATCAAGATGGATACTGGGTAGGCCAGAGCATCAGCTGCGATTTGTAGGTATTCACTTGGGAGGTTGTCTGCTGCTAATTTGGTGGGTTTAAGTTTAGTTAAGAGTTTTTTTTATGTTGGAGGTAGGTACAGGAGAAAAAGAGAAGGCAGTGGGGAGATTACTAGTTGAAGGTGTGGGTTGATAGATGGATCCCCTTAAACCATGCTTGCTCCTGTCTTTCCATTCTGTGCATTTGTGTTCTGCTGTCTATGTACAGAAATACTGTTGTACTCATGTCTGCAACAAAATGCACTCCATGTCTGTCAGAAAGACTTTTATGCCCTCTTGCACTGCCTGTAACTCTTCCACTCTTTATTTTGATTTTGATCATTTGTTAACCTAGTAAACTCTCTAGGAACACATGCAGGTTTGTTACAAAGGTGATCCAGCATATTTATTTGTTAACCTGGTAAACCCACTAGGCACACTTGCACTTTTATTTAGTGGTGATCAGGGCTGTTCAATAACTTAACTTTCTGTATCACACTGCCAAACTTTCTATGAGATGATGTATAACTCCCAAGTAGTAGCTTAAGGCACCTCTCAACCTCTTTGCTCAAAAAATCTGGACAGAAAATAATGGTGGGACAAAGGCCCAAAATAGGGACAGATTTCAAATATTGCTCTTATACACATCGAAGTTGCTAGAATAACAGGATTTGTGTTAGCATGCATTTTTAGAAGGATTTAAAGACTAAAACTCAAATGTATGTCATTATTAAGTGATTTTAATCCTCATTGGTTTGTCAGAAAGTCACTAATTTTATGAGAAACAGACCAAAAATATGAGGCAAAAATGTGGGCATTGTGTGAAAATCTGGACAATTGAGAGGTATGCTTAAGAGCTATACACGAGGGTATAAAATACATTCTAGTCATTTTTTTATTTTTACATGATGTTTGCACAAATAAAATTTTCTGTGCATCCCAAGCACATCTAGAAATTCATTTAACTAAATATGACAGCAATGCCATTTCTGTACAGGTGAGCTAAATGAAGTGTGTTAAAGCAAATAGGTTGGAAAGCTTGAAAAAGCACTGACTAATCAATGCAAAAGTAGAACAAATATAGTGGACGTAATGCAAGCCAAAGTGACATACTACATGTAAAGCTATCAAAAACGGTTAATTTTATATTATTAAGAGCAGACCTTGTGATGCTAATATCAAAGGCTTAGTCCCGGGCAGTGTGCCAGTGTTCTTTTATTTCCTGATAACAGACTATTTTTATTGTAAACTGTAACATATTATCCTCAATTCACTTTATATAATCATCATCAGCAGAGCCAGTAGCTGAGGCAATACTTCAGAAAGTTCAGTGAGTGCAGACCTTTCAGTAACAATGTTAATGCATGACTCAGCCTCATCTGCCTGCATGCTTCATGGGGGAGGGGCTGGAATGTCAGAGTCCGTGCCACTCGCTGTCTCATAAAGCCTTGCCTTTCTGAAAAAAGATTCCTACTGTTTTACTTGTTACAACAGTTTGCATGATTTGTTGGTTGCACAGCATCAAATAGAGAAACTGCCCATGCCCTGCTATTAAACAGTTGATCTGATTGCCAGTTGTGGGATACAGTCCTGTTTTTCTAGTGCTATTTAATTCTATAAATTGGTCAGTTTTCTGCAGACTGGATAACAGCTGTGCAGTTGTTTTCAGAGAATTGTTTTTGATGTATTTATGTGCAAAGTAGGTTTTTGTGGTCATAAAATATTTTGTGTTCTTATATGCTTGTCAGTTTAATTTAATAAGCCAATCACCTCTTCTTCTTAAACTGCTGCAAATCTGGACTAGCAGTGCGTCAATATTTACACACATGAAGCAAAACAGTTTACAAGATCTTTCATTATTCTTTTTTCTCTTTCATCAACATTGGCACAGGGTTCTTGCTGTTATGCCAAGTTATTTGGCATTATTAACAGCACTAAAATCCTTTTGGTGACATAATTTGACATAATACACCACATAACTGAATGAACCTCTCATCAGCAGCATTCATTTTTGCTTCCACTTGCTTCACAGAGATTCCGAAGAAACTGATACTGTTATGAACTTTCCATCATGACAACCACTGTGAAGATGGTTCACAATCTGCCTCCAAATTAAATGACAGGCTTTGTGTTTTTTACTGTTCAATGTTCTCTGAAAGAGACCAACACCATGATGCAGGGCTACAGTCAGCTACTTTGGAATTGTTTTTCTGATTCATGTGCCGTGCATCCCTACCATTTCCCTTTACTTTTCTTTTAGTTTTACATCTGCACTCTGGCTATTGACACTGGCATCACGGCTCTGGAGTATGTAACCCACACGTGAGAGATCCAGTCCTAACTGGAAAGACACCTCTGTCTCTCCTTGGAATGTAATTATCTTTCTCAAGCAACTTTTCTGAGGCAGTATTTTATATATAAGTGTAGGGTTTTCTATTCTTAGCATTTAAACAGTAAACCTACATGCCAGCACCTATGTTATTGTGATACTCATTTTAATGAGCCACTGGGACCTCGGAGAAATAAAGCAATCTGTGCTAATCCACACTTATGCAGTAAAGTTTTTATTGTTCGCAGTATCTTTCCAAATTTCTTTGCATTGCTTAAAATAGCAGACTGTTCCTAACAAATAACAACAATTATTGTCAAATGTGATATAAACAGCAATGTCTTTGCTTCACAGACTACTGTCATACCTACCTCAGAATATGGCGGCTGGCTGCAATCTCAACTTTAAGAATCATACAAACATAGGAGTAAAAGCTGTTAATAAAAAATGGGAGCCTTAAGCAGACTAAATTGACATATGAATGCAAAAATGCATTTTATTTAAACGTGGGCAGTACTGATGTTTAAATTAGTCTGGCCTTCTGTTTTTTGCCAGTTGAAATAAACATTTTTGCCACAAGTTGGAGTTACCCTATAACACAGAACAGCTCACTTTACTGCTGAGCTTATGGCCTCTTACCATCACTGTCGTACTGTAAAGAAATAGGTTGAATGGACTTGGGCAGCAGGCTTATTTGCCTCTATCTTCTCTTTAGTCATGTCTAAATGTACAAGAGCATCTGAAAAAAACCTGCTCATTTGCTGCAGTGGCATACGGTAAGAGGAATCATACTTCCTCACAGTATGTCTTTAAAAATATGTAAAACAACCTCCAAAGTAGATGATTAGTTCATATACATTCTTCACTTAGAGTAATCTACTTTTACAAAATCGGGCAGCTTACTTATCTGAATTCATTTAAGAAAGCTTGACTTGCTTTGGAAAGGAAAGCATTCATCTCTCATTCGAGGGTCTCCACATTCTGGCTGAAGTCTTTGCTGTCCCCATAGTGTCTTTATTAGGTTATCTACTACCATTGCAATTCAATAAATACATCAAATACCCAAACTGGATAACACCAAGGCAGTTCTTCTCAGTGCCATGAATTTTAACACCAAGCTGCCTAATCCTGACATATTTCTGTATTTGTAATGAGTCCATGTTTGTGTAGTTGCTGAGACTTGGTTCAAATAGAAGGAAAGTACTGTCTCTCAGTGCCTGAGATTTGTACTTGGCATGCCTTCAGGCCCATTGCTAACTACAGTGGAGTTTTGGTGTATCTTAGTGATCATATTCCTTCAAGGCTGGGACCCAGAGACTCTAATATGGAGTTCTTAGAAGTTCAGCTTACCTTAGGCAAGTCAAAATTCCAACTTATAGCTTGCTATAAATCCCTGTCCATGCCCCCAGCTAATCCTGCACAATTCCTGACATTCCTTAAATACTTCCTTACAAGCAGCAGCTCATTAATCTTTTATGACTTCAGTTATCCCTCCATTGATCAAAAACACCCACACTTCTAACCTAGGGTTTAAACAATGATTTTTTAGATTGGGTAAACACAGAAATTTCCTGGATCAAAATGTCCTCAGACCTATCAAGGATAGAAACATTCTTGATCTGGTCCTCACTGATACAGCCCCTGACTGTTCCATTCCCATGGTCTGATGTATATCAGTTAAGTCAGACCACAAACTTGTGATTTTTACTCTAAGAACCTCCATTTGCCCCAGTAACCAACACCACCCTTTTCAGAGACTTCAGAAAGGGGAACCTAAAACACATACAATGAAATCTCTAAATTTTTCCATGATATTCCCTCAGTTGACCCTGTATGATAAGAATGTTTATGTGTATTTAGATACAACGCATCAATCTAGCCATCCCTACTATAACCAAATACAATGGGAAATTTAAAAAAAATGAACTAATTTCTTAACACAAATAAGGTCAGAACTCCCCAGTATGAAATTAATACAAAAATAAATCCTTACTAAGAAACTGAAGGCTACTATAAAGGTTGGCAAAATTCCATGAACAGACGCTTGCATCTGAGGCAAAGGATAACTAACTGCAAGTACTTCTTCATGTATGTTAAAAAATAAGAAACTATTTACAATATTGTTCTGAACTTTTCCACAATGGGGTCAACAGTTCAAACCAAAATGATATTACAAATATAATGGCAAAGAAGTTTGCCGCCATTTTCTCCCAGAAACTTTTATCCCTACTCCAATTATCCCCAAGTCACCTTCTCTTACAATCACAATGGAACATGTCTTAAAGATACTTTCAAAGACCAAAAAACATTTCCTCTGTGGGTCCTGCTAACATACTGGATTGTCTAATTAGCAGTGTCAAACATGCACTTAAAAAACCTTCCTAAAACTGTTTTACCTAGGCCTAGCTAAAGGCTATGTTCCCATATTCTGGTGCACTAGTGTAGTGATACTCTTACATAAGGGTGGATTAACTACTGACTGTGGAAAGCCATGGAGAACATTGTTGCTGGTCTTATTAATCATTACAGTCTCATTTGGCTTCATAAAAGCTAGATTTTGCCTGCTAAATCCTATCAACTTCTTTGAAAATGCCACTCAGGCAGAGAAGAGTGGTCATACTGTTCATGCTGCTTATCTTGATCTGGCCAAGGCATTTGACCATATCACATGTGGGAATTGTAAATTAACTATCAGCATTAAAAATTGATGCTGATGTGGTGAGATGGATAGCCAACTGGATTAAGGACAGAATGCATATTGTCAGTGAAGCAGATGTCTCTTCTGACAGAGAGGATGTGACCAGTGGTATCTTTCAGGGATCTGTAGTTGATAATTTCTTGTCCAGCATTTATTTCTCCGACCTCAATACTGATAATGATTTCTAGTTGACCAAATTTGCTGATGACTGTAAACTGGGCATAATTGTTAAAATGCCTGAGGATACATACATTTTTTTAAATGAACTATCATAGGTAAACACCTGGTCCATAGAAAAAAGGCTAAAACTAAATGCCAAGAAATGTAGTATTATCTCTTTTGGGAAACTGCGAATCACTGCAGCCTATAACACTGACAACATCCTATTATTAAGCAAAGCAGTGATTAGAGTTCTAGGTTCCTGGGTTGATAGCTCCCTCTCCTTTGAAATCTATGTGGCTACCATGATCAGGAAACCCTTTCTATATTTCACAACAGATTTCCAAATCCAAGGATGAGATCATTCCACTATATTCAGGCTTGGTCAGATCCATTATAGAATATAGTGCTCCCTCTGGTATGTACCATGAGACACATAAAGAAAAGAAAACTAAAAAAAAGCCTTAGACATTCATAACCAAAAGGGTATCTGGTCTGAAGAAGCAAAGCTACCAGGAGAGACTGGAAGCCTTGTCCATATACTCATTGTCTTATAGACTCCTGAGGGGAGATTTGTGCCTTGCTTACAATGGCATTAGAGATCACATCATCCTTGATCTTTTTCTCTCAGTAAGTCAAACAGTACAACTAACACGAGTAACTAAGATCTTAACCTACATCAAGAAATAAATAAAACTCAGTGGAGGGTCAGTTTATCCACTGCACTGGAACACATGTCTTCTGTAAGTCAAGCAATGTGATCTTTGTCTTTCTTCAAACGTTACTTGGACAACTAGATGGATACTCTTAAATTTACATTGGGACTTACAGACCTCACTTTCCTTGGAAAAGAAGGTAAGACCTGAGGGTGGTTATTTGGCAAAAGCGTACTAGTCCACTGGACCAATTGCCTTGCATATCCTGCAATGTTAGAATCCTATAAAGCTGTTAAAGAATGTTGCATAAATTCATCCCTTTGTCCAAAGTGTGGTGATACATACTAGTCCAATTTTTCTTCTCTTACAGGTTATCTCAATCTTACATCAAATATTTCTTCCTTTCTTCCTATTTTGATTGCTTCCTGCTACTTGTTTGTATCTTGTGCAACTATGTCATTAAATAAGTAAAACAATAAAATAATTGAAAATTACTTGGAAATGTAGTAATATCTATTTCCTAACATATTGTCAAGCATGGCTATTTTTATGGTGATTAGGTAAGAATTAGCTTGAAGTATATATATATATATATATATAGTATATATGCCTTATCTGAAAATTTCTCATTTATTGTCTAAGCATGTCTCTATTAACAAAATTTAACAAATCATCTGTTTCCATAATTATGTGACAATGCAGCATGCATTGAGTATATATAAATGGTAGCTATTAATAGATATAATTTTAATTTTATTCATTTTGTAATGTTGTGAATAGACGTCTGTGATATTACTTTAGTTAGAGTCTTTGATTCCCAGATATCCTCTGAAGATGGGTTCTGCACAGTATGTCCAACCTAGTTAACAACATCTAAGTAAAGAAATCATTTATAATTTCTCTTCTCACGTCATTAAAGCTACATCAGCTCCAAATAAATAAATGGGAGCTTAAAATATATACATTCCTCTTTCAAATGAATAAAAACTTGTAACTGCAGTAGTAAAATAGAGGCAAAAAGCTGAAACATCTCTTCATTTTTAACAAACTAGTTTCACGCAAATAAGAACTGTATGGGACCTCATACTGGTGTGTCCACAAATGAGAGGTATGCAAAAAATGAAAGGTGCATAAACAGAACTCAAAGTGCAAAATTCTGCTAACACTTTAGTCTAACTACTGTGGAATCCATGAAAAACAGCACACAATAAAAGAAAATACATATTTATTTATACGCAAGCATGAGCTTATCGGCATAGAATGAGCGCACCTTTCTTCAGCAATAAGAGTTAGTGCTGCCAAACAGCAGTTTATAAGAAGTACATGAAAACTCTAAATAAGCAACAAGATCTAATTGGTTGGCTTCTTTACAACAATGATATATAAGAAGCTAATAAAGCAGAAGCAGACATGACTATGTAATGAAGAAAACAAAAGCTAATTGAGAGAGGCACACAGACGAGGCATACATAAATGTCATGGGGAAGAGACAGAATTACAAATGACAGAATATATTGTAGTAAGTAATATTCTCATAAGGGACAGTATGCACTGTAGCCTTAGGAAAGCTGCAAGGGAAATGATATAGTTGCCTTTCACCTGAGTATACCAAAGCAGAAGTATGAATGATGAACAACAATGCAGATAGAACAAAAATAACAAGCGCAAAGCAATCAAAAACTAAGAAAAATCACTAAAAACCAGAGTTGACAGGAGCCAAAAAAATAGCCACACAGCGCATAACTTAAGTGCTTTCATTCTATTTACATGTAGAACTTCATCAGAATAAAACAAAAAATAATTCAAACCACTTTTAAATAATAAAACAATGACATCACATTCTTACTTAACCAATAAAATCACTATAAAACTAATTAATGTAATTTAACCAGTCAAATTTCAAACCCATACATACATTACCATAAAAGAAAAATTCAATGAATATATTCAACAAACATACAAAAGAATAAGTGTAATTAAATACATTTAAATTTCAAAAAGCTTTTCAATGAAAAAGTTTCATTTAAATCTGGTGCTATATCGGCACGTAATCTAAGCTCTAAAAATGAAAGGTAGTGGTTAAATTCATAAACAAATATTCTGAAGCACACCTTCTCCAGCACAAAAAAAATAAATAAATTTGTGAAAATTGCTACAAACCAAGCTGTATCGGCTCCAGTCAATTCTGGTTTTAATGATTTTTCTTAATGCAGATTGAACACATTTTTAGAATCAGAAAAAGCAATCAAGCCCAGATATCAAATCGAAGAACCACAAACTGCAGACCAGCAACACGAAATATAGGAAAAAAGATTTAATGAAATCCAAATCACATGAAACTTCTCTAGCGCCTCGGCCACTTGCCTTTAACAGAGTATATCTAACCATATACATCAAATGTATTTATATATATAACAATGCTCATATTAATCAATTAAACAATTAATTAAAGCATTAAACAATAAAACCTTAAAGGTATAACATTCACACAGAACTTTTCCATACACATTCTTGATTAAGTCCCATAGGGCTCATTATATTAAATTTTAAAATCAAAAATGCTTCCTTTTTTCTTAAAATATATTTAATCTGTTCTTCATTCATAAACCTACTATTCACAATACTATCTAAAACTGTTACTACTAGCCCATCTGGTCTCCCCTTATGATACTTATTAAAATGTATAGCTACAGGACTAGTCTGTTTATTATTTTTAATGTCCCTGATATGTTCCTTTATTCTACATGAGAATTGTCTTTTAGTTTCTCCAATATAAATTTTTTTACAGGGGCATTTAAGCCCATATATAACTTTTTCAGTTTTATAATTAAAATATCCATTAGTGTGAAAATCAATACCATTAATTTTAGTAAAATTCCCACTAATATATTTACAAATACTACATGTTCCACATGCTACTGTACCTCTTATATCAATTGTTTTTACTACAGTACTATTAGGCATATGAAATCTAGTATGAACTATAAAATATTTTATATTCCTACCTCTTTTAAAGGAGAAACACAACTTTTTATGTTCTAAACAATCAACTTCTCTCCTATTTTCCAACTATGCTTAACTGCTTCTAAAATATCTTTAGATAATACTGAGTACGTAGTAGTGAAATAAATATCTTCCTGGTTCTCATATTTATTTCTATTTATATTACTTCTATAATTATACACATTTTTTTTTTACATAATACTCTATTTAACAGGGGCGGCTCGTGGCATAGGGCTGCCGGACTGCAGCCCCCTCAAAAAGAAAAAAAGAAAGAAAAAGAAATGAAAAATAAAAAATATTTTTAAAATTGCAGACTTGGCATGCGCATAGACCGAGTCCCGGCTTATCGGTCTATGCGCATGCTCAAGGCAGCCCGGCCGTCCCCATAGGGGGACACAAGGAGCGTCTGTGCACTTTTGCAGTGCACAGACCCGCCAGGATTATGGGACGCGTCCGGACTGCAAGGACTCGGGACAGTGCCTTAGGGATCTCGTCAGCGTCGGGAAGGAGCATGTGGATCTCGCGGGTCTTCAGTATTGCACGGGAAGGATGTATGTACGGACGTTAACTCTGGATGTATTCAGGTAAGGTGCCTTTCAATTTACAATGTTTATTTTTCTTTTTATTTGTGTATGGTGCTTGTGCTTTACTGGAGTTTGTGTATGGTGCTTGTGCTTTACTGGAGTTTGTGTATGGTGCTTGTGCTTTACTGGAGTTTGTGTATGGTGCTTGTGCTTTACTGGTGTGTGTGTGTGTGTGTGTGTGTGTGTGTGTAAATGCCCCAGGTGCTTATGGTGGTGTGGTAGGGAATGCCTCAGGCTTGAACCCTGTACCCTGTATGCAGGTGTTAAAGACTTGAGTTCCCTACCCACCACCATTTGTAAAAAAAATTCAGATTTTTACCTCATATTTGATCTGATCTGTTCCTCATAATATCTGTGGTTTGTAAATGTTGCAATGCTTGATATTTGATGGTGTAGTAGTAGCATTGTTGCCTCACAGCTGCAGGTTCTTGGGTTTGATTCTTGGCTGGGGTTCCTTCTTTGTGGGGTCTGTATCTTCTCCCTGTGTTTGTGTGGGTTTGCTTTTGTGCCCTCCCATGTTACAAAGACATGTCTGCATTATTTCTTCCTGGGCCTCCGCTGAAAATTTGTTTATTTGTTCCAAGTCAGACTGTCCTGATTAAAAATGTTAAATAAAATTGATAGGCATTTGAATTTCAGACTTAAGGGTTTCTGAATGTTTAATTCCCTGCGTATTTGATGGTGCAGTGGTAGTATTGTTGCCTCACAGCTATAGGTTTTCTGGTTTGATTCTTGGTTGGGGTGGCTTCTGTGTGGAGTCTGCATCTCCTGCCTGTGTTTGTGTGGATTTGCTCTGGTGCCCTGCCATTTTACAAAGATGTGTCTGCAGTTTTAATCCCTCGTCTCTGCTGAAAATTGTTTTGTTCTGTCCGCAGTAAATTTGACAGGCATTTGAATTTCAGACTTCAGGTTTCTGAATGTTTAATTCCTTGCAGATTTGATGGTGCAGTGGTAGTATTGTTGCCTCACAGCTATAGGTTTTCTGGTTTGATTCTTGGTTGGGGTGGCTTCTGTGTGGAGTCTGCATCTCCTGCCTGTGTTTGTGTGGATTTGCTCTGGTGCCCTGCCATTTTACAAAGATGTGTCTGCAGTTTTAATCCCTCGTCTCTGCTGAAAATTGTTTTTGTTCTGTCCGCAGTAAATTTGACAGGCATTTGAATTTCAGACTTCAGGTTTCTGAATGTTTAATTCCTTGCAGATTTGATGGTGCAGTGGTAGTATTGTTGCCTCACAGCTATAGGTTTTCTGGTTTGATTCTTGGTTGGGGTGGCTTCTGTGTGGAGTCTGCATCTCCTGCCTGTGTTTGTGTGGATTTGCTCTGGTGCCCTGCCATTTTACAAAGATGTGCCTGCAGTTTTAATCCCTGCGTCTCTGCTGAAAATTGTTTTTGTTCTGTCCGCAGTAAATTTGACAGGCATTTGAATTTCAGACTTCAGGTTTCTGAATGTTTAATTCCTTGCAGATTTGATGGTGCAGTGGTAGTATTGTTGCCTCACAGCTATAGGTTTTCTGGTTTGATTCTTGGTTGGGGTGGCTTCTGTGTGGAGTCTGCATCTCCTGCCTGTGTTTGTGTGGATTTGCTCTGGTGCCCTGCCATTTTACAAAGATGTGTCTGCAGTTTTAATCCCTCGTCTCTGCTGAAAATTGTTTTTGTTCTGTCCGCAGTAAATTTGACAGGCATTTGAATTTCAGACTTCAGGTTTCTGAATGTTTAATTCCTTGCAGATTTGATGGTGCGGTGGTAGTATTGTTGCCTCACAGCTATAGGTTTTCTGGTTTGATTCTTGGTTGGGGTGGCTTCTGTTTGGAGTCTACATCTCCTGCCTGTGTTTGTGTGGATTTGCTCTGGTGCCCTGCCATTTTACAAAGATGTGTCTGCAGTTTTAATCCCTCGTCTCTGCTGAAAATTGTTTTGTTCTGTCCAGTAAATTTGACAGGCATTTGAATTTCAGACTTCAGGTTTCTGAATGTTTAATTCCTTGCAGATTTGATGGTGCGGTGGTAGTATTGTTGCCTCACAGCTATAGGTTTTCTGGTTTGATTCTTGGTTGGGGTGGCTTCTGTGTGGAGTCTGCATCTCCTGCCTGTGTTTGTGTGGATTTGCTCTGATCCCCTGCCATTTTACAAAGACGTGTCTGCAGTATTAATCCCTGCGTCTCTGCTGAAAATTGTTTTTGTTCTGTCCGCAGTAGAATTGACCGGCATTTGAATTTCAAACTTCATGTTCTTCAGAATACATAGTAGCACAACCTATTATTCTAGCAATTTTCTAAGTTTATAAGATGAATATTTTAAATTTGTCCCTATTTTTGGGACTGTATTCCCCCATTATTGGCTTAGTCCAGGTTTTTGTGCTAAGGTTGACAGCTATGGCAAGAACTGAATTCACTGAATATGGACTGTAGAATTGTGCATATTTACTGATAAAGGTGCACTGTAGAATTGTGCATATTTACTGATAATGGTGGACTGTAGAATTGTGCATATTTACTAATAATGGTGGACTGTGGAATTGTGCATATTTACTAATAATGGTGGACTGTAGAATTGTGTATATTTACTAATAATGGTGGACTGTGGAAGTCTGAGTAGACTTTTTTATGATAAATGTTCTCAACTGGGCAGTTTTGCCATTATGGGTGCATATGTTTTGTTTCATTGCTTACTGGAAAAATGTTCAAAACAAATTTAAAACACCCTCTAACAAGTGTACTGTATTGTACAAGGAATATAATTTTAGTACAATGAGGAAGGTGTATCAAAGAGCACATGTATGTTTCATATGCAAGGGGCCTATGATTGAAAACAGCCCAAAATTAATCTTTATCTGCCACTGGCAAAATGTATTTTCTTTGAATGTGGGTTTCAATGCTGTTTCAATGAATGTGAGTTTCAAGGGCAGAGAAGTTTTAATGCTAAGTTTTCATTGTGAGACTGCATTGCTTTGTTTAACAGATTACTTAATGTTTGTGCTGTAAAATACAAAATAAAACTTTCAAATGAAGTCCAATCATTGAAGTAAAGCAGTATGCACATTAGTGTTTATGGTAAATGGAGTGAAATAGCCAAGTAATGGTTAATTGGAATGGCTGCAGAGGCTCCAGTTCAACCATTATTTTGTCAGGGGAAGGGCAGCAAACTCAGACAGGCCCAGCTGAACTATACCTCCCAACTGTCCAGATTTTCAAAGAATGAATAGATTTTTGCTTCTTATTTTTGGTTTGTTGTTCATAAAATTTGTAGTTTTAATTCCTAAATGATTTGCCAGAAGTCACTAAATAATAAGTTTCAGACTTCATAACCTTCATAAAAATGCATGTTAAAGTAAGAGCCGTTCTATCAACTGTCTCAATTTATACAAGAGCAATTTTAGTACTGTTTATATGTGCCCCCAATATATTTGGCCTTGTTCAGATTTACTGCATTAACAGGTTGAGAGGTACATGCAAATAAATTGCTTTATAGAATTAGGCATAGCCAACCTCTCAACTGTCCCCAATTTTTGGCTCAAAATGTTGCTCTTCCCCTAATAATCCCTCCATAAAATAGCAATTTTGGAAGAAAACATGGAGGGTTTACAATTAAGAAATAACTGTAATAATCAAAGTTATAGATTACTTGAAATGCATGTAGATTCTTTTATTTTGTCAGCTGCTCAAGGTAGCAGTACTAATATTAAAGTGTCCCTTCTTTGACAGGTAGAAGCTGTATTGTGTGTCTATTTTATATTTTTGCATCACATTTTGGTCCATTTTTCATAAAATTGTGTTTTTTGGCAAATTAGTGACAAATCACTAAAGACTGAAGTTAGAAAATGACAGACATTTGAGTTTCAGATTTTATACCCTTCAGAAAATTCATACTAATGCAAGACCTATTCTATTATCTTTCTAAGTTTATTAGAGCAATATTTAAAAATTGTCCTTCTTGTTGTGCCTTTGTCCCACTTCTGTGTATGGCTTTGTCCAGATTTCTTGCTCTTGAAGTTGAGAGGTATGACAAGTGTCAGGGCCATCACAGTCAGCCAGAGAGATTTCAAATTGTGACATGCTTGTTGCACCCCACTCCCCCATGTAGTGACTCTGGATGTGTCCAAGCAAGGCAAGGAGTATTTGTATCTACCTTGGATGGGGAGGACACACTGCATAAGTACTACAGTGGCTTTTCATCTGTCCTTGATTTTGCAGAATGGTCTGGTTTCTGTCATATTTTTGTACTGTTGATTTATGCTTATTACTCAAAGTGCCTGTTGCTCTGTGTTTAAGTAGCAATGCTTTAATGACCATAAGGTAAGCTTGTCTGACATCGTAAGATGCAAGTAAGCTTTAATAAGCATACTGTTAAAGAATTGCCAACATTGAAAGCCTTTCTGTTGTTGCCATGCAGAGAATACTTGACTAGATAATGTATAAGCCTTGGGTATTAAAGGACAGGATTCCATTATTTTAAAAGCTCATTACACTTGTTGGAGACTTCCAGTCATCTCTACAGGCTTTACCGTAAACTAAACAGAATGCCAATCATGTGTGGTCCATAACCTGTACAGTAATCCTTTAAGCAATGTATCTTGAGCTTGTTTCTTGTTTGCTTTTCATTTTTACTTTTATCATGTTTTCCCCATGAAACGTTGTCAGGCAGCAGGTCTTTTTGGATAAGAAACATTTTTACAAGTGGGGGCATCACATAGATTTCTACTTTCAGCATGTTGCTTGGTACTTTAATAAAGCTGAATATATTATAATTAGAACTGCAGTGCAAGGAGAAGTAGTTTGAGTTGAGTGCTTCTGGTTTTCTTATACTTGATTTTGACTGGCATTCCAGTAATGTATTTAAAAAGTAATTTATTTTTTCATGCCTCACAACCTTTTGTTTCCATCTAGATATTAAGTAAGCTGTCATGCAGCCAATGCATTGAAATATTTTTATTCTTCTACACTTATTTTTGTCTTGATTGGACTTTCATAATGATGGTTTGCCACCCAGGGCAGCGTATTTAATTAAAGTTAGTTTTTTTGTGGTTTTGTGCATAGCTCCTCCCCTTTATGGTTGACCACACCCCTTCCCTTTGACCCCGCCCATTCAGCGTCTCCTGCAGCCCCCCTGTGATTTGAAGTCACCAGCCGCCACTGCTATTTAAGCTATCATGTAATTCTACCTCAGAATATCCCATCTCCTGAAACCTATTGAAACTATCATATAATTCTCTCTTCCTACCATCTAAGTTGTTACATAGTCTTTTAACTCTCATAAATTCTGTAATTGGTATGGATTTAATAGTATGTGGGGGATGGTAACTATCACCATATAAAATACCATTAGCATCTGGAAATTTCCTATATAAATGAGTAATGATATGAGAATCATCTTCTCCTTGTAACACTACATCCAAATAATGTACCTTACTTCCCTTTTGTAAACCATCAAAATTTACCCCTACATTGTTATTATGTATTTCATTTATAAATTGATCTACTAGATCTACACCTCCCCTGCAGATAAAAATGAGATCATCAATATATCAAAAATATCTCACAACAAATTTTCTAAAAAATTGATTAGTATAAATATACAAATTTTCAAAATGAACCATAAATATATTAGCATAACTAGGGGCAAATGGTGCCCCCATTGCTGTTCCTTGAGTTTGTTTATAAAGACTCCCATCAAATTCAAATATATTATTTTGTAAACACATCATAATTAATTCAATAACATATTCAGTAACTGGATTCTCACCTAAAAAATATTTAACAGCCCTTATACCATCTAGATGATTAATAATGGTATATTGGCTGACAACATCTAATACTACAAAATACATGTCTTTTTCCCATCCTACATTATCAATTTTATCCAAAAATTCAAATACATCTTTTATATGGGATGGTAATTTCTTAACTGTAGGTAACAAAAATTCATGTAAAAAACAAGATATATTATGTAGAAAACTACCACTGGCTGACACAATAGGTCGTCCAGGGGGATCCGTTAAACTTTTGTGAATTTTAGGAAGGCAATAAAAACATGGCATTCTAGGATTTTTTATAACAAATTTCTCCTGTATATCCTTCACTGAAAAATAATACAATCTATGCCCCTTATTTATTAAGTCATTATAATCTGTCTGAGCTTTTAAATAATCAGCCATATCAATTTTTTTATAAATTTGATCATCATTTAAATGTGCACAACACATAGATACATACTGAATGTAATTTAGTACAACCAGCTTCCCCCCCTTGTCAGCGGGCTCAAATACTAATTTATCATTATGACTTAATTTATTTAAACATTGCCATTCTTCTTTATCTAAATTATATCTAACATTCTTTTTATTTTTCAAAAATGTAAAAAATTCCTTTTCCACATTATAACTCAGAAAAATATTAAAGTGTTTACTACTATCATTCCTACATAAAGGCATGAAATCACTTTTAACCTTAATATTCTCCTTATTTAGTTTACAATAAGCATTAAAGTCTTCATTAGAATGGCAAGAATAAAAGCTATCCATAGAACTGAAGGAATCATTATTCACATCATCATATGTAACATTTGCAGTACCATCAGTATTAAAATAATCTATCAAATTCAGTTTACGAGTAAAATGAAACACATCACCTTTTAATTCATGTAGCCTGGGCAGAACAGTAGGTACATATTTTAAACCCCTTTCCAAAACGGCAATGTCACAATTTGTTAACTTATATCCTGATAAATTAACAACATATTTACAGCTAGAAGAACTAGCATTAAGAAAATTAGTCCCATTTCCCCTGTTTATTTGTCCGTTGGTATGTTTTATATTCTGTAAAATACCCCTGTCCTGTTCCATTCCAACTCTGTTTACGACCTCTTGGAGTTCCTTGAATGTTATTTAAATAACTACTGTTACCAACTGGTGGTAGCCCTGGAAAATCTTCGGCATCCATTTCCCCTTCCGTTACAGATGTACCACTTTCGCCTGATGTAAATGCTCTATTCTCCTTGTTCGCATACTGCTTCTGTTGTTCAAACTGCACATGTGACTTTTTAGCTTTAGGATTGGTTGCCACTAGAAATGCACGTTTACTATCGTAATCACGTAGATCACGAATCAATTTTGTTCTCTTTCTGTCAATCAAGTCTTGTTCATACCCCACTAATTGTTCATTAGTTTTAATCAAAAATTGTTGTAATTTTTCATGAGATATTTTGTTAGTGATATCTCTACATAAATTTTTAATCTCATCTCTCAATTTTTGTTTTTTGAACAAGTCTCTTTCTACCAGAATATGAACCCATTCTAGACTGCATCTATGTGCAGCCGCAACCCATCTATCATGAAACTGCCGTTCCTCCACAACTGTAAGATCAAACGGAGTGGTGGGATTTTTTACAGCTCTGAGTCCGCGAGGAGTAATTTCAAGCTACTCATACCTCTGCATACTTTGCGAATTCAGAAACACAGCAGTCTCTTTAAATAACAGTCTTTCAACTTTAGAAAACATATCACGAACCCCTGGATTAACCGTAGTTTCCATTTTCTTACCAATTTTGGAAAACGGATTTTGTTGCCAAAGTTTTCTTTCTTGTTCCCATTTATTAAAAATTGCATTACCAGGTTCACCTGAGTTACTGCTATCAATTCTATTTGGTAATACAAAAGTAGAACTTGAGCCATTCGCTCCATTTGTAGCTCCCAATAAATTGTCCATAGGTTTCTGTATAACCTCCAAAGGAGTATCTAGGAAAATCCTAGGCAACTCCAATAACGAGTCGCTGGCCATAAAATAGAAATAAACCACAACCAATGCAGATAAATCGAAGAACCACAAACTGCAGACCAGCAACACGAAATATAGGAAAAAAGATTTAATGAAATCCAAATCACATGAAACTTCTCTAGCACCTCGGCCACTTGCCTGTAACAGATATCAGACTAGATGTAAGAAATATAACACAAAACAGTATGAAACCCCCAAGTCAACAGACAGGAACTACATTACCAAACACAAATGTCAGAAATGTCAAAATGGTATAAACTCAAACTCTGGACAGTTCTAGCGGTGGGTAAGCCCTGAACTTGTATGTACAACTTCACAGTCCCACCAACAGAAGAAGGGAGAAATCTCCCAAAAACAAAGAGATTGTTAACACATGCATAGAAACTGCACTGGCAGAGCTTTCCTATCCAAACGCTCATCATTGTCATGTGGCTTAGGAAGTTAACACTAAGAAAATTTAAACTTAGTGACCCACAGAGCAGCCTCGGATGCAGAGAATGAAGAGAGACAGAAAGTAACATGAGTACACAAGTACAAATGGCAATGCTGGAAGGCAAAAATAGAAGCAAACATATTAAACAATAAAGTATAGATGGTAACAGGCAAAGAATTATCAGTGAGTATATTAACAGATGGCATATATAGTAAGCGAAGGCCAAAACCAGAATTTCAGAAAGTGAAAGAAAGAGTTTACATATGCAATTCAAAAAGAGCACGTCTTACTATATACTATTTGGTAAAGGGGTCAGAATAAAAGACAAAACAACAAAAGTAATATTTCCTGTGCAAGGAGGAAAATAATTTAAATGGCCGAGTTATAATCTTGCTAGGAAACTTAGACTGACAGTTATCCCTGGATTGGCACCTGTTTCTAATGGACACAGGCAGCCTGTAAATGGTTCATCTCCCAGGCTCCTGCTTGTAAATGTTTCATCTCCCCACCCCTGCCTGCTCTTACCAAGTGTAGCAGAAGCTGTCATAAATTTGCAGCTTATTCCCTTAGAACAAACCCCCCTCAACTAAGAGTACACACTGTAAAATCAGTTAGGAACTCAACTAATTTTTGTCAGCATAAACTCAACAATCTCCTACAATTCCTACTTGGTCAGATCCGACCACAAGCTAATCAGCCTAGACATCACATCCCGCCCCCACCCCCCATTAGGGAAACCACCGTAAAAAATTTCTCCAAAGCCAACTTCATGCTTCTCAAGACAGAAGTGGAAAACTTCATGACACCCATGCAGATGGACAATAGAGGTACAACTGCTGAATCCTGGATGAATTCCTCATCCAGGAAAAAAAGAGGTCATTGTTTCCCTCTACTCAAAACTCATTAGACCCATTATAGAGTACAATGCCCCTTTTGGTATGTACCCCCAAGAAATCTACAACAACTGGAAAGGCCGCAGAAACACCTCACAAAGAGCATTACAGGCCTCAAACAGGTGCTCTACGCAGACCGTCTCAAAAAACTCAGCTTTACTCCGTTGCATATCGCCTACTCAGAGGCAATCTCTGCCTAACATACAAAGCTATGTCAAACCCAGAGCTGTTGGACATGTTCCACTTAAAGAAATCCCAATCCCTCCGAACTACATGCTCTAGGGACCTAAACCTTGTCACCACAATAAACAGAACATGCTGGAGGGATAGATTCCTGTCCCAGAGACTTCCCATACTCTGGAACAAACTACCTATCTATATCAAACAAAGCTCCTTATTAGCACTCTTCAAGAAAAATCTTGATGATTGGATGGGAAATAGGAAATTCACCCCGGGGATCACCTCTGTGGCTCTGCTCAACAGGGGCACAGGAAAATAATTTTCTTGGGTGGCGAAAGCCAGGGTACCGTTTTGGCTAGGCTTATATAGGCCCTAGGGCTGATAACCTTGTACCTACCTATGAACCTATGAGCTAGACTGGACATCCCTTAAACAACTACCCTTAATGATGCTGTACTATACTTTAATAACACCTTCCTTCACATAATTAATACATGAGATCCCATTCTTATGAAAAGAATCAAAAAGAACTCAGCAGCATTTGTTTCTAAGGAATGTGAACACCTGATGAAGCAAAGGGACCTAGCCTGGTTAGCCTGGAAACAAAACAAAAATGAACAAAATCATGTTAACTTCAAAACATTACATAACAAAGTGACAAAACTAATCAACACAGATGAGGTCATATTATTCCCAGCTTCATCTCCAGCATAAAATCAACCCCAGTAAATTTTGGCACTCCATATCTTCTCTACTTAACCCTGGAACAAATGGAGTGCACACCCTATCACCTGATACCTCTCCATCACAAATAGCTGAAAACTTTAACAAGCACTTCATAAAATGTATATCAGACCTACTAACACCCCTAATGCTGGACCCCCCACTCTTCAACCTGTTCAAGCACCAACCCCAGACCATCAACTACTTCTAACCCTGTTGTTAATAACCTCCCTACTCAACAAAACGTCATACAAACCCCATTCTCATTTCAGCTCATACCCACTGACACCATTAAGAAACTGCTACAAAAACCTAAAACCCTGCTCTACCTCAGCTGATAATCTTCCACCACGCTACCTCAGACTGGTTGCTAACTCAATCGCCTACCCAATCAGTATCCTTATAAATAGGTCTTTATCCAAATCAGAAGTACCTACCATAAGGAAACAATCTCACATCACCCCCATCCACAAAGGAGGCAACTCTTTTGATCCATCCAATTTCTGTCCTATAACCATCTTCTCACCCATATCCAAACTTCTTGAGAGAGGTATCCATCAGCAGGTAATGCAATATCTATTGCAAAACAATATTTTAACCAAAACCCAACATGGCTACTGACCTAGCCACAGCACAGCTGCAGCCCTATTATCTTTTACAGACAATATAAAACAAAAAACACTAGAAACTTAGAAAAAAACAAAAAACGAACAGTGAACACTTAAGCAACCACTTTATTAAAAAGGTTAAGCGCTTTCGTCAGAAGAGTGTCCAACTTTATCAGAACCTGATCTGATGAAGTTGGGCACTGTTCTGACGAAAGTGCTTAACCTTTTTAATAAAGTGTTTGCTTAAGTGTTCACTGTTCGTTTTTTTGTCTTATCTTTTACAGACACCATGAACAAGGCCAGAGATGCAGGATGCTATACAGCCTCAGTATTCCTTGATCTCTCCAAGACCTTTGACACAGTGTCTCACCCCTTACTATTGAACACAGTGTCTAACTTAGGCTTCTCACATAACACAGTAAAATGGTTTCAGAGCTACCTCAAGGATCGTAAACAAGCAGTGAAATCGTCCAATGAATGGTCACCCTTTTTCCACAACCCTACTTGAGTCCCTCAAGGCTCCATCCTAGGACCCACACTCTTCATTATTTTCACAAACAACTTTCACACTGCCTCTCACTCTAGGGCCCTCATACAATACGCTGATGATTCCACCATAATCTGTACTGCTCCGTCACTACCAGAACTACTTTCAAAAACTCAACAGTACTTTACTGAAGTTGAATCCTAGCTAAGAAATGCCCAACTCTTTCTTAAACCAAAGAAGATGAAACTAATACTCTTTCATCATCAAAAACACCTCCCCTGTCACTGATCATTTTAACATCCTTGCATCTGACAACACTGTCATAGAAATAGTGCAGGAAACCAAACTTCTAGGAGTTATCATTGACAATAAACTTTCATTCAATCCCCATATTCAACAAAATATAAAGAAAACTCATCAAAAACTTGAACCTGAAAGGCCATGTGGTACAGTGGTTAAGGTATATACCTTTCAACTACGAGGTGCAAGGTTTGATTCTCACCACTCGAAAGAGTTTTACAGATTGTAGATGTATATTTTCCCTGCTAGACAGGGGTCCAGGGAAGTAAACAGCATGCGAAGAAATAGCCAGGGAATTGTTATGGCTAGTCTTGTATAGGCCCTAGGGCCGATAGCCTAGTACCAACCTATGAACTCTTATATAGAAACAAACGTTTCTTTACAGCAGCAACCAAAACAACCCTTGCAAAACATTTTTTACTTCCCTCCCTTCTTTATGGTGCCCCTAGACTAACTAACTTACAAACTTCTACCCTAACCAAGATGGAACAGTGCAACAAAGTTGCAAAGTTTCCCACAAACTCTGAGTATCACACACTCCACTGTAAACCACTCCTAGAATTAAAATAGCTTGAACTCTCCAACCAACTTGCGTTTATTCAGCTATCCATCTTGCACAACCTTATTTTCAAGCCTACTGCCTGCCCTGCACTAGCCAGTCTAGTCACACCTTATACATCAAATCGATCCCTACAATCAGAAGACAAAAATCTCTTAGCTATCTCAAAACCCACAAGAAAACCAGGTCACTCTCTGTATTCATCCTCTGTCTCTATACATTGGAATTGACTACCTCTAGCTATCAGGTTTAGGCATGGCCAAACCCATTTCAAAGCCTCTTTAAAAAATCATCTAAAAAATACATGGCTCTGCTCCTGCATAAAGCCTGTCTAATGCTCAGGTCTTCTTCTTCTGTATCATTTCAATCCCTCACAGTCTATAAGATCCTAAGGCTCTTCTAACTCCTTCTGTGTTTCTATGCAATATCCTTAAGCTACTGCTCAGGTTTTATTGCTTCTATTCTTTTTAACTCTCTCACTACCTCAGCATCACTAACTTTCTGGCTATTATTTTCCTAACTGAAACCAACATTCTGTTTTTCATGTACTGTAACAGTCAGTGTCATACATTGCATTACTTACGTACTATTTGTGGACACTATTCTACATCATGTATGGTGAGAGTGACTATTATTGTCTGTAATGTTTTAACTCTATAGAATTGTCTAGATGTCTAGTATATATATATATATATATATATATCTTGTAACATCTTGTAACATAGTTTGTTCTTTCAGCTTATTTTTTTGTATAGTATTTCTAATGTAATTTGTATTGTATTAGATTATAGTGTATTTGTATTGTACTGTATGTGGAGTTTTTCTCCCAGGGCCGCTGCTGAAAATGGTTCTGTAGACCCAGTCAGACCACCCAGGAACCGGTAAACAAATGTCAAATAAAATAAATAAATAAATAAAATTTGGGATGCATGGCTAGGCTTAAAAAGGCCAGCATTCAGGAACATCAGAATTAATGCTATCAGCCAGGTGTTAGGACAGCCTGGTATCTGAAACTCTTCCAAGTTACTAGGTCGCTCCCCTTACTCTGTAGTGTATCGCAAAGGACCTTTCTATCTACATCTCTTTTGCCATGCTGCAACATTCATGCATCACAGAAAAGGCCCTGGGTTACTTCATTTATTTATTTAATTAATTTATGTATTATTTTGTTTGTTTGTTAACCGGGAAAGGTCAATTAAGCCCAAAAGAAATCTCTTTTCAGTGGTGGCCCAGGCAGGAAAAGCTCTACAAATAACAGTATAAAGCGTAAAAGAAATTATAGGAATTGTCTATGGACACAAAGATTACATAGTAGTGTTGAACATTTTCAAAGAAAAAAAGACAATGATGCAACATTCTGAGAAAAAATAAAAACATAGCTGACATTATGAATATAGATGCAATAACTGATATACAGTATATGTACAATATTTTATATGTGTCTAATTACTTTCTCTTGTAAAAATATAAAAACAAAAAACAGAGATTAATTTGTTTACAAAAGCAGTGTAACATTCATATAGGTTCATAGAGAAGTACTAGGCTAGCTGTCTTTGTGTACCATTTTAAGCCTAGCCAATTTCCCTTAATGAGAATCAAACCCTGTTACTTTTGTATTTTGAGACAAACAGCTTAACCATTATGCCAGTCCCCAGGACCAACGTCTTGCTCTCAGTACCTTCAAGACCATGAAACTAAATTAAAGCTGAACATGTATGAAAAATGTCTTTCAGCTTAACCACATGACTTGTACTTGGAGCTGAAAACTTCCTGAGAACTGAACTTCATCTGTTTTAGAGCCAGTATAATGAAGTGGTCCTACAGATTCTCCTAGGCCTCCTACAAACAAGCACAAGCTTCAAAGCCAGGCAAGCACAGGCCTTTTTCTCCAGGTCCCAAACTCAAAATAGAATGGAATAATTTTTTTCTAAAACATAGGATTCCTCCAGGACTAACCTGGTCTTGGAGCTTAACTTTCTTGGCAGATAGAGAACTTTCTCAAATTTCAGTCCCTAGATTAGCCTATGCAAAGCCTTTTCTTTTGCTTATGCCCCAAGTTTGACTATGATAAGTTTGTTGATACCATACTTTGGTCTCAGAAGAAGCTGTCTGCAGCCTAATGTTTTCATGGCAGATGGGGGCCTTTTCTCTCCTTCTCACATGTCTTCCAAGCGTGTTCACTAGTACTCATGATATAAATGCAAGTTTTGTGGCTGCAGACATTGACACAAATGATATTAAGGTCAATATATGAAGATGTAATGGTTCTAACTGCAGGCTGTAATCATTGACAACTATAGGTCAGCAATCAGCAAAGCTACTGGTGTCAATGATTTCAGTACCAATTCTAAACATGAAAAAGGACTTTGGATGCTAATGTTGGGGTCAATACACTGCAGCATGCTTGATAACAAGCCTGTCAGCATCAGAGCTGGTGTTGCTGAAGTTGAACTACCAGTTGCCAGAATCAATGTCCTCACTGCTGCAGGAGTATACAATTGATACCAACTTTGCCTTTTGTGTTGCAGACATCCCTTTAATGCCACCTACAGTATCTGTTATCACTTAGATGATGGCCCATGTCTGATCCTGTGGCTGTCCTACTTGTCCTGCTGAAAGACAGAGTATGTAAAGATCAGCGCTTACTAAAAGTGTGAGGACAGTAATTGTGATCCTTGGAACAGAAAAAAAAAATAACTCTAAATGGGTTCAATGTATTAATTCTGAGATTGCGATATCACAAATTATTCCAACATTCCATATTACTGTGACCTCAGACTTAGTATGTGTATGTGTGAATGTGTGTGTTATATGTATATATGGATCTACTTTACAAGCTCGAAGTTTCAAAACTTCAAACTGCAAATGATCGAATCCATAAGATCGAAGTTTTGAAACCAAAATTGTAATAAAAAAAAAAAAGATTTTTTTTTTTACATTTTAGCAAGGGGGCAAGGCCTCCTGCACCTCCTACAGCCCCTGCTAAATAAATATTCCAACTCCAAGATCACACTACAGTGAGGAAAACAGTAAATTTCTCATTCTGTGCTGTACGGTGATGTCCATTCAAAACGTTTGAAGTTTCAAAACTTCGAGCTTATGGTCTCGACCATCTGCAGTTCGAAGTTTTGAAACTTTGAGCTTGTGAAGGTAATCTGTATATATAAATATATATATATATATATATATATATATATATATATATATATATATAATATATATATATATTATATGTGTGTGTGTGTGTGTGTGTGTGTGTATAAGAAGGGTGTGGAAGGTATAACCCTCTCATGTTGGATAGTGCGGGAGGTTAAACCCTCACTGCAAAACGCTCTGAAAGTGTAGTAGCAAATGTCAGGATTCACTGTTCTTTGGTAGAATTGTTTTTAAGAGTTATGACTCACATTATCAAAGCTCACATTTCCAATAGGGAGTCTCTAAGTGCCTTAGCAATAATGCTGAAGATGAGAAAGATGCTGATTCCACTTCATCTCTTCCTGCAGTACCCAAGAGTATAGAAAATTTAGAGATGATGTGCTGGAGAAAGATGGTTCACTGTCCCTCTATTCTCCTTGGAGAGAGTATTCCACCAGGTGTTTCAGCCCATCTAGCTTTCTTTTTGGGTGATCACTCCGATGGTGTCCTTGTTAAAGGATTCCACCAATGCACGTGGGAAACCTTGACTTTGCAGCACCAGTTCTGGGAAGATAAACAAAATTCTTTGGATCCTGAAGGATTGGAACCTTTAATCAGAGACTTCTAAAATAAATCTGATAGTGTGATTGTAGTTGCAGCCTTTAAAGATCATGTGCACATAGCTGGCCTTAGGCATAGGCCAACTAGGCGGTCACCTAGGGCGCTACTCTAGCAGGGACACTTTTCCCGTATTTATTTGTTTATTTATTTGTAGTAAAGAAATGGTTTCTTTAAAATATCTTGAATGAGTACAGGAAAAACTGAAGAGTAAGACAAACTGTGAGAAAAAGGAAGAAAAAAGTAATCTGGATGATGTAGGTATACTCAGCTGGAGGCATCGTGTGGTGTGTGTGTGTGTGGGGGGGGGTGCTGTGAAGCCCTTTTGGCTAGGGCACTAGTTGACCAAAGGCCAACCCTGTATATGCAAATATATTCTTACCAATTATTTGTTGCAATTATGTTGTTATCATGTAAAGTGGGCTTTCTTATTCTAAAATATGTATTTTATTTGTACTTTATTTACATCAATGGACCTATATTTATTAAATGTAATAAACCTGTGTTTGTAGTTACTGTCTACTGAGCAGTTATTCAATTACTTTCTGCCTCTGTGTCATCTGTTGGCACATTCTGATGATCTCATAAGGAGGAAATCAGTATGTAGTTCAATACTTGGTGGTACTGAATTGAAAGAAATCTCACTATGCCAGGAAGAGGTACAGAGATTCTACAGAATTCTGTGTTAATGAATGTTATTACCTATTCTAAGCATGGCAAAAATCTAGTTGAGGACTCAACAGGACCACCGAGTTCAGCTGATGGTCTTCGACACAGCAGTTCCATCTGTATGGCAGAACTGGTATTGTTGACAGGGAGCTGGTCTGACACATGGGTGCAGCTGCATGACTGGAGCAAGACCTCCACCAGTTATTCTTAGACATTGTGCTTAGACGTAACAGCAATCTATGCTGATTATGCTTAAGTGCAATTCTTAGAGGCCAGTTGTGCTTATAAGCAGTAGCCTTCAGTACATGTGTGTAAACAAATGTATTTCAACAAAATGCAAATTAAAGGTCATGATGTTAAACTCTAGGAGTCTAAACAGGAAACTGCACTCATTGCAAGCATTCTTAACCCTAGAAAATGCTGACAGCTGCGCAGTCACAGAAACATGGTTAAAAGCTGTGGACAGCACCCTAGCCTTATCTGTTTACTCATCCTATCATACATTCAGACCCCAAACTGTGGGCAGTAAAGCCAAAGGAGGTGGAGTTTCAATATATATTAAAGACATACGCACCTCTAGGCTGGTGAAACGGTATGACACACAGGAGACACTCCAGGTGCCGTTAACCATTGAGAAGACCTCTATACAAATCATAACTAGCTACCAGTCCACAAATGTGACTCAAGATGCCCAATCCACCTATCTGGACCTCTTTGAATCTATCAAGATTCAACCCTTTACCCTGATCCTGAGTGACTTTAACTACTCAAACATAGACTGGAAGTACTACTCATGCTAGAACACAAATGCCCAGAGATTCCTCGATTTTGTCAATGCAAATGCTTTGGAACAGCTAGTCAATACCCCCAAGAGAGGTGATAATATCTTGGACTGGTATTAATCAACATGAGTAACCACTGCAGCATACCTGCACTATCATCCTATCTGGTAAGATCTGACCATAAAACAGTCACTTTTGAAGTCACCATCTCCCCTGACCCCCTCTGGCTAAGGTCAAACAAAAAACTTCTTCAAAGCTGATTACAACCTCCTGAGGGATGGTATAAACAGCTTCACAGCCCCCTCTCCCTCTCTAGGAACTGGCACCAGTATACAAAACTATACCAAAGCGCTATACAAGCATTTATATAGATGCATGAAATCAGGAATACCCACTTGGACTAAATCATCCTCTGCAAGGAAGAAAAAATTGTCTGGTGGCCATCTGCAATAAATAAACTCTATAAAAAAAGGAAATAAATGCTGATCAGGACCAAGAAGGAGCAGGTGCCCAGTTGGAAGCAATCTCTCCTTAGACTGAACAAGCAAATAAGAGCAGTAGTGAAATCCTCCAAAGCAAACTTCAAGTCCAAATTGGCCACATCTGTTAGAGACAATCATAAAGCCTTCTTCACATATATCCGCAATCTCAAAGAAAGCACCCAGATCTGTTCAGAACTGGTGGTTAAGGACACCACATATACAAATGCCATAGATATAGAAAACTTGCTGGCTGACAGATTCAGCAAAAACTTCACCATTCTGTCCCTCCCATCAGTAAATCAGGACATTCCCAGTACCTGCCCCTTCCCCTTATATCTAGGGAACAGGCCATCACTGCTCTCTCAAAGGCAAGAATTACATTATCCATGGGAACCGATAACATTCCAGCTGCATCCTACATGAACTCAGGCAGGAACTTGCAGCACCATTAGGTGCCCTATTGAATCAAAGCCTGAGTACCAGTTATGTCCCAGCTGACTGGAGGACAGCCACTGTCATCCTTTTGCACAAAGGTGGAGCATCCACCGATTTGGGAAATTATTGACCCATCAGCCGAACAAGCGTGATCTGCAAGGCCATGGAACAGATTGTCATGGACCTCATTAACAAGGACATTGGCAACCTCCAAACACTCGATCCTACACAGTTTGGCTTCGTCATGGGGAGGTAATGCCTGTTAAATTTGGTCGACTTCTATGAGACACTCACCAAAGCCATGGATGAGGGGAAGACCATATACATCACCTACCTGGACCTGGTCAAAGCCTTCAACACTATTCCCCATTTGGGCATAATAGATAAACTCTTTCAACTAGGCTTCAATCCATATATTACCAGATAGGTAGCTAACTGGCTCATTGATAGAACCCACCTAGTCAAAAGAGGGGAAACCACCTCAAGCAGTAGCTTCGATCTTGGGGCCTCTGTTATTTGGGATATACTTTTCTGAGGTGCAGGCCAAAAAACAGTGGGCTATGGCTAACCAAGTTTGCAGATGATTGCAAGCTGGGCACTGTCATTAATTCCCCTAGTGATGTGGACATCGTCCAAGACAGTCTCACCCAAACAAATGACTGGTGCCAGAAACATGTCCTCAAGCTGAAAAATGCATCATCATCATCCCCTTTGGGAAAAGTGATGCCCTTGTGATGCCCCAGCACTGTCCCAGTAATCAAGGAGCCTCAGTCCTTACCACTAGCACCAGTGAGGGATGTACACAGTGGGAGGAGGATAACAAATCCACACACAGTAAAGTACAATTTCCCTTAAGAGTACACAGAGAACACAATCAGTCTGGGACTGGTTTCTGCCTCTTTCTCCAGATCCCCAGTAAGACTTCCCACTGGCACAGCTATAGGGTTAAGATCTCAGTTGAGTGTTCAGGTGAAAACCTCCAGCACCCTCTCTGTCCAACCAGTTCTTCGTGTCCCTGCCCAAGTAGCTGGCACACACACTTTGAGATTTGATTTATATACAAACACACACACACACAGACACACACACACACACACACACACACACACACACACACAAAACACACACAGACACACACACACACACACACACACACACACACACACACACACACACACACACGCACACATACTCCTGGGAAAGGCTAGCATAGGTTTACTAGCTATCCCCCTTCTGCCCAGACTAAAAGGTAGTTATCACTGCCACCAATCAGCTCTTTATCAGCTACTATAAGGCCCTTCCCAAAGGGTGACCAATCCTACTGTGTGATGTTAATATTATCCAAATGGTAAGTGTGACCAAGACTTTCAAGGCTATTGGAGTGGCCTATACAGTGTCACCAAATACATATGCAAGTACTCTAAGAGCTTAAATATCTATAAACAAACCAGCCAGAATTAAAAAGGTTTAAATATATTTAATAATAAATAATAAAAGAACAAGATAATACTAAATAACTCAGCACAGTGACTACAGAGTTCAGAATCAAAGGAAATATTTTAAAACAACATTGCAGGACAGTCTCAAATAGATACAGAAAATGTCTAAACTAATCTTTACTATATTCCTATCTATCTCTAAAACAAATACTATACCTAAATAACTTACTTACATAGCAAGGTAAATGCAGATGAGAAGTGCTGAATGGATGTTTTCAAATCCAAGACAAGATACAAAAGGCACAGTCTCTGAGAGAGTTCCCAAATTAATATCAAATTACTGCTGGGTCAGGTTTGGATGACATCACTCTTTGTCACCTGCCCCCAGTTCCTAGGCTAAACAGATACTTAGAATTTAGCACCCCTGTGTCAAAAATACTTCTCTCTCAGATGTGCAGCTGCTAGGAAGTCACGTGGCAATAAAAGACTTTACATTTTAAACCTAGTAATTATTTCTGTTTCAAGACAATAGGAAAACCTCTAGCTCTAGACATCGTGTCTGCTTGCTGCATTGAAACACAATCATAAAACACTTTACTTTTCAACTTATTTTCTTGAGGGTTTGCAAGTTAACTCTGTATGTCCCAGCTTCTTCCATCAAAACATACATTTGCATAGGCATATAGTTCATGTACATTTCTGTTCTTTTCCAGTAGGGTACACTGTGGTTACATTCTTGAAGCTCAGTACATTACATACAGTTCAACACACACTTCTGCACCAGTAGTTTAATATCCACATAACATATAGTTCTCTTACATTTGTAAGACAAGCATATGAATCATATTAATATTCACAAATGACATAGAATAAATTCCTGCTAGCTGGGCTGGCAGCCTCACCCCCCCCCCACAAATTATCACATTAATAACAATGTTCTAAGCACGCAATCAGTCGTGAGGGATTTGGGTACCTAGGTTGATAGCAACCTGACATTTGACCACTATGTTGCTTCCATTGTATGGAAATCTTTCTACATGGCCCACCTCATAAGTAAGGGTATCTCATCCAGGGACAAGACTTGTGTCCCAGAGACACCCCCATCTGTGGAATGGACTCCCTTTGCATGTCAAGCAGAGTACCACTTTACCTCTTTTCAAGTACAAACTGGATAATTGGATGGGAAATAGAAGATACATCCTTGGGATTCAACCCATGTCCCTGCTGGAGGGCATCGGGTGTTGACTTATGTAAACATGGGTAAACTCTTAGCTAGCCTTATAAGGGCCTCAGGGCCAATAGCCTAGTAACCTCCTATAATCCTGTGATCCTAACTGAAGGAATAATGAGATTAAAATGAGAAATGCTGTAGAACGTCTAACGCTAGTTATCCCTCTTCATTCCTGTTTGCAATTCATAGATGCTTTTTGACCCATTTCTGTGCTGTACCCAGAGGTGTTTTAAAAGGTGAAATCCCACCTTTTCTATCTACTTTGCATTTGGCGAAGGTGCTTGCTCTTTCTGACAGTCTGGCTATTTTTCACCATGAAGTGCATGTCTGTGTTGAGCCAAAACTTCTCATGTCCAGCTGTGCTCACCGGTCAAGAAGGCAAAAATATAGACAAAGAATAATCCATAATAAGAAATTCTTGGTAGATTTAGAGCAGACAGGGATATTTTATTTATTTTATTTTATTTTTATTTTACATTCGTTTACCAGGATAGTCTGACTGATATGTCCATTTTCAGGGGAGGCCACGGGAGAAAAGCTCCAATAGACAATATTACAAAGATTACACAAGTTAGATACATAGAAAATATAAGACAAGGACTTATGTACAATGTTTTAGTAATGTTCCCAACAGGGTCTCACAATTTACATGATCTGACACATTAAAGCAAAAAATCATCAGATTGGTACAGAACATAGTTGAGTATTAAAAGTTAAGATATTATTCAGATATGATTTCATTTTATAACTTAATCAGAGTTGGTACATGAACAAAGCCAGTTCACTTTGAAATACTGTTTGAGGCTTTTTATGAAGAGACTTATGGAGGATTGAAGGATTACATAGTTTGGCAGTGAATTCCAGGTTTTGCCAACAAAGTTGGCAAACAGGGATTCACCAGCTGAGTTATTAGCTTTGTAGGTTTGGACTAGTAGTTTGTTGGCTGATCGTAGTGACCTCAAGTTGTTGTATGGCTTTATAATATTTATAAGTGAGGGGGTAACCTCAGGATGGTAAAGAATTTTGTGGGCTATTAAGAGTTGATTGAATTGAATTAAGCTGGGCAGTTCTAGCCACTCTAGTTGTTTCAGGTTCTGGCAGTGATGGGTTCTATAGGTGGAGCCAGTGGCGAACCTGGCAATATAGTTGTAGCTATGGGAGAGCTTACTCAGTTCAGATTTATTAAGGTTTGAGAGTACAGGAGAGGCATAAATAAGAGTAGATAGTAGGTGCAACCGGGTGATTGCAGTTCTGCCAGTGTGGTTAAAAATTACTTGTTTCTATACAGAGATCCAAGCTTCTTATTGATGGTCTGTATGGTTTTGTTGACCTGTAGGTCAAATTTAAGATTATTATCTATAATAACCCCTAGAAGCTTAGTATGGGTATCCGGGGAGATAGTGGTACCATTGTTGGATGTATCAGAGAATGAAAATGGGGTGGATCTACTAGTGGGGGTGAAGAGCAGAAGTTTAGTTTTATTGGGGTTCAGCAGTAGACGTTGGTTGGAGAGCCAGTTTTCAATAGTGTTAAATGTGTTTTGGGTTAAGATTTGCAGGTCAGATGGGGAGGTGGCTGAGGGATAGGAGTGTGAAGGTTATTGATGAAAACAGAGAAGAGTAGTGTCCTAATATGGAGCCTTGAGGGACACCAGGTGTGAGAGGTAGCTGGCTGGACAGTTTGCCCTGCCATAATACAGTCTGTCTGCCAGTCAGGTAGGACTGAAACCAGTGGAATGCGTGCTTATTCAGAGAAACTGACTTTAGATAGAGAATAAGAATTTCATGGTTGACCATATCAAAGGCTTTTGATAGGTCAAGAAAGAGGGCAGAGGATAGCTTATTATCATTCCTGTTTTGGTTTATGGCATTAGTAAAGGAAAGGAGGGCAGAGGTGGTGCTGTGATGTGGCCTAAAGCCATGCTGGGAGTTAGAAAGTAGGTTATTCTGTGTAAGGTATTGCATTGGTTGCTTGTGCATGCATTTCTCCATTATTTTGGCTAGTGGGGAAATAATGGCAATGGGTCTATAGTTGGATAATTCTGTGGAACTTCCACTTTTATGGAGTGGGATGATGTGGGATATTTTCCAGAGGGAGGGGATAGCACCTTCATATAAGGTTCTATTGATCAGGATAGATATGGGGTATACAATGGCATCTGCAGCTATTTGTAGGTACTCTGCAGAGAGGAGGTCGGCAGAGAGGGTAGTAGGTTTTAGTTTTTTTATTAGTGTTTTGATAAAGGGCTTTAGTGAGTATGTATGGCTGACATGCAGGAATTGGGGAGATGTGTGGCATCCTATACATGTGGACACTAAGGTATGTATAGCCCTCAGCATACTTGCCATGGGGACCTTCCAGAGATAGACTGAGGACCCATTGGGTATATCTCAGACTTCCGCATTAAGGATACCTCAGCAGCTCCTCAGCATAATCTTGGAATGTATGGTTCAGCATATTTATCTGCCAGTGTCACCACTGGACTGAGTCAGAACCATTACTGCCTTCTACAGGATGGCATTTTTCTCTCAGATGCTTGGTGCATCTGGAATATTATGTTGCCATCTGGACCACGGGGTGAGTTGTACTGAAATACGAAGGGCTACCATTCCATCAACTGTCAGGTGTTGAGTGCAGCATAGTGTATCATCAATGTGTCATGGCAGCATGATTCCCACATATGGCACACAAGCTCACTCTATTGTCTCTTTTTGTATGGTAGGATGTCCCATGGTCACCTTGTTGGTTAGTGGATACTTTTACAATAACTATATAATCAGTTATACCTTTGTGATCTATTTCTTAGCACTAACCTACCCTTCCCTTGTAGTGTCCCCACTTATCTTTTCCTTTCTTGCATTTTCCAGGTGACATAGGCTATCCAATCTAGCCTTAGTTAATGACCCTCTGTACAAAACCCTATGGGAGTTGCTAAAGAAAGGTAGAACACTGCCCTGTCTTAGACATGGATTATCATTCATTGAGTGTTTGCTCTACTGAAAGCCTGTTGCTGTTGCAGGGTGTTTATCGCAAGTTTCATTCTGTACAAAATGATCATGCATCAGTCTGGTGATGAACTACCCCATGATGGCACTGCAGCTCCCACAACTGATGATAGTGTCTGTGGCTACCTGGCAGCAGTTGTAAGGGACCTTGTGAAGGAGGCTTGTGTACAGTATAGGGCTGCGCAGCTATGGACCATGATATTCAGGTTAGTGTTGCTGTTATTATGAAAAACACATAGTGGGGAAATTTAATAAAGCCTACATGGTATTTTTAACCATGTAGTCATTGTGGCACTCTGCTTACATGAAAGTCAGCAGGTTTGTGATCCAGTAAGAAGTGCTAAGCGGCACCCATGAGTGCACCAACATGTGAAGCTTCATGGCATGCAAATCACCTCATAAAGAGGTGAATCTCATGGAAATGAGGGAGGTGGAATGATCTAGCAAGCAGATAGGCAGCCCTGAAGACCCCTTGTTGGTGTCCTTAGTATACACAGAAAAACTCCATGCACAGGATTTTAAACAGACAAAAGGGTCTGTAAAAACAAAGGGAGATGGACAGAAATGGCATAGCACATACAGATATGAGCAAAATTATCCACCATGTGTCAAAAATGTAAGGGAAATAAGTTAAAATAATTGTATTTATTTATTTATTTTTGTTATCTGGGTAGGTTTGCACTACATGCCTCAGTGTGCAAACATGGTTTTATGAAGAAGAAAAAAAAAGATTGGAAAAACCAAATGTAATAGTATGCGGCAGAAATGTATTATAGGGCCCTGCATACAGTATCTGCAATGGTGAAATGGTGCTGTTGCTAATGAGGTAGGACCTGGAACCATGTAGTTTGCAGGTTGTGTGCACAGATCCCTATGCAAATGAGGAGGGGTTGCTGAGTACCACAAATGGGTATATCCCTTCTGTGTAGGCATAGGACCGTGTTGGTGTTCAGAGAAGAGGTAGCAGACATCAAGAGGGGATGTGTTTGAGGTCTTGTAAGCTTATTGGAGCTCAGCTGCACCTGTTTGTGCACCACACCACTGTTATCAGCAGGGGTGGGTGTACACTGGCTGCTAAGCTTTATTTACCTTTGGGGTATGTGTTTCCACATGTTTGCATGGCTCACTGCAGTGCTGAGGGTGACTTTTCAGGGGTGTGTGTACTGTGACTGCTGAACTTTGTTTAACTTTGCAGCACTTGTTTCCATGTCTTTGCTCAGCATGCTGTTGTGCTGAGTGTATCTAAAAGCCAGTGATATAGTAATTACTGATGACCCCTGTTTCACTTAAACAAGGGCCATTAAATATTCTTAATGTTGAACTTGACAGGTGGAATGCATCATAGGGAGCCAATCGCACCTACAGTAGAGCACTATAAAGTATGCATACACCCTACATTCTGATTTTCACCCATACTCTGCAACACTAGAGTACAGCCTTGGACATTTTAACTGAAAGAATGTTAGGGGCTGTTGCAGGTCTGTTTTATCTTTATGTGCTAGATGCCAACGTAAGTGCTGCTGCTGTTACTGCTGACAATAGGCCTAGGCAGAGAAGGAGAAGAGTGTTCGGGCCCAGGGTAACCTTCCAGGAACTACATGAGCTGATGATTTAAGAGAGATACAGGGTGGACAGGGACATACTACAATAACTCACTGAGCTCTGCCACCCTCAGTTCAGGCCTAGCACCAGCAGAGGGGAACCCATCCCGGTGGGAACAAAGGTATGTGTAGCCCTTAGGATAATAGCCACAGGTACATTCCAAAGACCAAGTGGGGACTGATGGAGGTCTCACAGGCATCAGCATCCAGGGTAATCCACCAGTTCCTGGATGCTATGCTATCACATTCCAGTGAGCACATTTATTTATGCCTCACCCCTGAGGCAAGGGCCAGCAATATGCACCACTGCTACCATGTAGCACACTACCCTGAGGTATTTGGTGCCATAGATTGCACTTGTGTACACATTAAGGCACCACCTGGTGAGCAGGGTAGAATCTACATCAACTGCAAGGGGTACCACTCCATCAGCTGCCAGGTTGTGTGCTATGCCCAGGGCATTATCATGCATGTGTGTGCTGGCAGCCCTGGCAGTTATCATGACTCCCATATCTGGTATGCATCACAGCTGTACCAGATGTTTGCTAGGGGGGACATTCTACATTGCCATTTACTGGGAGATGCTGGCTTCCCACTGGAACTGTGGATGATGACACCCATCAGAAATGCACACGCAGTCACCGAAGAACACCATAATGAGGCACACACGCACAAACTAGGAACATCATAGAGTATGTGTTTGGGTTGCTGAAGTCACGGTTCCAGTGCCTTGATATATCTGGTGGAGCCCTGCAGTACTCTCCAACCACATGTCCACATATGTTCACAGTATGTGTCATGCTGCACAATATGATCCTGTGGAAACAGCTGCAGCAGGATCAGCAAAGGGAAGGGATACACAGCCCCCCAGGAGTGCCTAGGCCACCAGAGCCACACTCTCATGAGGATTCAGACAAAGAGCCCCATGATGATTTCCCTGTTTGCAGATGTAGGCATGCCCAGTGCGCCCTGGCATTGGCTAAGCGACAACGCATAGCACATTCACTGACAACCTAGGGCTCTAGGGACTGACACCTTACTCCTACTCACATACATATAGTAAAATATCTGATGCCAGGCAACCCACAGAACCTGTACCTATTCATGTATTGGTTGTGTACTGCTTGCATCACACAGAGTCAGCCCTGAACTACAGGTCTCTCAACTGCTGTATTTGCAAGGTAAGTCTCTAAGCTACACATTAATTGTAAGAATTACTATAATATAACATATGTATGGATTTGCTGCTGTTATGCAAGGAAATATTGTGGGCTAATTTGACAGATGTAACATCCACATGGGACTACAGATACCTAGTTCAGTAGTTTGTGTTCCTTAATAGTCACTAGGATGGTTGGAATATTCACTACATCACTCAAGGGAGATGTTAAATAGTGGGCTTACATGATATTTGGACTACTGTATATCCCATCAGATTATATGCCATTGTTCCACCACCCCCAGCACAGCAGTGTACCCATACAACTCCTGCAGAAGAAAATTACTTATGGTATATCAGTGGACCAGGCAATCTTGGGCTGTAACAGAGATATTGCTCACACCATTGTATGCTTCACCTCACACAGGATAACAATGTACATATTTATGCTGTTGATTGTGTGATGAATGACTCCTCTCTGTCTGGTGATCTGAGTGGCTCAGTGGACTAGGGAAGGTAGCATGGATGATGGTGTTGATGGTTCTAATCTGGAATTACTCACATCTTTTGCATGTGAGGTAGTACTATGTTGGTGTTTTCACAGACTGTCATACTTCTTAATGCAAGAAATCTGGACAAAGCCATTAAGATGGGGGGACAAAGGCCCAAACATAGAGACAGATTTCAAATATTGTCCTCATAAACCTAGACAGTCACTGGAAGTAAAGGTGTTGTATTATAACAGGTTCTTAAGGATATAACATCTGAAACACAAATGTTTGTGTGTAAGTAGTATAATGTAGTGATGTCAATATTCAATAATTCACCAGAAGACCACAAATGTATGAGTAACAGACCAAACATATGAGGCAAAACTCTTGTCATTCTGTGGAAATTAGGACAATTGAGAGATATGCAGACTGTCAGTCTGTTGGTGGTGGAAAATTACCAACCACAGCCGCAGATTAAGTACAGTACAGGGGGTCAAAGATGATCACCAGCTAGTAAACATGCACTCCTGAAAGCTCCTGATACTGATCCTTTCACCTAACCTAAAAAACTTACATCGCTTTAGATACTGTAACTAGCAAAAAAAATGAAAGAATATATACTAAAAATAAGAACATATATACTAAAAATAAGAACAGACTGACAGATCTAACTATTTCAACCTACACTGAGGTGGCGGTGCTGCTGTAGCGTTGTCACCTCACAGTAAGACGTTGTCCTGTTCGATTCTAAGCTAAAGCATCTTCTGTGCATGAATGGGCGTACCTTCGTTGAAGGTTGTGAGTCAGGGCTGACAACTCGGCACGTAAAAATCTACTGCCAATCATTAGTGGACCGGAGTTCCGCTGTGGCGACCCCTAACCGGGAAAAGCCGAAAGACACAACAACTTAAAATTTTTAGCACAATAAGAAGTGTTCCGTTTTGCTTATACTGATAAGATTCCTGCCACGTGTTTCTAGGCCAATGGACACTAAAGGTTTAATGGCAATTGCAGGAATAAATAAAGGAAACTACTTAAAGAATGCTGAATGAGTTGGAGATAGAAGCTCAAACCTCCAAAACCATATTATCCCAAATTGCTTCACCAGAAAAAGACATCTGCAACAAAAGACAAAAAACTGTAAGACAACAACCGGAGTCTCAGAAATCATCCCAGAAGGATAAACTGGATCAACCCTATTGCTTAGATAAAATCAGCATTATTACCACTACAAATGGAAATACAGAACTTCTCAGCAAAACTATTATCCTTTGGAAATAATTTAGACCAAATCGTATCAAGACTGGATCAGAATTAAGCCAAAATACTAGGAAATGAGCACAAGATCAATGAAATCCAAAAAAGTGTTATTACTACCGAAAGATCAGTGAAGGAAATTCAACAAAAACTTATTTATCTTGAAGCAGGAGGAACAACATCTTGATTAGAGGTGTCCTGGAGGAGTTTGACCAGTCACAAATGCCAACCATAATAAAAGAAATACTAGAAATTTTACTTGACAACAAAGACCTAATCCAAAGCATAACCATTGTGCACTCCAGAAAAATCAATCCTCTGACACTCCTAGACAAATATATGCGATAATCTTAAATATTAAAAGATTTGCAGAATTGCATGAGAACAATCAAGTTTAGCTGCACGAACTAAATATCCTTGATTGAACAAGCACTCCTCAGCGCCCTACGTACATTATAGACTTATATTTTTACTACATTACAAAGGTGAAATAAGTCCAAACCTTGAATATTCTAAGTATGTTCTTGCTCTCTCTATTTTCAAGAAGAATGAAGACGTAAGAAAGGTGGGGAAAGGAAAAGGAAAAAAGAAAAAAAAAAGAAAAGGGAAAAGGAAAGTGTCCCCACGCAAACACAAGTACATTCTTGATTTGAAATGCACTAAGTGCAGTCGTTTAGGAGGTGACTTTGTTTAGATAGATGTAAATTTGAGTAATAGCTAATTAGAAAGTTTTCTTTCTCTTTTTTATATGCTCATGACCCAGTTTATGATATGTTTCTGAAAAAGTGACAATGTTTTTGTAGGCATCTTTTTTAATTAAATCAATATGCTGCACCTCATCAGTCCATATGGATCACACCACGCAGCAGTAATACAGAATAATGCAGGACTTTGAGATATATTAAAAATTGATATACAACAGCTTTGCCTGTTCCCTGCTGTCCCCCTTCTTTTCATAATTTTGGTATCATTGTAATAACGTACTGCACATCCACTGGCACCACTTCCCCACAATAATAAAAATTTAACTTTTTGAATCTTGACACTTAGCCAACCATTATGATATGCATACAAACTCTATGTTTATACAGGGAAACAAGTCTCAAATACACTTGGGTGGATCTAACATCCCTACTTAGGCCTCTTGTTCTGTGACTACACAGTTCTGGAGTGAAACCTGCAAATAAACTCAAAGTGTTTACTTTTTAGTAGTTGTGTGACTGTGAAGTTTACATAACTATCAACACCTGAATATGCAAAAATGCTGATTCATAAACTGCACATTCAGCAGTGGTACTTGGTGGATAAATTTCAAGATGACTAATGATCGATATTCTATGGTATGGACTTAACAAACATATGAAAAGCTCTTTAGAAGAATATACTAGCCTACATATGTCATCAGGACGGGAGGAAATAATCACATCCTGAAACAAGGTGGTCTTCATATAGACACGTGAGATGGTCATTTTTGTACTGTAATCAAAGCCATGAAATGTAAGCACTGCCATTTTTGATATATAATGCATCAGCCCAGAGAATACTGCACTTTGGTCTATTTGAACAGATTTGCCCCTCCTTATTTTGTCTTGGTGGCCTGAGGTGTAACAGTAGTTTATCATATTGCGTCCCATCATAGGTCCCCAAGTATCATCATATCGGGTACTTTACATCATCTTAAATAATCGTACTCTACTGTTTTATATAAGGAAGAACTAAAAAGATTTTTGAAAGGAGAGAGATGTATGGAATGCTGTGATGCAGGTAAGGGGGGGTGGGGTTGAGAGTTTTTTGTTGTTTTTTTTTTTTTTTATTTAAAGAGTATTAGAACCAAATCCGTGGATCAATCGTGTGGGCTTTTAAATTTGTGATAATCCAACTTTTATAACATATCAATAACATATCATCTTCCTTATATATAAACAACCCTATTGAGAAGAAATGTAAGTTTGATCATATAATACTTGATAAGAGGGTAATATGCATAGCAGACTGGAATGATTCTATATGACTCTGAACACTTGAAGACAGAAATGGGAGTCTATAGTCAGTGCTTTATGTGACTCACTCTTAATGTTATTTTAGGAGGTTTATACATCTAAGTAACTTATCAGGATATGTCTGACAAACCTTTTATTAGATTGGCAAACTAGGTGTATAAGTAATAAAGGTACTCCCAGAAGTTTGCTTTCTCTACTTCTACACCAATATTTGAAGCTAAGATGACATTTTTTTAAATATATGTCTTTTGCTTTTCCATTTCAAAGAATTGAATAGTGAAGCAATTACTGCCCATAAAGCATTTACTCATAAAACTGCATAATGAAACTGTTTTACTTCTCTTTTCATAAGTTTGTTAATAACTATTTGCCTATATCATAAGGTTGCCCAAGTAATGTAAACTATCATTTTTAAACTTGCATGCTAATCTTACATTACATTTATATTGATGCATGATTATTGATCTATGTCATGAATAGAGAAATCTCAAATATGTACTATCATATGGTTAGTAAAATCTCAAAGCTAAATAATGTTCAAACTGAGTGACATTTTCAGAGACTGTGTGTTGTTTAATTGACTGTTGATACTTGGGACTATAAAAAAAGATGTTGTATTATACTTCCTTAAGGTTTGTAAATGAATACTTTAATGTTAAGTTATATGTTTCAGTCAAAACCCTTCTCTATTTCTCTCTTTCAGACCAGAGGTTAAAGTGGTTAGGTACGGGGTTAGTTCTGAGTGAGTTTGATGTCACTATACTAATCAAAATTCTACATAATAATATTATTATATTTAACAATCTAAAAATAAAGCTATCTCAAAATCAAAGCAAAGTTATTCATGAACAATAGAGGAAAAATAAATGATAACTATTGACTAATGGAATATCAAAGGCCTTCAAGATAAAAAAAAAAAAGAATAACTTAGACATGCACTTAATATATCAAGCCAAATCAATGATCACTTTTTTACAAGAAACACATATGACTAATAAGCAATGGGACAATAACAGAAATAAAAATTGGATACAACACATTATTGCAGCTAGGGATATAATCTTGAAGGGAACTGCTACTATAATTAAAAAATAATTCAAAGAAAAAATCCTGACTTTCAACACAGATATAAAGAGAAGGTGGTGTTATTTTTCCTGTTCCTATCCATACTATGATAAACCTCTACTCTTCCTAAATGTATATGGTCCATGTGTGAACCAATCAAACTTTATTTATGAAATTCATAATCTATTAACACGATACCTAAATCACCTCTATATCTTGGCTGGATACTAGAATATGTTAATCAAGCCATCTAATGATAGATCTTATGCTAACAACAAACAATCACCACAAATCACTTTGGCCCTAGAAGAATAGCCGACTTTAATTGGATAGACCCACATAATATGTATCAATCAAGCAAAATAACAAGTAAATACACATATTATTCTGCATGTCATAAATCATGGTCAAGAATTAATTTTTTCATGATATCTGATTTCTTAACAAGGTACAAAATTGACTACAATATTGAACCTAGATCTTTCTCTGACCACTCAAAAATCTGTATAGAAATAAATAACTCTAAACTTAACTATACCAATCAGAACTTTTCAAAATGGTCCCTAAATTCAAATTTAATTAACAAAAAAAGAAGTTATACAAGAAATATCTCATATTCTCTCTCAGTTAGAAGAAAATATAAAAAATGTCATACCATATGATGTCCAATGGGCAGCAACTAAGGCAGTCATAAGAGGAGTATGAATAGATAAAGCATCATTATATAAAAAACAAAATAAAGAAAGAGTAATAAACCTAGAAAACTAACTGAAACAAGTAGAGGCAGAACTTCAGTGTAAATATTCTAAAGAATTAGAAAACTCTATGCTCAACTTGCAGAAACAACTCTATCGATTAATTAAAACTGTTTTATAAGTATGCAGAATGGGCTCAAACACCCTCAAAATTCCTAGCTAGATTAATTAATATTAAAAATGGTCCCCAAAAAATAAGTGAATTTATATATAAAGTTATAACTTTGTGTACAGACTGTGATATTATTAAATCATTTGAAGATATATTCAATTACTTATATAGTCCACAAAAACAGTTTCAATCAGAATCATATGAAGAATTTATTAAAGATTTACAATTCCCACTTTTAAATGAACAAATTAATAATCTTAAAGCTCCTCTCACATTAGATGAAATCAAATTAGCCATTGACAAACTAAAACCAAGCAAAACCCTTGGTCCGGATGGTTTTATAGGCAAATTCTACAAAAAATTTAAATCACAATTATCAACCATATTACTAAAAATATGCAATTATATAATCAGATTAGGTATTTCAGAACTATATATAAATAACTCTAAAATCATTCTTATCCATAAACCTAACTCAGACAAAACAAACCCATACAACTATAGCCAAATTGCTCTCATTAATGTTGATTTCAAAATACTGTCCTCAATATTAGCTAATAGAATCCAAAAAAATATTATCTTATTTGATATCTCCTGAGCAATTAGGGTTTGCAAATCAAAGACAAGTAAGTGATAACACTCTTACTCTACATACAATAATTCAACTTTTGGTTAAAGATAATTACCCAAGATATGCTTTGTCTCTGGATGCAACAAAAGCATTTGATAAGGTAAACTCGACCTTCTTATACAGAATATTACAACAATTTAATTTTCCTAAGGAATTTATAGATATTATTAAAATGCTTTATAAAAATGCTTCCACATCCCTCCATGTTAATAAGCTAATTTCAAAACCAATTACAATTATTAATGGGACAAGATAAGGATCCCCTCTCTCCCCATATCTATTTAATATGTACTAAGAACCATTAATGCTTTTTATAGCTCAAAAAACATTTCATCATATTCCAAGAATTCTAAATATCCAACTAAAATTCACAGCCTTCAATGATGATCTAAACATCTATTTCAAACTTCCCCATACTGATTTAAAGAAAATTCTAAACTCTATTGAAATGTTTGCACAAGTATCAAATTATGAAATTAATCCAAATAAATTGGTTATGTTTCCAATAAACCCTCTTGGACACAAGGAATTCTACTTTCCAGAAACTACATTTAAAGTTAACTACTCACTGAAATAATTAGAAATCCAATTTGAGCATACACATAAAGAACTACTGAAAGAAAACTTGTATAAAACATGGTCAACTATCCAGAAAGATATTTCTATATGGAAAAATAAGAAACTTTCCTCCTTATCTAAATCAGCTATTATTAAAATGAATATACTTACAAGAATCCTATATCAGTTAACTGCCATAAATGTAATCATTCCAAAAAATGTTTACTTAAAATGAAAACAGAACTCTCAAAGTTCATATGGTATCCAAAAAGTATTATAATAAATTACAATAAATTTACCTTACCTAAAGAAAGGGGAGGAATTGGATTACCTGATTTTCAACTTTACCATGATATTATATATGCCAGCAGAATTATGCAAATAACGTATTACAATTCCTCAAACTATGACTGGTCCCCATTATGGATTAAAATATGGTATCAATACATAAAATTGCAAAACATTAATCCTAGAGCCATCCCCTTCATTAATCAAGGTAATATCAAAAACATTAAAATACATCCTCTGATCAAAAATAAAATATAAATCTTCCACAAAATGTTATCATCCTTGCATCTAGAAAGCACTCTCGATCTCCTACAGCCTATTCACCTCAACCCAAACTTGATATTAAATAATTGTATGCTAGACTTAAACAAATATCCTCAAATAAAAAATATCACAGTATGGGAAATTTACCAAATGAGAGAAAATATGGTGGCTGATATTAGAGATAGTCTAGGAGTATCTAAAAACTATGATATAATACTTAGACAAATAAATGTCTTAATCAAAACAAAACTATCTGACCTAAAAATAAATGAACAAGATATCAACACAACTCAAACAATTAAAAAAATCCTATTGTACAAATTCAATATGCTATCCACTGCCTACAAATTAATAACAATTAAATCCAAAAACTCACAATTATTTTCTAATTACTGCAATGAGAAAAATAAAAATATTACTCCAAAACAAAAAATTCAAGCAGTGGAACATGCTCAGTCTAAAGCTTACCCAATTCAAAAACCTAATATATACTCAAATTATGATCAATAAAAATGCATATCACACACCTGTCTTACTAAACAAATTTAATCCCAACTATTCACCATACTGATACCTTACACATTTTTTTGAGTTGCAAAAATGTCTACAAACTTTGGTGCTCGCTAAGAACTAAAATGGAAAAAAATAAGAAATGCAAAATCAACACTTTCCTGGGAAACTGCGATTCTTAATATAACACCTGGAAATCTACCTAACCGGCACCAACATATCTTGATCACAATGTGTGCATTAATACAATTCTACATAGCAAAAAACTGGTTCAATAGATACAAAGTTTCTTGGGAAAACTTTGAAAACATGACTTGTAAGTCTATTCTATCACATAAACTAGTTACTAGAAACCAAAGGAAGATCTCCTACTATCAGAAATATTGTAAATCTCTTTTGGACATTATCCTTAATAACCAAAAATGATCCATGTTAGAAAAATACCAATATTAATCCTACTCAACAATTAATTGTTCTGGCACCATACATTGATAAAAATTGAAGGCCTACAGTATAATAAAGTAGAATGATACACTTCATCTTTTCTTTTCCTTTTTCTCATATTTCTCCCATTCTTTATTTTCTTGATCACTTCTCTTTCTCCTTTTCTTTTGTAACAAAATAATTATGATGACATCAAGTTGTGAATATTGTAAATAGTTATTTTTTTTTCTTTTTATAGGTATCTCTTCTACAGTTGTATACTACATATAGTTATGCATTTTAATAAATTGTTATTATTACTAAGTTGTACAGAAACAGAAACTGCCTACAGTTAGATGTTCTTCAAACTAAGTATAATATTATAATAGAATAGGCACTGTTAACTTGCTGGAGAATGCAGTGGACAGTTTGAGTGAAGTGCAGTACTGCAGAAACAGGGGTGGAGGTTAATGTCTGTAACATACAAAATCTCAGACTGGAGTGCAGGTAGGTGTAGACTGGAATCACCTTAGTAGTACTGACAGTCCCACTGGGCATGCCCATACACTTCATTAAAATGAGCGCAATCTTGTTGCCCCTTCATCAAAATGGCCTACTGTGTATAAATGTCTATACATACAGATATACGTATACATATCCGACTGTCACTATCTCTTTCTCACATCCATAGTATACCTATTACTATGTAGTGTCAAATAGATATGTAAAATGATACATACACCCCCCATATAGCTACATAACGCATATACATATCACACACACCTGCAGCTACAGTTATATATGCATCCATGTTATATACAGAAATATGTGTGGATGTCTTTATTGTCTGACATACTCTAATAATGGATGAGTAAATCTCCACTATCACACAGCCATACTGTTGCTCAAAGGATCCAAGCTAAGGGTGCAACAGTACAAATTCCACATACAAACCCCTGTGCCTTTTGGATGTCACCACGTACACAGATACAGATGAGCAATACATAATGTTGTCAACACATGTACGGACAAGACAACTTGTCCCTGCCCACAGGTATGCCTATGTAACTGCAAGCAGTCACATATGGCTGTACTGGTAACTGTACACACATAGCTAGGATAATTACAGTTATCCCACTGGTAGGAAACTAGATGCAGATAACATTATGAAGCAATATCATGTGGCAGGCTACACATGCTGGTCAACATAGGCCTAGTTTGTGTAATGCACAAGTACTGTGCCTGCAATCACATATACAACAGACTTAACATGTGGCATGTGCCATAAGTAAGTACCATGATCTATAGTGTATAAGACAAGGTGGGTAGGTGTTCTAACCTCATTGCAGCTCACTTGGTGTGTGTGTGTGTGTGTGTGTGTGTGTGTGTGTGTGTGTGTGTGTGTGTGTGTGTGTGTGTGTGTGTGTGTGAGTGTGTGTGTGTGTGTGTGTATGTGTGTGTGTGTGTGTGTCCTGCAAATGAAAGGACATGCCCTCATGGGCTATCCACCTCCAATTGTAATGCACTTTTTGGCCATGTAACTTGCTGCTGGCTTCCACACTGCCCTCTTCTACAAGTCCTGATGATGTCAGCCACCTTAAGACTACCAGCTGAGAATGTAATATCAGATGTAATCCATGGCACATGCAATAAGTACAGTGATCTATAGTATATAAGACTAGATAGGTAAGGGCTCTGATCTCACTCCATCCCACTTGGTGCATGTGTATATATCCATAGGGCATAACCTTGGTAGCCTAGACATATGTAGTGTTTTACAGTGTTTTTTTATAGCAGGTGATGTGGCCCCACAAAGGACTGACCACTGCAAGGCCTGTGTACGTCATCAACCAGAATATGTCCTAAAACAGGGGTGTTCAACCTTTTCACTTGCAGGGGCCGCATTGAGTCAACAATAATTGGCTTAGGGCTGCATGTAAAATATATCATGTAGTTAACTGTATCGCTGTCGCGGGCGACCAAAGTCGACCCCCTGGCTGTATGGTAGGTGAATTTGAACAATGAATACATGTAATAAATGCATAATATGTGCCCTAAAATTCAAATTCTCATTCTAATTCTTAAAATAACAGTTAACTCTAACATCTAACTTTAACATCTTAGTTTATTTGTAAAAAAAAAAAAAAATTGACAGGTACGAACCCTTCAATTTGTATGAGATCATACCTCTGATTTTGCCGGTTTCTTAAAGATGTCTGTGTTATCCATCATGTCCTTAATGTCCATATGTTGTCAAAAGTGCTCATGTATTCTTCTGTTTCTAGCTTTGGAATCTGTCCCTGAAATTATTCAAGACATGACTACATCTGGCACTGGCAATATTCCTTGCTTTTGCACTGCTGTCTGGTCAGGCTGATCTGAAGATGAAAGAAGGTTCATCAGTGTTATTCTCAGACTGAGCACCCCTTTGGAAAGGCACATTTCTAGCTTTGGAATCTGTCCCTGAAATTATTCAAGACATGACTACATCTGGCACTGGCAATATTTCTTGCTTTTGCACTGCTGTCTGGTCAGGCTGGTCTGAAGATGAAAGAAGTTTCATCAGTGGTATTCTCAAACTGAGCACTCCTTTGGAAAGGCACATTTCTAGCTTTGGAATCTGTCCCTGAAATTATTCAAGACATGCTACATCTGGTCAGTCTGGTCTGAAGATGAAAGAAGGTTCATCAGTGGTATTCTCAAACTTGGCACCCCTTTGGAAAGGCACATTTCTAGCTTTGGAATCTGTCCCTGAAATTATTCAAGACATGACTACATCTGGCATTGACAATATTTCTTGCTTTTGCACTGCTATCTGGTCAGGCTGGTCTGAAGATGAAAGAAGGTTCATCAGTGGTATTCTCAAATTGAGCACTCCTTTGGAAATGCACATTTCTAGCTTTGGAATATGTCCCTGAAATTATTCAAGACATGCTACATCTGGTCAGTCTGGTCTGAAGATGAAAGAAGGTTCATCAGTGGTATTCTCAAACTTGGCACCCCTTTGGAAAGGCACATTTCTAGCTTTGGAATCTGTCCCTGAAATTATTCAAGACATGACTACATCTGACACTGGCAATATTTCTTGCTTTTGCACTGCTGTCTGGTCAGGTTGGTCTGAAGATGAAAGAAGGTCCATGAGTGCACATTTCAGCTGATGACTTGTACAGATCACCCAATGAGGCGTAGCGTCATCAGATGACACCTGTTTGTACTTCTTCCTTAGCTCACTATACGTCTCCAACTTGAGTCGTTTCCCAATGTTTGCTGAAATTTTGAAATGAGTCTTCCAGTGTTTGTTACTTTTCACAAATTTCAACAAATAACTGACTTTATTAGTAGTGGCAATGTTTATTCATGAAACCTTTTCACAAGGGTGCAGCCAGGCACAGACCTTTGCAGAATTCAAACATATTGGTCATAGTTCTTGTTATACTTTCTTCAAGTTTCCATATCAGGAGGTTCAGGCTGTCAACTCAGAATTGTTCTTTTGTGTATTAAACAAACATTATGAGCATAACCTTTTTAATGTGAACACTGAGCCTGTCTTTTTGATACCAATGCGTCTATATCGGTTTTGATAGAGGTAGTGGCGATGCGAAGAGTATTTTCAAGATGCTCATCTGAAATTTTCGTTCTGATTTTATTTTTTGTATATTTCAATACGAGAAAACAATTGCTCGCAAATGTACATACTCCCCAACAGAGATGTCATGAACAGGGCATGTTCGTGAAGTGACCGATATTTTTCTTTAGGCAGGTACAGCTTATAAAAGTCCAATAAAGACACTTGCAGACATTTCTCTTTAAGTTGTATATCTAACTGCTATTCTATGCATTCCAGTTGCAGGTTTGCAGGCAACATGTTGATGTCAACTGAGAATGGAGTAGCAAATATACTGAACTGTTGTTGGTGTTTTCTAAAATCTTGAAATCTACTCTCAAATTCCTGTGATAAACTATTAAGTAATGCCACATATTTTTCAGTATTTACGTGGCTTTGCTCAGACAGTGTTTCAAAGTGAATGAAGCTATTGTTCTCCATCTGACAGTGCCATAATTTCAGTTTCACTTCAAATGCCGTCACTGTTTGAAACATGTCATTTATTAGTAGATTTTCACCTTGGAGGCGCAGGTTCAGGTCGTTTAAATGAGCACTGATGTCTACTAAGAAGGCTAAATCAGCCATCCAGTTTGCATTTTCATATTCGGGAATAGGCTTTCCTTTTGACTCCATAAAGGACTTTATTTCATTTCTTAAATCATAGAAACATTTCAGCATTTTTCCGTGACTTAACCACCTCACTGCAGTAAAGTACACAATGTCTCAATAGCTAGTTTCCAAAGTATTCAGAAACTCCTGAAACTGGCGGTGATTTAATCCTCTGGATCTAATAAAATTGATTGTTTTACTAACAACATTCATAATATTTTCCATTTTTAAAGTCTGTGCACACAAACTTTCCTGATGTATAATGCAGTGGTACTTCATGAAACGCACATTACTGATCTGTTTTGCATCTTCTTCCATCAGTGTTGTTAGTCCTTCCTTCTTTCCAACCATAGCTGGAGCACCATCAGTTACTATGCCAGACAGGTTTTCCATGGTCAAGGAAAATCTTGCCAGTGTTTCTTTTACTGCCTTGTACAGATCAACAGACTTTGTTGTATCTTTCAGTGGAACCAGACAGGCCAGTTCTTCAGTAATACTGAAATCGTTGTCAACACCACGAATAAATATGGCAAGTTGTGCTGTATCTGTAACATCAGTGCTGTCATCCAAAGATATGGAGTAAAACTTGAAAGTTGCACACCGAGACTCCAAAGTATTTTCAATAGATTTGGCTATATCTTCCACATGCCTTGCGATTGTCGGGTGTGATAAACTTATTTTAGAAAATTCTGATTTTTTTTTTCAGGGCAAATTATGTCTGCTACACTTTCAGTGCATTCTTTAACAAATTCACCATCGGCAAATGGCTTGGATTTTTTTCGCAATTAAATTTGCTACAACATAACTTGCCTTGAGTAAAGAATCCAGCTGACTAGCTGATTTTCAAAACAGCTGTTGTTGGAATGTAAGATTTTTTTTTAAATCTGATATTTTCTGTCTACGGCACACTCCTTGCAATTCACTTAATTTGGGGTGCATTTGAATATAATGCCTTTTTAAATTGTAGTCCTTAAAAATGGATACCACTTCTCTGCATAGTAAGCAAAGCACTTTATTGTTAGATTCAACAAAAGTACTCATCAGTCCATTTTTCCTGAAAGACTCTCCTTTCATCCGCTATTTTTCTTTTCATACTTACTTTACTTTGGCAGGATGCAGAAGCCATGCTGAAAAGTAAAAAAGGAGTAACTATTAACTACTTTATTCCTAGTTATATTTATAATTTTTAAAACAATGGCTAACAATTTACATTAAAAAAATAAGGAAATAAAAATTAAAACTATCTGTAGTTGTAGTATATGTTAATGGTGTTGGAGGAAGCATTTTACATCCGCAACATAACACAAAAATATCCAGGCAGGAGAGACACAGGTGGAACCCCTGGGGTGAATTTACAGTTACCCATCCAGTTGTCCATACTGCATTTGAGGAGGGCCAATGAGGCACTTTGTTTCATTTGTAGTACTAATGCCATTAGTCTTCAAAACAGCCATTACACGTAAAGCACATCACATTTACTGTGACTGTTGGTCTGTACTTTGTGCCAGTAATACTGGGCGTTTTGAAAAGTTCTTCATATAATTCATGAAATTCAGATGGACTGCGATAGAGCTATTAACATGTATGGTTAGCATGTAATCAACATTTTCTTGCTGCTACAAGGATGGTAGCTTTCAATAACCTAATCAGAGCTGTGCCATCAAGTTAAACACTGTTTACTTTGCATGCTACCCAAGAAAACTCATTCACTTGCAAAGAAAATACTGGCACACACTGCCACTGTCATTAATTCACCACAGTACTACCAATTCACACTGGGAAAACCACTCCACCCATCCAAGTAGGTAAAATGTCAACATTAGCAGTCCTACAGTACTATAATCCACAAAAATAAGCCAACAAATTTGCAATAAAGTAAAGAATTCACATCACTGACTTAATAAAACAATTCTGAATAAGAGGGTCTCACCCAAACAAATGACTGGTGTCAGAAACATGGCCGCAAGCTGAATGCCAAAAAATACATCATCATCCCTTTGGCCTTTTGGGGAAAGTGACTGTGAGGCTGCCAGCCCAGCTAGGTGGAATTTTGGACATAATTCTATGTCATTTGTGAATATTAATATGATTTGTATGCTTGTCTTACAAATGTAAGAAAACTATACATTATGTGTATATTAAACTACTGGTGCAGAAGTGTGTGTTGAACTGTATGTTCTGTACTGAGCTTCAAGAAAGTAATCATAGTGTACCCTGCTGGAAAAGAACAGCAATGTTTATAAACTATATACCTGTGCAGATGTGTTTCAATGGTAGAACTTGGAACATACAGATTTAACTTGCAAACTCTAAGAAAATAAGTGAATTGTTTTACGATTGTGTTTATCTTAGCAAGAAGACAGGATGTCTACAGCCAGAAGTTCTTTCTATTGTCTGGAAACAGAAAAAATTACAGGTTTCAAATGTAAAAGTGTATAACTGTTTTATGACTACCAGTTCTAGGCAAACATCTGAGAGATAAGTAACCTCTCTTAGGGATAGATAGGAATATAGTAAGATTAGTAGATGTTTTCTGTATTTGATAATGTCCTGCAATGTTGTAAAAGATTTCCTGCAATTCTGAACTCTGTCACTGTACTGAGTTATTGAATATTGTCTTATTCTTTTATTATTTATTATTAAATATATTTAAACCTTTTAATTGTGGCTGGTCTGTTTATTTAAGCTCTTACAGTACTTGCATATATATTTGGTGACACTGTATAGGCCACTCCAATAGCCTTACTGTTGGTTACACTTACCATTTGGATAAAAGTAACATCACACAGTAGGACTGGTCACCCTTTGGTGAGGGCCGTATAGTAGCCAATAAGTAAGGATGGTTGATAGCAGTGATTACTACCTTATAATCTGGGCAGAAGGGGGCATAACTAGTGAACCTGTGCCAGCCTTCCCCAGGAGTGTCTGTGTGTTTGTATATAAATTAAATCTCAAAGTGTGTGTGTGTGTGTGTGTGTGTGTGTGTGTGTGTGTGTGTGTGTGTGTGTGTGTGTGTGTAGGCTGGATGGAACGACACACAAAAATCTCAAAACCACCCCTGATAGCTGTTGGAATGCTGGCACATCCGAGCTAACCCCAACTCCAATAACAGGAAATAAATTGGCCAATTTGACCAGATGGGACCTGATAATTGACAGTCAATGGGGGCAAAAATAAGCAAAGAAAATATCCTACAAAATAAATTACTCACCAGTGACATTCACCAAGTAATTACAAAGATAGTAATTAATCCCAAAACTTGAATATTGCCTTCCCTTAACAGTCTTCTGTTCAACCTAAACAAGATATGTAGATGCTGTGACTTTTTAGAAATCCCGAATATCACCTGCATTCCACTTTGATATATAAATTATTATATTTAAACTTATGTCCAAAACATAGGAAAAAAAACCTCTGAATCTAATCTAACCTATAACCATCCCTTGAAGTGAAAATGAGACTGTGTCACTTTCCCAGCCCTGATCTGTTTTATCTGCTAATAAAATTAACTCCATCCATGCTGAAATTAGAATACTCCTGTTTGAAGCTTTGGGAATGCTCTCCTTTCTCAATTAGTGGGTATTCCATACGATGTAACATAGAAATTAGTTAAAAATGTGGCTCATATTGTGATAGATCCTTTCATTCTGCAACAGCTTGAAACACTGACTTTTCAAAACTCAGAATGAGAAACTCAAAAGCTGAGTTCTGCAGTACCTAATAAGTTACCATAAATAAAGTAATATTGATATAACCATATACAATAGAATTAAACACAGCATCATTATAAATAAAATAAATGTTTACAAAATACTTTTAGTAAAGTTATGCTGTAACATGTAACTGCTTATGGCTGAATACTGGCATAAATAAAAGTGAGCTATAACTGAAAAAATGCACTTGTATCCACAGACAATCAAACATTGCCAGGCGGATGTGACCTACGGCTTTTTAGAACATTTGCTCCAATAGAGACTCAGAAAATCAAATTTCATTGAGCAAAAGTAATAGAAATCTAAAAGGTCAAGAATACAATCATCCCAAACATCTCATTAAAAAGATAAAAATGCTCAAAAAACATTTCCATTCAAGAGACCACTAAAAAACATCTTTTAAAATCATTTGCCTACTCATGCAACACAGTACCACAAATTACATTTCTAAGTCACCCATTAGTTTTACAAAATCAGCCAATATCTGAGCAGTTAGCTAACATAATACAAGGGGCATATGCAAAGTCAGGTGATACACCGCATTCAGTCCTTAGGCAGAGTTGCTTTGAACCCCATCTTGTCTATATTCTGTTTCCAATGTTATTTTTAAATTTGAAGAAAGTAAAGGATATACAGAGCCAATTGCCTTTCACTCATCAAGCACACTATGAAAACATGCTCATCAAATTCAACTGAAGAATTACACACATATGTGTGTGTGTATGTATGTATGTATCTATGTATGTGTGCATTTTATATATATAAATATATATATATATATATATATATATATATATATATATATATCTACACACACACACAGACACACACACATACATAGATATATAAATATATATATAATATTTACACAAATATATGCCTTGCTACAGCCTGCATCAGAGTCCTCTAACTTAGGACCTACAACAAGCAATGTATCAAAGTTTACAAAAAACAGTGCTTTTGTAGCACCTCAGAATTAATTTCCAGAACTTCCTCAAACATAACAGACCTTACTGTATTAGGAGCTCTCAAAGAGGCCCCACCTGCCTGGGTGCCTGGATAGATACCTTGCTCACATGTACTGAGCATGTCAATAGGAGTGCTACTTACACAAAGTCTTCTACAAATCTGATAAACATACTATACATACAGTTGTATGCACAAGCACAAGAATTAAACATGTTCCCCAATGACCCATTCAGTGCGTTGTCCATGTGTGCACAGTCAAGCACTGAAATGAAAAAGTTTCCCCAATGACCGCCTTAGACCCAAGAAAGACCCTCACCCAGTACCATTACTGCCCAGTTACCAAACAAAAAATAGAAGATAAAACAGATAAGTACTGGATGCACAGTAAACACAAAATTACATCAAAATGAATCCTTTCGCTCAAGGATCTCTTAATTACGCACTTTCTCCATGTATGCACAAGCACAAAAATTAAACATTTTCCCCTAACAACTCTCTCAGTAGTCTGTCCATGTATGCACAGGCACCACCAAATGACATCAAAATGAATCATTTCCCACAAGGATCCCTTGCGTACTTTGTCCTTGTATACACAAGCACAAAAGTTAAACATTTTCCCCAACGACCCCTTCAGTACTTTATGTATGCACAAGCACTAAAATGAAACATTTTCTCCAATGCCCCTTCAGTCAGGTTTGTCTTGTGCACAAGCACTAAAATGAAACACTTTCTCCCATGGCCCCTTCAGCCAGGTTTGTATATGTATGCACATTGCACAAGCACCAAATTGAAACATTTTCCCCAATGACCCCTTCAGTCCTTCTTTGTGTATGTATCCACAAGCACTAAAATGAAACACTTTCTCCCATGGCCCCTTTAGCCAGGTTTGTATATGTATGCACATTGCACAAGCACCAAATTGAAACATTTTCCCCAATGACCCCTTCAGTCCTTCTTTGTGTATGTATCCACAAGCACTAAAATGAAACACTTTCTCCCATGACCCCTTCAGCCAGGTTTGTATATGTATGCACATTGCACAAGCACCAAATTGAAACATTTTCCCCAATGACCCCTTCAGTCCTTCTTTGTGTATGTATCCACAAGCACTAAAATGAAACACTTTCTCCCATGACCCCTTCAGCCAGGTTTATATATGTATGAACATTGCACAAGCACCAAATTGAAACATTTTCCCCAATGACCCCTTCAGTCCTTCTATGTGTATGTATCCACAAGCACTAAAATGAAAAACTTTCCCCAATGACCTTTTCATTGCCTTAAGAGTTTGTGTTCTTTGAACATAAGAATATTTCCCCATAGAAAACATACAGTAATTTCCATCCGTCTTTGCTTGCTTCAGTTAATGCAGATTTTCTTTCAAGTGGCTCTAAAATTGCATCAGTTCAAATGTAATTCTTTCCTGTAAAAACAGCACTACTTCGTAGCTAAAAAGCTCATTGTCTGCCCATCTCTGAAAAGGTCATACAGGTGACTGTTGCCTTTTCCTCCTGTAAACGTCTTCATATGAACCACTGCCATTCCTTACTGAATCAAATGCTTCTAGAATTCTCCACTCTTCTTCTTCCATATCACTGTGTACTTTAGACCAGCATGTGCACACCATAATTGTACTAGTCTACCATTTTCTAAACTAGAAGCCAGAATCAGAACATTACTATTGCTACCTCTGAACTGTCCTCTCATACCTTCCTGTCAAAAGTAACACCCTCTCTTTTTACTTAATACAAATGCCTAAGCAAAAGCTACACTGATAATAGTTAGTTGAGGCCCATATCCTTACTAAACATTTGTGATGCTTCACAAGATGGTGACAAACTGTTACTACTGCAAATCATGATTCTCATCTACTTGTTGAAATTATCTTTTATTTCTTTTACTACTATGATTGGTCAGAAGTGAAAAAGTGTGCCCACTGTTTATATCCAATGAGTATTGGGATAGGTCTGGCTCTTCTGTCACCATTAACTGGATTCAGTGGGTAATCAAAGCATAGAAAAAAATGAATAAAATAAAGCAAGAAGGCATTGCCTAAAATTAAATCCTGTCTTCATAAAAATATCACCAGTTTTCATATAATAGCCACCCCTCCTTCAAATTCCTTTTGACCTGACTGACATAAAACTTGAAACAGACCAAGGCGAAACAATTAACTCAAGCAGTAAACAAGAAAAATTAACCAAGGTCTGCAGTTGTGAACTTAACCACATGGCCAGTCCTAAAACTGACAAAGAAAACTGTTGAGAGATTGACCAAACCTTTTAGTAAAGGACAAGCTTGATCATTTTTTTTAAATAAGGAATAACCCCAAATTTTACGCAAGATGACAGCTAAAGTGGGATGGCGGTAGAGTGATCTTCGTGCCCAGTATGTTTAATAAAGGAAAGGCCCCCTTCTTTTGACTCTTGCCACGATCGCAAGCTCTGTACTATTTCAGCAATCCATTTGGATCCATTATGTGCTTTCTAATTCAAAAGCTCATGTAATAAATGGACAAACAGAATGTACGTCTCATGACCTACATGGCTTGACCTACAGATGATATGCGTGCTAAGTGGTAAAGCAGTGTGCACACTTAAGGGGCGAGCGCTAGGGCGGGAAGGGTAACCAGTCCACTGATGATTCATCGTGCACTTTATTTTTTTATTATTTCCAGCCTTGGAAGCAGTTGGTATTGTAAATTTATGGTGGTAAACATATGTATCTGTTGGTTTAAGTAAAACATCTGGAGTCAGACAGAACCAAAAGTAGTTAGGGACAGAAGGCTGAAATCAGAGACTGATGTTAAACCATTAAAATATTGCTTTTATAAACTCAGAAAGTTGATCGAACAACAGGTTTTGCATTGTTGTTAGTAACTTCGGTTGTCAATGATTTGCCAGAGGGGAGAAAAAAAAACAGTTTTTATTAAGAATTGACTAGAACAACATTATTTAGAATTCTAATCTAATCTATGCACTTATGGTGGTAAGTTAACTTTAACAAACATATAAGTAAGGGAGACTGGATGTAGGCATACCTCTCATTCCTCCCAAGAACCCAAAATCATCCATACCTCTGAACCTCAGTCTAACCTACCACTTTTGAGTTCCACAAGCCTGACTGATTCAAGACCCAACATGCTGCCTCCCTCACATGCAATTGAATAAAATTAAAGGATGTGAATGCCTCCCAGCTTGCAACTTCATCACCTGATGTCTGGGATGAATATCCCAAGGAATTGTAGTTATTCATTCTAAATTCCAAAGATCTTGACAAGGAACCCCTTCCTAGTCAGTCCAGTGGTAGTTGGACAATGGTTCCCTCCTTATAATGTAATTATATAAGGAAAAGCCAACTTGAACAAGAAAAAAAGAGGAATTTTTTTCTTTACCAAAAAGAAAAAAATGCACTAAACTCCAAAGGCTCTTTCTGTAGGACTGGAGCAGAGTGCATATCTACCACCCCCAAGCTTTGCTGTCAATAATCAGGTGTGGCAGTTGGGCAAGCTTCCTGAGGGAAAGTTTGATGAGTGGTAACCATGGTGACCATGAACCGAACACCATTCCAGGAAATTCATTCTATAAAATGATTAATTCTCTGCCCCTTCTGCCCTGTTTCTGTACATTGGTTTCATTCATGTTGGGAATCCCCTTTGAAAATATTACCATAAATATGCCAGTACAGTGTTTCTCTCATAATGCTCAGTGTATATTTCTGAAGCAATTCTGAAACTCAGCTGAACGTATATTTCTGACGAAAATTTCAAACCTAGTCCCACCATTATTTAAACTACCCCAGTCTACTTAATGTCAAAAGAAAAAAATGTTATCATATTTCAGGTTTTGGCTGCATGAACACATACTGAATGTGATAGCTTATAAGGAAGCAGATGTTTCTGTGTAAGAGTCCTCAATTAATTTGCAAGAAGTAACAACCTGACATGGCTCAGTAGTTCACTTACTTGCATCCCTTTCTAATCTGATATCATAAGTCACGCACATAAATTTAATTTATCCGAAGAACAGGCCTGCAAGTTTAGTATTTGGTATTAATGTACACTGACAGCCTTTAGGGTAAAGTGAGTATTCTCAGAGGCACACATTAACAGATTAATAACTCATTCAGTTTTACAGACTGAGCCGTGGCATGACTTAACCCATATGTTTTAGTTCCAGAGAGATTCATACGTCATCTATGGCTTCTATCAAACATAAACAGCAGGGGTTGGGAGGGTGGCCTAATGGTTAAGGTAGTTGCTTTACAAACACAATATGCAGGGTTTGAGTCTCACAAGGGATAATTAGCTAGCCTTAAAATGGCTCACAAGGGCAGTTAGCCTAATACTAACTTATGGACCTATGAGACCAGTGAAAATAAGCACAAGCTAGACAGATTTGTGCAGCCATTTTATACCAGTTTTGTGCTTCATCTTGTTGACCCAGTTAGGCCAGCTTAGAGCCTCTGGCATTTATTTATTTTCATTCCTCATTACAAGTTTAGCAAGGTTAAGAACTGAAATAAGAGACTGTGCTGCAGTAGAAAGGTTTGGTTTTAAACATGCTAAGCAAAATAGCTCTCCAGCCATGACCCTTTGTCAAGGTCAAGTGCAACTGCAATTTAAATTATTGGACAATTCAACATTTTTGAGAAGTAGAAGAAAATTGGACTACCCAGTGATAAGTCACAAGGACAACAGAAGAAAATGCAGACTGAACATTAGGACTGAACTCTTGACCCTGAAACCAATGAACGACAGGACTGCCTAAGTTCCTTAATTAATGTTCACAGCATTCTGTTCCCCACAGACAATAATCAGCAAAATCCATTAAGGCTAACCATGCAGTCTGTATTACCATCGCACTACTCAACAATGCTGTTTTTAGGAAATGTAAATGTGTTTTACTGTGCATTTCCAACCAAAAGTAATTAGATTTTAGAAGATAGTTAATGGAAACCCGGCTTAAAATATGCCTAAAACAGAGTCTTTCATTTTTGTGTAATAAACTGCTGTAAACAAGCTGCTACCCGTGTACTCTGCAGGATACATTTGCTTCTATTAACAGTCAGTTTGTATGAAATCTGATCCAAGCAGAGTAAAAGATTGCTTTATAAATAATGTCTGTCTTCTGGTAGTTATACTTACCTGCTTAAATATAGTTCGGTCAGAGTTGATGTCTGGTTTAGAGCCAACAACAGATTTGTCTTCCACGCAAACGAGAAACCCTACAGCCCAGCTATTTTACGCAAACACACAAGTCCTAGTCAGTGTGAAAAACTATACGAGAACGTGCATTTTGCGCATGCGCACAACAATATTGCGGTTAAAGGTCGCAGGTGCGGAAAAAACTGGGACAAATGTTGAATTTGGACTTAAGGGTCGCGGGTCACAAGGAAGTGCTCCGAGGGCCACATGCGGCCCACAGGCCGTGGGTTGGACACGTCCGTCCTAAAATGATAATACTAGCAGACATGAAGTGTAATGCATGTACCACGTACTGTGATCTGTAGTATGTACCATTGCATAGGTAAGTTTGCACACCTACATACAGTCAACCTGCACTATGTGTGTGCCTTGGTGTATCCTGTATGCACTGACTGGAAGTGGCGCTAGCCTCACTGTAGCCATTGTGTTTGTGTGAGCCTGTTAGAGCATTTTCCAACATGTTATGGAACCATGGGATGTACAAACTGAACACAGAGAGTACTGTAGCCTTTAACTGTCACTGGTCAGAAAGATGTGGATGCATTCACTGTTGTACAGCCAATACTGACAGGTTTGGGACATACATCCCAGATTGGCATTGGTATACTGAATGTGGCAGTCATCAGAGCTATCATTGTGTGCAATGGCACCCTTGCCATGTCCCTACACAGGCATATCGTACAACTGCAGCAGCCACACAAGTTCCAAGGTACATCAATACACATTGTAGGGAACATGTCCTATGGAGTCCATGTCTGGACTGTACATGTGTAGTCTGTCTCCAAAATGCTTTGGAGGGGATGTGTATGGCTCCATACAGGGAGGTGTCAGTTCCCACTGTGTACCTCCTGTGTATCCATGACAGGACTAACACGTGTCACCTGTGCTACACACCAACATCAGTGTGATATGCATAGTACATGCTGGTGAGACAGGTATGTAACACAGGCAGTACACCCTACATGAAACAGGCCCACCATGCATGTCACGCACACATCTGCTGTGACACACATCATGTGCAGGTTACACAATGGGATGCAGAACACAACAATCATAACTGTTGCTAGGCAATTGTTGGTACCTGACACAGGATATATGTAGATGCATCATCTCCATCAAAACCCTGGTGGCGCTTATGAAGGGTAGCAGACCTTTTCACAGATTAGGGATGCATGAGTATGCTGAATGCCAACATTATCCTTGTTAGCCTGTTATACATGTATGAACCTATGGAGCCATGCAGTTATAGTGCTGTAGCTTGCTGACGACGTATGTCCACTGTGCTGACATGCCATCTTGTGCTGCTTTATTTCTGCTGTGTACCTATGGGTTATCCCAACAGACCCCTGTAACAGAAACATAAGCAAACCCATGACACATCTGTCATTGAGTAACTATACAGCCGATGCAACAACATACAACATATGGACCACATAAGGTACACAAATGTATGTAGCATACTTATGACAAATGCCAGCATACTGTAGCTGTCATTAACCATTACAAGTAATGCGGTGAACTAACATTGCATTACACAAGTACATGTTAATTAATATAGTCACCCTGTGCATCTGACACATAGCTGCATTTCCCTGCATTGATGTCAAGGATGACAGCGATATGGCACAGGGTGTTGTGTGGGGATTCAGGAGGCCTAGGCTGACCCAAATGGTAGACAGCATGTGTGTGAGTCAGAGGGAGCATGTAAGATGGACCAAGGAGAGGTGCTGTGTGTGTCTGTATGTGACCTGCATATGACAGTGGTGTGTGAGTGCGTGCATGCACACAGTCAAGCTCAGTGCCAGCCTTACACATGTGTATGTTGGACAGCTGTGGCCTGTACATGATAGAGTTGACAGTTTACCATCTCCAACCCCAAACATGGGAACTGGCTCTGCCAGGAGTTGCACTGGCACCTCCATGCCCCAGTTCAGATGCGGTGTTAATACCTGATGGTGACTACTGTCTGCTGGGACCATGTCCCTTATGGGACCACCCAGGACCATGCACCCTTGGCCTGCCACATCATAGTGTGGGCTGTACACTCTTCTCTGTAGTGCTGTTTGTACTCACTATGAGAGTGTGAGTGTGCATGGCCACGTGGACTCATAGCAGATGGTGTTGCTGCTTTACATCCACAGGTTCGACGCTCAACTCCAACCACATGTTCCAGCAAAGACAATGTGCAGTCCAAGACAGACAGTGCCTCAGCCCACCATCTGTCCACTGCATCAGTCAACCAATCCGGGGTGTCCCCAATGCGGTGGAGGCTGTCACGGATGTCAGACTGTGCGGCATACATAACCTTAAGCATACACCTGGTGTTCCATTCAGAGCATGCCTGTGCCTCCATGGATGCCTGAAACATGTGCCAGGTGACCTGTGATGTGACACCTACAACAGGTGGTGGATGGACAGCAGGCTTTCTACAAACACGTTTGTCAATCCACCTGTCTGAGACCTCACCAGCTCTTTGGCTATGGCCAGTGTCTACACTCGCTGGAGCCATAGTTGCCACACTTTCCTGTTCAATGTTTCCACCCTCTCACTGTCCAACATTTGTGGCCTCCAGGGATGGGGTATGTGTGGGCATACAGACTGTGTGCAGTGACAATGGGGGCAGTAGAGTGATATCTACCTCTGGGACAGATTCAGTCCCCAACATCCCCACCTGTGCCTCACTGTGGCTACCATCATCATCAGTGTCTGAGGAGTCACTGACATCAGGTTGTGTAGGGAACAGACTCCTACCCCCACAGTCACCTTCAATAAGAATGAAAAAAACAGTACATTACTACCTGCACTATTGTGTATGAAAAGCATCCATGACTCCTAATAATGAAGACCCACAACTGCATTGGCTGTCAAACAACTGCCTTCTCCACCTTCATCTGCAAAGCACTACCTCGGAACACAATTCAAATTCAACTCAGGACCTTTATGACCATCACTTGAAGTAAATCAAGTCAGAAATGACCAGTAATGTTTACCTTTTACTTAGTATGACACTATAATTGAAAAAAACAACACATAAAACCCAGTACAACTCTCTTCACAATTATATGGAAATACACATTTCATTGCCTAATGTATTTGCCTTCAACCTATTGTATATTAAAAGGCATCTTAGATTCCTTGCCTCATTTAAACCAGGAGCCTTATCTGCTCTTACCTGTTCTGCCAAAGTGTATCTGTTTGTTGAAGTACACTCCTGTGACTACCCTCTCTCGAAACCTTGGATACCTCTTCCATACTGGCATTTAAAAACATCATATGCAGTTTACACACATAATTAAGTGTACATAGGGCATTATTCTGGCCCTTAACCATACTAGACTATAATTGTTCCTTAGCAAAAGAAGTGTCATACTTACCAGGGGCAGGACCACTGCCTTGGGCAATACCTGAAGGACCTGTGAAAAGTTGAGGGTGGGGTAATGTCAGTACCACTGCATGTTGCAGCACAACAATGTAATACATCCATATATCTCACATTTACAGTAGCTACTCTGTTACTTGTCTTTGTCCCAATCTGTGTATGAGTGTATACCTGAGGTTACACCCTCACAAAGAACAAAGACCTGTCCCCCACATAAATGTATCTACAGCCTGACAAACTGACTGCTACAGTATTACACTGCTGATCACAGTAGGCTTATCGGCACACTCCTCAGCTTTGGAAACTGTGGCACCTGCCTCCACGATGTACTGTGTGATGGATACCTGGGAGCTATCATGTGTGCCCAGGTTTGCCAGGAATTCCTCAGTGGCAGAGAGTTGTTGTTCTGCTGCAGGCCCTCCTCCAGTCACAGCATGATCACTGACTATATCCACTGCCTGTTGACGTGCAGTATTAATCATATCAGTTGCCTGGTGTTGAATCTGCTCATATGTCCTGCCTTGCTGTCCAGTGGCATTAACATCATGGACAAGGTCTGACCAAAATGCAGCCTGTTTTTCCCTAGTATGTCTCCCCTGTATAACAAAATGTCATGATGCTGCCTTAGTCCTTGCAAGATTATCTTATTCTCTTTATCCAAGAAGGGTGGGTGTCATCTGTGGTACATTATTCCTGAAAGACAATACAAGGGGAACACATTACAGGAGAAGATACATGGACATCCACTGTGTACAGATAGAGCAAGGGCAAGATGGCTGGCACTATCCACTGCTTGCTCACACATGGCATAACCAACAGTCTAACAAACGCAAAAAGTAACAAACAAGTGAAAACAAAAACCAGAAGACAAAATTACCCTGTACTTGTGAACGCCAAGGGAATTCTTGTATAGTCCACACTTGTAAATTCTCCACACTCAAATGGCTGCTGTAGACAGAATCCAGGATAAAATCAGTTATGTTAGATGCTAAATAAATGTCCACAAAGAGGTCCTATGCGACAAAATATCCATATGAATCAAGCAGTAAAAATGATTTCTCCAAAAGCTTTATTGAACCAATACTGTGAAGCGCTTTTCATCCCACTAATAGTGGGACTTCTTCAGACAAACAGATTCTAACAAAAACCAAGGTTTAAATACTGGTGTTGGCGCCAAAAAGGTGCCGTTGCTAGGTTACAGTTCTGTGCTTCAATTAGTTAAAGGTATAGTGTCCTAACAACTAATGAGGTGAATCTATGAATGAATTTAAAACAAAATCAACAAAACTTCAGAACCATTAAAAAGATTAAAAGCATCGTTAAGATGTCATTATTACAGTATCTAAATAAATACTAAATATAAAACAAATATATAAAGTATATATGGTAATACAAATCACATCTATACGTTACTACATGTTTCAGACTAAGGAATGAGCAGTAACAAACAAAAACTAGTATGTATAAAAGTTACTCAGCTTGAGCACTGAATACATATATAAATAAATCACATCAAAGAATCGAGTAGTTACAAAAAAGAAAGGACATTGTTGTGGGAAATTGCTATTGAAAGATGGTATAAAGTCACATTAGAACTACAATAGTCTGGTCAGAATCCCACCTAAAACACATACCTAACTACAAAGTCTAACAAGAGTCATGCATATATGTTCAGGATATACAGTGACACCTGAACAAAGAACTATTAGATAGTGCAATTAATGTAGCCAGGTCATGTAGAAAGCATGTGTATTGTAATTGTAAAAGAAATATGGTAAAAATATATATGCTAACATGTAAACGATAAATTTAAAATCAAACAGCAACTAGTTAACCTATATAAAGGTAAAATGCAAGGTTACTAAGGACAAATTACTCCATAAGTGCGCGGTAATGTACAGAAATTCACTTCAAAAACAAAGCAAGCAACCCCACCCCCACCCCACCCCCACAAGAGTATATAACGTGACAATGGTATATATCAACGTCGTAGGCTTCTCAGTTTCAGTAACGGATATAATGTGATAGTCTCATTGAGGCCTTGGGGGGGCATTGGCATGGCACCTAATCTGCCAAAAAAGTTCTAGTACTTCCAATAGGACTTCAAAGGGTCCTTCACGGCTGTTAGGTGATATGGTATCAATTGCTTTAAAATTGAAATTATGACTGGGGTTGTCAATAATATGTTTATTTATTTATTTATTATCAGTTTGATTACCGGGGAAGTCCACTGGAAAAACTGACAGGAAACTACGAGAACGGGTCTACGAACACCTATACGCAATTAAGAAAAAGAAAACAGAGAATGCACTTGCTAAACATATTATTGACAACCCCAGTCATAATTTCAATTTTAAAGCAATTGATACCATATCACCTGACAGCCGTGAAGGACCCTTTGAAGTCCTGTTGGAAGTACTAGAACTTTTTTGGCAGATTAGGTGCCATGCCAATGCCCCCCCAGGCCTCAATGAGACTATCACATTATATCCGTTACTGAAATTGAGAAGCCTATGACGTTGATATATACCATTGTCACGTTATATACTCTTGTGGGGGGGGGGTTTGCTTGCTTTGTTTTCGAAGTGAATTTCTGTACATTACCACAAGACTTATGGAGTAATTTGTCCTTAGTAACCTTGCATTTTACCTTTATATAGGTTTACTAGTTGCTGTTTGATTTTAAATTTATCGTTTACATGTTAGCATATATATTTTTACCATATTTCTTTTACAATTACAATACACATGCTTTCTACATGACCTAGCTACATTAATTGCACTATCTAATAGTTGTTTGTTCAGGTGTCACTGTATATCCTGAACATATATGCATGACTCTTGTTAGACTTTGTAGTTAGGTATGTGTTTTAGGTGGGATTCTGACCAGACTATTGTAGTTCTAATGTGACTTTGTACCATCTTTCAATAGCAATTTCCCACAACAATGTCCTTTCTTTTTTGTAACTACTCGATTCTTTGATGTGATTTATTTATATATGTATTCAGTGCTCAAGTTGAGTAACTTTTATACATACTGGTTTTTGTTTGTTACTGCTCATTCCTTAGTCTGAAACATGTAGTACCATATAGATGTGATTTGTATTACCATATATACTTTATATATTTTTATATTTGTTTTATATTTAGTATTTACTTAGATGCTGTAATAATGACATCTTAATGATGCTTTTAATTTTTTTAATGGTTCTGAAGTTTTGTTGATTTTGTTTTAAATTCATTCATAGATTCACCTCATTAGTTGTTAGGACACTATACCTTTAACTAATTGAAGCACAGAACTGTAACCTAGCAATGGCACCTTTTTGGCGCCAAAACCAGTATTTAAACCTTGGTTTTTGTTAGAATCTGTTTGTCTGAAGAAGTCCCACTATTAGTGGGACGAAAAGCGCTTCACAGTATTGGTTCAATAAAGCTTTTGGAGAAATCTTTTTTACTACTTGATTCATATGGATATTTTGTCGCATAGGACCTCTTTGTGGACATTTATTTAGCATCTAACATAACTGATTTTATCCTGGATTCTGTCTACAGCAGCCATTTGAGTGTGGAGAATTTACAAGTGTGGACTATACAAGAATTCCCTTGGCATTCACAAGTACAGGGTAATTATAACCAACAGTCTGACAACATACTACATGTCTGGATACAACTGAGATAATACCATTAGTGTAGTATTCCCTGTGTGCCATGACAGCTTCTGCTGTATGATCATACACCCAACACTCCAGTCCACTGTGGTGTGTCCCCTATGACCAATCACACAATGATATGTCATAGACGCAGTGCCAGACAAATAGCAGTGTGCTATAATAACCACTATATAGGGACAGTCTGATAATACAGTGTGCCACACTGACAAAAGACAATGCCACCCTGATGTATTGTACATCCACTCCCCTGTACGTGTAACTCAGCAGGGTATCACAGACATGTCATTATCACAGGTCTATGACCAGCTTAATGCTTTATTCCCTGTTCCCCATACCTCTACCCTCCCATCTAAATCTTGTTATACACAAAAAACAGTGACATACCTGCTAGAGTGCAGTACGCTTCTGTTGAACTGTGTGTCTGGTAAAGTTTCACAAAGGCATGCTGTGCGTAAGTAAGGTTTCATACAGAATGGTTCCCAATAGCCAGCTGCCTGCCTTTTAAACAAGCTCCCCATCAGCAGGTGAGTATCTCTAAACCAATCTGTGGTTCTGAAATGCTAATTGCAGCCAAAGCAGCTGAATTTCACTATTATTAGCCACTGACATGCAAGCACTATGCAATATATAAGGCCTTCATGTAGACCTGGGCCCCTTTCTTAACTGTTGAGATGGACAGTACTGGGGTGAGAAGACTACATCATCACAGCAGGTAGCTCTGTAGCAGACACCTTTACATAGAGCTGTGTGTACCAGAGGCTGCAGCTGCTGTTGTAGGTAGTAGACATAGGCAGAGAGTGTGGATACTTTGGAGGGCAAGAAGCTGTAGGTGTACCTGTGTCAGCTGTGTCAGCCCTGTTGTAGAGGCAGTGCCAGGGTGAGGGTACTTTTTATACTCCATTTAAGGCATGTGTTTAAGGTATGGATGTTAGGCACCTGTATCAATAACAGAGTACTAGGCAACATTTTGTACTGCTATACAGATATGTGAAGTATGTCCCTACCTGAAGACCTCTGACTTAATGCAGTAAAAAGCAGCTATATAATTTGCAATGCATTGTGTGGTAAAGAGTGTATCAGTGCCCCATTAATTGCTGTCTTCACAATAATGTAATTGAAATGTAGCACAACACTGGATTTGAACCCAGGACTGTTTGTGGCAAAATGTACAGTATGCAAGTCATTTAACAGACTGCACTACTGAGTCACTGTGAGAGCAGGTATACTTGCAAGATATATGTGCACACATACAGGCTGTGACAAATATTGTCTACATCCAACAGTATGTGCATGGTTTTATATGGATGTATTTCTCCACCAGAGTCCCAGTTGGACATGCATTTTGCTATGAATGCCTGAGCAGGTGACTTTCTACATGTTGCTAATACAAGGGCACATTTACCTCCTATCACAGGCCTCATTTTCACTCATTATCATGTGACTGGCTGTCTAGTGGTGTACTATTGCACCAAAATCCAAGGTACACTCCCATTGTTTCCATTACTGTTTATTCCAGTTTGCTCAGTGTGATGTGGCGCACAGCTCTACTGGGACACGCCTAATGACTGTAAGTGGCAATTACTATGTTTTGTTTAAACCAGCTATTTTAATTAAGAGTTGCATGGTGTGGTGGGTTAATGCAGGGTGCTACAGCTGTGATGGGCTCAGGTCCGAGACATGACAGAGGTGTTTATTTTGTACATGTGACTTAGAATGTAGAAACACAACTCACTATAGCTGTATATAGCTGAGCTTAGCATAGCTGCGCTCCACGCCATGCCGCACAAACACAAATGTCAAAAAAAAAATATTTAAAACACATAAAACATCATTATGCTTATTAATTACATCTGGTTGCTATTTTTAGATGTCTGGCAGGTGTCTTCCATGTATGTATGAGCTCTGCTCAGCTTAGCTGTGCTTTGCGCCTCACCACACAAACACCAATTTAAAGAAATACTTAAAACACATAAAACATTATTATGCTTATTAATTACTTCCAGTTTCTAATTTTAGATGTCTGGCAGGTGTCTGTTGTCTACATGTGAGCACAACTTGACATTGCTGTGCTCCACGCCGCACCACACAAACAGGCATTTTTAATAAAAAGAAAAAGAAAAAAAAAATCAGGTTACACTGATTCAATATCTGTGTTCTTCGGCTCTCCATCAGCAGCGCACCATCATTAATATGCAGGAGAGACCGTGGCCATGTATATGAATACATTCCGTGTAGGCTGTACACAGTGCCTACATGGAGTTCATTAAATCCTGGGGATAGACTATAATTGATGCATGCAGTGCTATGTGTGGGCTAGGGTGTGTGGTATATGGCCTGCTGTTACTGTACATCAGATATTCACTCTTATTTATTTATTTATTTTTTTAAGTATAGCTACTCATATGGTTTATATATCTTTACTGGTTATCATTGCCATATAGTAAGAGTCATGCCTGTTTACTGAGATCTGTGTAGACCAGATTGTGAGATCTGTGTTGTGAATGTAATTGGCAGAATGTAAAGAATATATACATTTTGTACTGCTGCATGCATTTTCTATAAGGACTGCAGTGAAATATACACTTATTGCTTCTTCTAGAATGTTCTGGAATGTTGCTTGATAATTACTTCACTGATTCACATTGATTGAAAAGCTTGAAAAAAAATCTGTATATTTAACCATTTACTGATGCTGTATTCCACCTTGCAACTTAATGAGGTGATACCTTCCACAAGAAAAGAAAAATGTATAATATTTTTGGTATGTTGTAATGTTTCTGTACTTTTTTTTCTAATAAATAATTTTCTATTATTTTTTCAAGTACTACAGATCAGATTAATTCTGTCATAGACACCAACCCTTAAGTCATTAGAAGCAATAACAATCATCATTTGTGGAGTGCTGAGGGTGTGGTGGTAATAGTGCTAGTGTTGATGGCAGTATTAGTGTTACTCATGTAATCGCCTTTTTCCATTTTACGTTGGGCTCTTAATAGTGTTCTGTATTTCCCTGTGCTACTCCCTGACCTTCTTTTTCAGTTCTTCTTTTAATTATCATTCCAGTAAATATAACCAAAAGTGTTACTCAAGTCAGACTCGTGCTGCTGAATAGGACATTAATAGTGTTCTTCATTGCAGTCTGCAGATTTCCTTCTCCTCCTCTGCTAAATTTTTTTCTGTTATTGTAAGCATTAGCATTACTAAATTCAAATACATGCTGCTGAATAGACTCTTAATATTGGTCTACACTGAATTTCCTTTGATTTTAACCAGTGATGTTAGCCTACTGAAAGGCATGCTGGTGAATTGTCATGTGATATTTTCAGAACCTGCACTGCCAACCCTGACTTACAGCAGGTCAAATGCATCATGCACAATGTCCCATAAGGACAGGGTGGGTGATAGTGCCATGATCTTAATGAAGTGCTACCATGTGAGTTTGATGATGGCTTGTTGCGACAATGTGCCCTACTGAATGCAGGTGATCCTACAGAGAGTGATTTCACAGTGCTGCACGACCGATATCTTGAATGAGAGGTTCTGCTACAAGGTTGGCCTGACTTCTTTTGTGTTAAGTCTTCCCCACTTTTTCCAGTACTTTCTTGAGAATAATGTGGCATGCAGCGTACTATGCCCTCATGTTCAGGACAGTACCCCATCCTTGTCCCTATCCAACACTGTTTCTTAATTGACTCTGGTAGGGCCTGTCTATTGTATGAATAGAGGTGAAGATGGCTGTTGTGTGTGCCAGCACACTGCACAAAAGTGTGACCATGACTTTATTCCTACTTTCTACCATTTCTATGTATTGGTGAAAATCCTCAGGTACACCCTGCAGAACTTTGACCATCTCCAACTGGCTCTCTGTAGCAATGGACTGAGCCTGAACAATATCTCGGCACATCTGCTGTTGGCAGCCAGTGCTTTTCATGTTGCTGGAGGTAGCTGTGACATGTCCCAGCACTGTCACCCCTTTGCACAGGTGTTACAGCGGACACTGCTATCCCTGAGATCATGCTGTCTTTCAGAATCTGTTCCTGTGGTTGAGGAAACATTGGTGTTGAGGTACATGGGTTCTTTCCATGTACAGCCTGCAATGTAATGGCCTCATCTACTTGATTTTATGATCCAATGTCACCTCCTGCAGAGTCATGTACCTGCTGTGGGGTGTGTAATCCTCTCATTAAATTTAGTGATTGTGTGTCACTGTCCTCAGGCTATCTCATACTGTTTTATTTTATTTTATTTTATTTACTGTGATGTTATCATCATCAACAGCCATTCTTCTGGCAATATCTTCCATCTGTGTTTATTATTTATTTATTTTATTTATTATCAGTTTGATTACCGGGGAAGTCCACTGGGCCAAGAAGTGCCCATTTTCAGTGGAGGCCCGGGGAGAAAAGCTCCATGAGCAATACAATACAATACAATAAAGGTTGCAAAATACAATTAAAGGTTACATAGTGAAATACAAGAGTAGGATTCATATATTCAAGAATTGCAAAGTGTTATATACATTATGAGACAGTTTAACAACAGAATTTTTTTTTTTTTTTCCTTCAGATGATTACAATATTTACATGCTTGGAGTCAATTAAAGTCTGCTAGTTCTGGTTCTTTGGAGCAATAAGAATAAGTATGAGAGTATAGTGGAGTGGGGGTAAAGAGAGCTTAGTGGGGAATCCCTAGAATTTATGTGGGGTGAAAGCAGGAGCATTTCCATTTGGAAAATAGGTGTAGGAAAAGTTGGGTCTTGAAGGATTCAGTGTTGGGTATGGTCCTAAGAGAAGGAGGCAGAGAGTTCCATTTTTTACCTAGAGAGAAGGAGAGTAGAAGATGGCCAGCGGGACATTTGGGTTTGTGAATGGAGATTAGATTTTGGTGTTCAAATCTTAGTGATCTGTTTGGGATGTATGGAGGAAGGATGTTAAGGCTGGGCATATATCAGGGGAGAATATTAGTTTGTGAGCGGTGGTTTGTTGCAAATAGTCTAGGCAGTTAGGGAGTTCTAACCAGTTCAGAGATTGTAGGCTGAGGCAGTGGTGAGTTGATGTTTTGGATTTGGTGGCAAATTTAGATATCTTATTATAGCAAGCTTCGAGCTTACAGGTGTTGGTAGCAGACAATTTGGTTAGAAGAGGGGCTCCGTATAGAAGGGAAGGTAGGAGGTAGGTGATTGCCAGGGTATGCCTAGAGGAGCTGGAAAGAAAATTATTGTTCCTATATAGCATTACCTAGCTTTTGGTGGGTTTTCTTTATGTTTTGTTGTATGTGAAGGTCGAATTTGAGGTTTTCATCTATGGTAATGCCAAGGAGTTTTGCAGAGGGGACCACTTCAATGGCAGTGTTAGTTTGGCTTAGGACATTGAAAGTGTTTTTGTTCAAGGAGGTTACCTTGGAGGGGAGGAAAATTTGTATTTTAGATTTATTGGAGTTGAGTGAAAGGTGGTTTTGGTGCATCCAGTTCTCTGTAGTGGAAAAGGCTAATTGAGTTTTGGTCAGAAGTTCAGGAAAGTTGGGGGTGGAACAGACCAAGGTAGAGTCATCTGCATATTGGATGACCATGGTGTCAGGGATGACGGTGTGAAGGTTATTTATAAAGATGTTGAAAAGCATGGGTCCAAGGATGGACCCCTGAGGAATGCCAGTAGGTGTAGGCAAGAAGGAAGAGGAGGAGTTCTTCCATTTGACAGCTTGAGATCTGTCAGATAGATAACTGGAGAACCAGGATAGAGTATTAGGGGAGAGATTGAGGTTAGTCAGATGATGAAGAAGGTGCGTATGGGAGATGGTGTCAAAGGCTTTCGAAAGATCTAGCAGTACTGTGGATACAATGAGTCCAGAGTCTCGTGCTTGATTGACAGTTTCTAGGAAGGATAGTAAGGCAGTTATGGTACTGTGACCAGGACGGAAGCTGTGCTGGGTGGGTGTTAGGAGGTGATTCTGAATTAGATAAGGCAAAAGTTGGTGGTGGACACATTTTTCTAGAATTTTAGATATTGGAGAGAGTAGGGCGATAGGGCGGAAGTTATAAATAGTGGTGTTTTTGCCTTCTTTGTGAAGAGGTAGAATGTAGGCTGAACGCCAGAGTTTCGGTACATATGACTCATTTAAGGATCTATTAATCAGAATACTAATTGGGAGAGCAATACCTTCAGCTGCATGTTTGAGGAAGGAAGAGGGAATGTTCTCAGGGGCATTAGAGCATGGCTTTAGCTTGGATAGAAGCTTTTTTATAAAATTGGTGGAAACAGGTTTGAGATGGAAATTAAGGGGATTGTTGTTTGGGTTGTTGGGCGTTATGAAGAGGGAGTTAGGTGGGTTCTTATTTGGGAATGTTTTAGTTAGTTTAGCTATGGATTCAGTAAAGAAGTTGTTGAAATGGGAGCTCAGTTCACTGTCAGATAGATTAGGGTCAGGGCAGGGATTGTTCTGTGATCCGGGATGGAGAAGGGAGTTGACCGATTTCCAGAATTGTTTTAGGTTCTTATTGTTGTTGGACTGAAGTTTATTACAGTAGTTTTTTTTTGTCCTTGGTAATAAGTTTTTTTACTTGGTTGCGGAGTTGGGTATATTGGAGCAAGGCAGAGGGCAGTTTATTTTCTGATAGAGTTTCCAGGATTTGTCTCTGTGATGCATAATTTGTTTAGTTTCTTTGGTCAGCCATGGGGCAGAATTAACTTTGATTTGTTTATTTCTTAGATGGGCTAGGGAGTTAAGAGTATTTATGAAGGTAGAGTTAAAATGCTCAACAGCGTTGTCGAGTGGGAGAGTGTTTAGAGATTGCCAGTTAATTTGTTTAAAGATGTTAGAAAAAATTAAGGGGTTGAAGTTGCTGAGGTTACGAGTTTGAACGTAAAGATGTTGGTATTGGATGGAGCTAGTTGATCGATGGATGAAGGCAGGGAGATGGTCACTGAAGATGTCAGGGATAGTGCCACAGAGAGTGATTTTGTTTGGATGGGAGACTAGAATCCAATCTATGATGGACCCTGGGGGGTGATTTTTGTTAGGGTGAGTTGTTGAAAGGATTACTTGAGTGAAGTTGAGAAGGTTAATGGATAGAGGGGGGTGACGTGTTTATTTTATTCCAGTCGATATGGACATCGCCTAGAATATAGGTTTCGTATTTTATTTCAGTTGAGGCCCAGTATAGAATATCTTCAAGGGTGGAGATATTGTTGCCTGGGGAGATGTATAAAGAAATGAAGCAGATATTTTTATGTTTATTCAAACGGAGAAGGCTTTATACAGTGGAACTGCTTGTTTCTGCCACTGACCCTGTGAAAGATTAATTGATGACATTGTTTCTGAGACCTTGGGGCACAGTAATGAATGTTGTGCAATGAGGTGTGGAGGATAATTAGCATGCACACTCAGTTCACCTTAATGATGGACAAAAATGAAGAGTTTATCTGTTGATGGGAAATTTACTATCAAAATCTCAAAATGTCAAACAAAAACTATTCAGAACATCGAATGGTACTGTCGAATCTCTGCATATTAATTACGTGAAAACGTAGAATCTGATGAATTCAGCAGATTTGACATTTTCACCGAATATCACATGTGATATCTGTATAGAAGCTCAGATAAGTGCAACTTCTACACTTTACATCACATTTTTGCAGGTGGGACAAGCCCCCCTGCACCACCTGTGGGGGAGTGTACCTCCACACCCCCTGCTAACTATATATTCCAACTCTGAGATTGCACTACAGTGAGGAAAGGGACGAAAGTCCCAATCCGCACTGTACCACAATCTCTATTCATTACATCAATAGTTCATATCAGTGCACAGTGGCATTTGCTGATATGATCATGTAAACAGTCAGCAACATGGGAATCGGCCATTTGATATTCGTGTGTGTGTGTGTGTGTGTGTGTGTGTGTGTGTGTGTACACACAGAAAGTATTTTAGAGCAATTTATATTTACACGATTCACAGTAATACTGTTATCATGAGTGCAAGAATGTACTGTTATGAATATTAATTTCTGTCATATCAGTCTTTTTTTTTCAAAAATGCCATAGAAGTGAATGTAGTCATTTGTATGCTATAACTGTTCTAATGCTAAAGTGAATGAATTCCTGTGTAAAGTTAGTGATGGCATTGGAATATGAATCCCCTATAAAATAGAGAGGTGATGTTGTATAATAAAATAATATGATGTGTATCTCACTGCTGGCCCATCAGTTCCCAAAATATGGCCCAACAATATTTTTAAACTTTAATAGATAGCTAAGAATGGCATCCAGCAGCTTAAATTAGTGAAAATGACTTTTCTTGAATGAAATGTGATGGCCAACACCCACTTTTGGTTGTAAAATAATATAAGATTTGCTGCAGCTCTGGGAATCTGCTGTCCTCATGGAGAAGCACTGGTGTTTCATGAGTTGTCCACAGGGCAAGTCTGAGAGGGCTATTGCCCATGGATGTTTCAGAAAGAAAATCCTGGATATCAAGGTTAATGAATTATTCATGTACCACATTGTGCAGCTGGTCCCAATGGCCTATAAAAGGTTTAGTTGCTCTAAAAGGAAAGCCAAATGTAGCTTCAAATGAAAAACATTTGTTAGTTTATTTCAGATTAGTTTACTGAGTAGATGTTTTTTTGCATGCTTTAAAGCTTATCATCTAATAAAGCTCACTAGTGAAACTAGATTGCCCTATGTTCTTCTGTGCTTTGAATTCCTTGCTTACAAATACCCGTATGCATCTGAGTTATACCTTAATGTGCCCATCATATATTCACACTATATAAACTGCTTCTGCCTTTGCATTTGATTTACTAAACCAAATGTAGTGAATTGCGCAGGCTGATGCCACTTCCAGGTCCGTGTGTGATAAAAGCTACAGTTTCTTCTCTGTCATGACTGCAAAGATTAAGGAGGGGCACAGGAACATGACCAATGGCTGATAGCAGGTAACAATAAGAAAAATAAATACATAAATAAATTAATTAATAAATAAATGATATTTTAATCATGACAGCCTGAGATTATTCAAAGTAAATGTGCAATTTTGTTCCCTCCAGCATAAGTTATTAAGTCAATTTCAACAAAATACACTTTAAGTAGTTCAGCTCCTTAAATTTAAAGATCAGGCTGACATTTACTGGGGAAATGACATCCTAAAGCAATATCCCTTCGAGTAACAATGAGGCAAATATGCCTCTGGAGTCTTACAGTAAGTAATCCAAGCTTCATTCCAGTATGAATGATTTTTGTACGGGCATGTTATAATGTAGATAGCAATACATAAATAAAACTGCGAAAGAACATAATAAAATGGATAGGCATGTAGTAGGAACTTTCACTTGTATTTGCTTTTAAGGACTTAAGGACTAATGTCCATTCTTCCGACTGCTGTCCTCAGTATTGCATCGGATATGTTAAGAGTACTTTAGAGTGTGAAGACTAATTTTCTCAGCTATTTTTGTTAACTGATACATTTCAGCCTTCTCTTTTGAATTTGAAGTATGTTTAAGCTGTATCTGAATACATACAAGAAATGTGTTCTGATAAACAACATTTAAACACTTATCAGCAGTAATAATTAAAGCAATAGCTGCATTATGTGTTTTTTACTAACCTTGCCTTCAATCTCAAAAGGAAGTGTCCAATCAGGTAATGTTAGTTTATCTGAAGAAGGGGTAAAGGCAAAGTTGCAGGATCAGCTTTTTAATTAAGGTATATATGTGAGTGAACTTTATTGTGCTCATACAGTGGGTCTTTATTGTGGCTATACAATAGATCTAATAACCTATCTGCTGCTTGAGTATCTAGATAAACAGTATTAAGTGACCACTGATCTTCAATCAAATAAACAGAGAAGGAATCCTGCACACAAACTCTATATGTTTTTGCATTCCTACATAATTCTGTCATTAGAAGAAACTTCTGATTTAGGCCACTGGAAAGTTTCACCTGTAATATTTAGAATCTCATTAAAAGACTTGTACGTGGGTGGTAATCTGGATGATTGCTAAGAAGAATCTCTTTAATCATCGTCTACAGCCTTACAAGCCAGAAATACTTTGTACCAATATTACAATCCCTCAAAAACAAAACACTGCACAAATAATGGCTTCTCACCTTGTTTTGACCTTTTGGTAGAACTATATAATATTGCTGTGCATATTGCTTCAGTCCTGCATGTTTTGTTATTAATAACTGTATATAATTGCCATGCAATGTGTTTGCAATCTTGTTTTTTAATGAAATGCACATCTCTCTTTTCCTACCAAGATCCTAAACTGAGACTGAAATCGTTCATTGAAATTTAATGCTCTAGTCTGCTTAACAAATTAAAAACAAAAATACGAACACCAAAAGAAGTTAAATGATTTTAATAAAAATAAATGTTTTCATTCCTTATTAACTACAGAATTTCATCAGTGGTTAATGAGGAACAAAAGCATTTATTTTTATTAAACGTTTTTACTTCTGGCATCCATTTTTTTATTTTTTTTATCAGTTATGTATGTGGTTCAAGGTGTTTTTTTCTTTTTTTTGTTCTTTTATAGCTTAACAAATTTAAAATAATAAAAAAAAAACAAAAACAAATGTTTTTGGTTTGAATGGGCAAGTTTATAGGTTCATAAATTTACTCTAAGCCTAGGCTGGAGAGCCAATACCCTTTTAAGAAGAACTCCAGCAACAGGATAAAGAGGAGGGGATAGAGTTGTTAATGAAGACAGCTAGGCTGCACTGCTTTTCATTTATGTTGAGACTATGGTTAGTGCACCAGTCGGTCTAAACTAGGCCTTGTGGTGTGAGTTAACAAAATACATTAGTGTTAAGTTGTACTTACCCATAACAGTAGATGTTTGAATCTGTCAATGCTGCAGTGGACCTTAGGATATTTGTGTTGTTTCCTGCCTAGGAAACAACAACTGGCCAGTTTCAAACCCCCCCCCCCCCCAACTCCTTCACTCTGACTGCTGATTGCCTAATCCCCAAAGAGGGAAATCAGGAGTAAGAGTGAAATTTTCTTCAGGACTTTCTTGCCCAAATATTGAGAGAAGAGCCTAACAGTCTTGAAATAACCAACCAATAATAATAATAATAAAATAGCAGAAACAAACTTATCCATACTTTATATCCCAGCTACAACTATATATGAAAGAATGGGGATGGAGAGTTTGTGCAGCTACTGTATCAGTGAGGAATTTTAATATCCACTGTTATGGGTAAGTGTAAGCAACTTACAGAACTGCACTATGTTCACCATTTCAATTGCTGCCATAGCCCTTAAGCTATATGGGTTGAATACCAAAGGCTATCCATCTTGGGAGGAGGATGGATATGGATCCAGAAGCTCCTGGAGAATGGTCCTAGCAAAGTTTGACCAGAACCGAGAATGCTTCTAGATTCGTCTCCATCCCAGGATTCCACTGATGAAGAGAACACTCTAGTATAATGTGCCTTGATACTGCCTCAAACTGATTTGTCATGGAAGGAATAATAAAAATTAACAGCTGATGACAACCACCTGGAAACTGTTCGTTTAAACTGTGATATTGTTTGTAATCACTTGAAGAGGTCCTGAGGGACAAAAGTAATGTAGAGACTTCATGGCATGATTTGCTTTCATCTGTCTGAAGGATTCCACAGGCCATGCATTTTTATCCCTCTGTAAACTTCTCCCCAACCAAAAACTGATGGGTCTGTGGTGACAGATTGGTTTGGGGTCTGAGGACAGAAGGAGAGACCTAAGTTCAGTTGAATTTACTGTCTCCACCAGTGCAGTTCCCTTTTTATAAAGCCCAGACCTGGAACTGAAATGCTAGAAATGCAAATGCTGGGGCTGTGTGTTTCTTAGAAACCATTGTTTCTTTCTTATGTATAATCTGGCAAGACATATCATGAGAATCATAGACGCCATGAACCAGAGAATACTAAGGAATTCTCTTGCAGAAGTCTGAGACTGACTGGAGAAGTTCATGAAATATTTCAGAATATATCCACCTTATCTTGTGTCAAGAAGGCCTTTTGAAGAGAGGAATCTATAAGGCAACACTGAAACACAATCCTGTGAGATGCAATCAAGGAAGATTTTGCACCACTTATGAAGTCCAGATCTGTCAAAAGAGACATAACCCATGCTAACAACACTTGACATCTGAATAAAAGCCCTATAAAGATAAGCAAATTGTCTAAATAAGGAAAATGTGAATGCCTTTCGGTCTACATTAAGCTGTGATTATGGCTAAACATTTTGTGAAGACCCTTGGAGCTGTAGATAACACCAAAGGGTAATGCAGAAAATTGATAATGTGACTAAGAAACAGAGAACTTTAGAAATTTAAGGTCTAGAGTTACCAGGTAACTCATGTGAAGAGTGGTAACATGTTCTGTAGGGTCAACATTTTGAACTTCGGAACTTTCATTTACAGATTTAGAAATGGAAGGTCTAGTGTTGTTCTCCAACAGGCCTCTTTCTTTGTTATCAGAAACATTCTGTAGTAGAAGCCTTTGCCCATTTGACTTAAAGACACTGGTGCTGTGACTCTGTGGGTGTGTAAATACTGAAGAATCTGAGGAAAAAAAATTGGAGAGTAGAAATGTATTCCCCAGGAAGTAGATTTTCGTACCCAGTGCCATCTGCAACCCTTTACTACTTTGTCTGAGACAATTTTTTGCCAAAGGGGAATGTTGAGGGCCAATTTCTAGGTTAGATTTGAAGATATGCTGGCTGGGAGAGCAGAGTATAAGAAATGCTGGCATAATCATTCTGCATTCTTGGTGTTCCCTTTTTCTGAAAAGTCCCCTGTTTTTAATTGTTGTTAGTCTATGGTCATCTTTTTTTTCCAGGAAAAAAAAACACATTTTTGTGTAAGGGAAGCCTATACAGTTGTATTGGGGTATGTGAAATAACTTAATTTCCCTCTTTCATCATATTGTTTGAGGACCTGGGTAGGAGAACAGGCAAACAATACCGCCTTATCTAAAGCAGAATCTAAGATTTCAGATTGTACCTCATCAATGAACTTTTGGTTACGTGCCCAAGCATATCTTCTCAACACTGTAGCAGTGGCAATAACAGCAGTGGCCCTAGACACTGTATCTGGACAATCATAAACACTCTTCAAATCACATTTGGATTCTTTAGAGAGGATAGAAACAGTTTGGTTCAAAAAAGTGCTTTCTTCTGTTGGAAGAGTGGAAATTGATACTGTCCATATGATATAGCATAAATGTCCACATATATGCCTGGTAATTTAGAACTCTAAAGGCTAAAATGGAAGAAGAAAACATTCTCTTACCAATATGGGCCACCATTTTACCCTCCTTATTGCCAGATGAGTGGTTGATATTGAGCAACAGCCTGTTGCCAGTCTGAGATGTGGCTGCAATAGTCTAAGGTGAGAGAACAGATATGTATTTGCCACAGGTATCTCATACAGTTTAAATACTGTTTTAGGGACTGACGGCTGGGTATCAGGATGAGTACTTGCAGCATTTAACACATCCTCCAGGGCTGGCAATATAAGAGGGATAGAAAGAGGAATGAGGTATATCCATTTGTAATACATCATAACATCTCCTCAGTTCAGGGTAAGCATCTATCTAATTGTTCCCATAAAAATAACTCATTCATCATGGCAATGGTCTGATTAAAAGAAAATTCCTCCACTGGGGGATAAGAATTAAAGTTTTCCTTATAATTGGAGTTGGGCTTGAGGATATGAAGAAGAAGAAACCCTATGTCTGTCAAAATCAGAATCATTAGACCCATTTTCCTCTCAAATAACTTTATGAGGAATGCCCATCTGTAAAGGTTTCTGTGCAGCAGAATTTACTACCTGTTCTACCTGTGTAACAAGGGTAAGGAACTCATCTTTTTAATAGTAATACCTTTGTCAGAAGAACAATGTTTATTTTTTCCTTTGTAGGAGTTCCAGCAGAGGAGAACTGACTTGAAGAAGGGATGTCGGCCTGGTCTGGAAGAATCTCTTGGAGTGTCTCCCAGACCCAGCAAAGATGGTCCTCCCTGGACCGTTTCAGACAGTGGAACAGCTGAACAGGACATGGCTGATCTCCAGTTCATGTTGGCCAAAAGGACTACAGCAGAGGAAGCTAGAGACATAAATGAATGATCTGAGGAACAACCAATGGCTACTCTAAGTTTACCCACTATTGTCTGAGACACAGACTGAGTTCACAACAATGGTAAGATTCCTTGGTAAGTGATATTTTCTTTCCAGTTACTGTATTAGAAGATCCATCTGGACCACAGTGAATATTTATTTATTTATTTATTATTTTTTGACATCTGTTAACCAGGAAAGTCCACTGGGTCAGAAACCTATTTTCAGTGGAGGCCCAGGGAGCTCCACAAAAATGACATGAAAAATAAACATACAGAAAAAAATTTTAACAAAAACACATTAAATCAGTTAATTAGTACAACTTCATAAAGTTGGCAAGTTGAGACATGCATAAAAATATATGTCACATAATAATATATATGCTATATATAGTACATTCATCATAATGAGAATATGGGCAAAGTGTGCCACCGTTACTAGCTGACTTAGAAGAAGAAGTCAATAGAAGGAAGTATAGTAAGGAAAGGTGCAACATTTGCTTGCAGGTAGAGAAGTGATGATATGAATAGAAGAAATAGATAGTTTGGTGGTAGAGGTTGGTATAATGACAGAGATATACAAGTAGGAGGATGAAGGTATAAAAGATAAGAAAGATATAAGTTTATTTATGGTGGCCTATGGTTTTGGGTGCAGGGACAGATGTGATTGTTGAGAAAGTGTTTCTTTAGAGATATTTTGAATGTATTTAATGAGTCTAGGAGGGTGATATTTGGCTGAAGGGCATTCTAAATCCCAAATACAGCAAAGGAGTAGAGGCTATGCTCAGCTCTTTTATTAGGTTTCAGAATGGTTACAAGTTGTTTGTTGGTAGATCATAGATTTCAGAGTGGGGAGTAGGGCTGTAGGATGTGCTGAAGGGCAGGGCAGCTATCAGGTGTGTAAATTAGTTTATGAGCTAGAGTTAGTTGGGTGGAATCATGGTATTGTTGGAATTCTAGCCAGTTAAGTTGCTTAAGAGCTTGACAGTGATGAGATTGATATGGTATACAGGTTGCAAATTTGACAATTTTGTGATAGCATGCTTGGAGTTTGTTTTTGAGAGATTGGTGGAGGTTGGTGTAGATGGGTGCTCCATATAGGAGGGATGGGAGGAAGAGAATATTGGCAAGTGTCTTTTTAGCGGGTTTATCTTTATAAAGTTTGTCCCCCGTATTCAACAAGCTCTGCACGGAGTTCAGGAATAGTGCAAGAGCTGCTACACGCAATATGGCTGACGAGCAATCCAGAAACGAGGTCCTGGGACATGCACGAGTGCTCCTACACTATTCCTGCACAGACACCACTGCTATATGCTAATTACCTCATTTGCTGGTGAAAAACATGCAAATGAGGTGGATTAGCAATCCAGGAAGCATGCAGGCGTCTGTGCAGGAATAGTGTAACCTGCAGAAATGTATTCGGTTACTAACCAAATACATTTCTGCAAATTACAAAATGGAGGCATGGCATCTGTAAAGAAAGCATTTATTCAATGTAGTAGGCATGCCGGCATGAGAAATAGTTGCCAAATTATAAAAAATAACTTTAATTATTTTGGCCTATTTCGGCCATTTAAGCATAGGTCAGTGGTGCACAAACAGGATTGGCCAGAAATAAAGTTGAAATAAGTTTCTACACCTATATCAGCATTTTGCCATAATAGTCAATGGCATGCATAAGACAACAATACCACGGAATAGTGGTTGCTAAGGGGGAAGGCTGAGTGTGAGTGTGCTAACTATGAATTAACATTCTGTTTTATGCAAATGAGGGGATTGATACTGAGTCACAGATTTCTTCTCAGTGTTAGCTTGCACCCAACCGTGTAGGTGCAGCAACACCATTGTATAAGTATAAGAGGTGGATGACCTCATAAGGGGGAGTGTCATGCATGCTGTAAGCTTATTGGAGCTCTGTGGCCCATGTTTGCCCTTAGCTAAGCACAGCTAAGGAAGAGTGTGTGTCTGAGGCTGCCTAAGTGCCATGCACCAGGTTTTTAGCAAACAAAAAAAAAAAAAAAACAGGAAATAGCAGCTCTGTTCACATTTGAGCACTGGGTATGTGTGACACACCTCAGGGCTTAAACGGGAAGGCAATGGGAAGGGAAAACACCAGTAGGAAGGCAATCAAGAAGAAATAGCATAGCTATCAGAATTAGCCAGTTACACATGGAACAGCTTAGCACACTACTATAAACTATGCAAACACCTTCCAGTCTGGTTTTTCCCACAAACTCTATACCACCGGTGTACACAGATGGGGACATTTTACCTGACAAAATTAACAAAATGTTAGGCGCTGCTGTCACTCTCATACATCAACATGTGCAAGAGGCTGAGGGTGGTGAGGATGTGAATGCTGATGACCAACCCACAATGAGAAGAAGGAAAAGAGTGTACAGACCCAGGGTAACCTACCAGGGGCTACAGGTGGAGATAGTGGAGCGCTATAGGGTGGACAGGGACATTCTATAGCAAATAGTTGAGCTGTGCCTGCCATGCCTCACACACAGAACCAACAGAGGGGAACCCATCCCAGTGGATACCAAGGTATGTATAGGCTTAAGAATACTAGCCACAGGTATTTTCCAAAGGGCAACTGGGGATATCATGGGGATCTCACTGGCATCAGCATCCAGGGTACTCCACAAGTTCTTGGATTCCATGTCAGCACATGCCAGTGAGCACATATATTTCCTCAACACCCGTGAGGGGTTGACCAGCAATATGCGTCTCTTCCACCAAATAGCAGCATACCCTGAGGTAGTCAGTGCTATAGGCTGCACACACATACACATCAAAGTACCACCTGGCGAGCGGGGTAGTGTCTACATAAACCGCAAGGGCTTCCCCTCCATCAACTGCCAGGTCATGTGTAATGCCTAGGTCATTATCTTGAATGTGTATGCTGGCAGCCCTGGAAGCTATCACGGCAACCACATCTGGCATATGACACTGCTGTACCAGTCATTTGCCACTGGGGACATCCCATATGGCCACCTAGTGGGGGATGCTCGCTATGCACTGGAGCTGTGGCTGATGATACCCCTCAGAAATGCGCACACACCTGAACAAGAACTCCATAATGAGGCACATGCACAAACCAGAATCATAACAGAGCATGTGTTTGGGATGCTCAAGTCACCGTTCTGCTGCCTGGACATATCCAGTGGAGCCTTGCAGTACTCTCCAGCTACATGTACACAAATGTTCATGGTATGTGTCATGCTACACAGTATGATCCTGCGGAAACAGCTGCAGCAGGAACAGCATGGGGCAAGGCCACACAGCCACCCCCACCATTGTCAAGGCCACCACAGGGACAGAGGGACTCAGAGGAGGAACTACCTGAGCCTGCCCATGTAGGCAGAAGGTGGCGTGCCCAGTATGGCTAGGCCTTGGCAGAGAGACAACACATAGCACATACACTGACATGGTAGGGACCCAGGGAATGACACCTCTCTCTCTCTGACCTGCACATACAGTAAAAGCGATGCCAAACATGACACTACCTGTACTTTACCATGTATAGGGAGTGTACTATATACATCCAACATAGTCAGCCCTCCAGCACAGTCCTCAGTACTGGCACAGCCACTAGGTAAGTAAGTCTTCCTATCAATTGCTGAATGAAGTAGTATGTTCTGATAGTTGTATCTATGGTATGGACGGGAATCGGGTGGCTGAATGGGATGGCAGCAGATAGTGGACACCTATATGGGCAGCATGAAATCCATTACAAATACTGCTGTCAGCATACTATGCAGTACTAGACAAGGTGACAAATCCCACTGCAGTACATGTGGTGGCCCAAATGTGTGTGTCCATAAGACACACGCATGCATGTCAGTGAGGCTCACATACCCACCACCTGCCTTAGCCAGCAGGACAGGTATAGATGACCATAAAGAAAGGCTAGTCTAAGGCCTCCAATTGATGGCAATGGTTAACAGCCCCCCTCCAGACCTACACAGACAGACTACAACAGTTCTGGCAGTTGTATGTTAGTTCTGAAGGGTAAGAAGTCTGAAACTGAAATGTAGGTCAATAAAACCTAAGATCTGTACTCTACTGATATGCCTCCAGTCTGCATGATAGGTCAGAATACAAAATGAAATGGATGCTAACAGAGTACCGGAAATACCAGTACAGTCATAGCAAATGTTTAAAGTTGTCAGGTGTGCCCCCCATGTAGAAATGCAGTAACATGTAAGAGTGAAGTGTAATAACAGTGGAGCACAGATTACCCGAGCTTCCCCAATCTACAGGATAGATTTTTGCATGTGTACAATATGCAGGGGTCCATGTGTTAGGTTTTTGTGTGGTTAATATTGTGTGGAAGTGGTCAGCATGTAGGGTTGTGTCTCGGTGGCCTATGGGCAGTACTGTGGATGACAGGGCCATGTTCTGACAACTGCAGTGCCAACCACAATGCTTCTCAGCAATACCTATGTCAGCAGTCGTCCACACTCACTGTCCAGATGTCAGTATCTGTCACCGTCTGAAAGATGGACATGCCATGAATGTGGTCCCATACATACACATAGTATACAGGTAGAAGTACCCTAAACAGAGTGCATAAAATGTAACTGTCAACTGCACACAACTTTGGACTTGTACATACAGGTTAGCAGCACATTAGTTCTCCATGTAGTATGGAATACTGATGTAGTCTGGCCAATCACTGGCAGACCACAAAAGGCACAGTTATGAAGAAATGAGAGACTGCCTATGTCCCTGCATAAGGCAGCATAAGGGCAATGTCCCAGGTATATCTGTGCATCAGCTGCAAGTAGCTTCCATATCACATATGCACTCAGCACACCCCACCATCAGCCACAGGTTTATCACAGGTCATACCCTTGCTGTTGGGGAATGAGTACAGTATGACCCCACTTCTGTATGGGAATACCCACAGAATGCAGCATGCTGAAGAGGTGTCCTATGCAGGTGTATCCCTAGCTGTAAGCAGCACCCTGCATGCATCCAGACCAATGGGTCAATATGTACAGGAACTATTGCCATTAACACCTTGCACAATTACCCTGTCACCCCAGGGGAATCCATTGGGTTGCAGTCTGGGAATGTATGAGTGACAGAATGCACTGGCCTGCTACAGATGGCCTGCATCACTACCAAATGGGCTACAGTCTCCTGTCAAAGGCTTGTGCCTCACCCGTAGTGCCAATGTATGGTATTTCATGGGGTCCCAACTAACAAACACAGTCAACAGAACACAAATGCAAGGCCATGTTGACAAATCCCAGTAGCATGCCCCCCATGTCCTACTGCATGAACTGTGGACAAGTCTATAAATACCACTGGGATGAAGGGTCAATTATAGGGATACTTCCCAGATATCACTTGCATAATGTTAGGACGAGGATAGAATAACAGAGTGGGGCAGTGTAGATGCATGGACATCATGGAGTGTGTGAACTCTGAAGCTCTGATGTGTGCCCATACTACCTCTGCCTGCAAACTCAGTAATCGGTGGCTACTAACCAGCCTGTAAACCACAATGTGAAGGGGAACTGACCAGATATATGAGCCCTGCCTCTGGGTAACCTGGGTGAATCTGTATAGCTGAGAGGTATGGCCACAGCAGGATATGGCCATTCTGTTAAGTCAATATATGTACAAGAAGGGAGATCCTCAGCCACCATACTACCAAGGTGCTGGACCATTTACATAGACTCATCAGCAAGTGTCTGTAGCTATGCCTCCAGAATGGCAGGAGTGTGCAAGAATGTGTAGGATGCGGACCACAATACTGGACTCAGCTTCATTCATCTTGTATTTCCCAGTAAATGATTGTGAGCAAATAATATCTGTCAGTAGTCGGTGACATAATACATCACAGTGTAAAACAGTACATATGTCTGAATATCTCTGCTAACACCGACCAGGTAACACAAACAGCACAGGCAGAAATAGTTACAGTATCCCCCATCTGTTGCACATTGTGACTCCATATTGTCAACCTATCTACAGATATCCTGCAGAAACAGGTTGCTATCTGTAGGTTGAGAACACCAAACCCTGGACTGGAGTACAACCCTACCTGGAATGGATTTCCACTTAGAGAAATGAAGCCTATGTCGGACAACACAGTGGACTATACATATCTGTCATTTGCAGATGTCTGTACACACACAACAAATTGTGCACCATTTATGCTTCACACACACATTGGATGGGAATACTCACACATATCTAAGGCCAACAGACTATAATATGTCAAACATTAACACACAGAGATGTGGAGAAGAGAGAGTCAGACAATGACAGATAAAATTCCATTATGAGGCCTGTCCCACCAACTACACATCCAATTGATCGATATCACATGATGTGCTGATGTCAAACACTGTAATCATTCCTTTTGGTAGCCCTCAGCCCTATAGTGTCTATGGTGCTTGTGATAACTGTGTAACACAATAGTACAAATCAGTATTCATGTAGCATTTGTATACTCAGTCCTGTCAAATGTAAAGTTGTGTGTGACTGAGTGTGTGTGCATTTCCAGAGGAATGATTTATGGCCCATTCACACACACTGCACTTCCCATTGCCCATGTTAGCACTCCTGCTGATGTCAGTCACCTTGAAATAAACCATCAGCCAAATCTCACCCCTATAAGTTCCGTGGCACTTGCAATAACTGTGTAATACTGTAGTGTAGCAAACTAGTTAGGTAGGAGTTCTAATCCCAGACATAGCAATTGTGATAATGTGTGTGTGTGTGTGTGTGTGTGTGTGTGTGTGTGTGTGTGTGTGTGTGTGTGTGTATATATATATATATATATATATATATATATATATATATATATATATATATGGAGGTGAATGATTTTGAGGGCATTCACACTCACTACACCTGCCGTTGCCCACTTTAGCATTCCTGCTGATGTCAGTCACCTTAAAATTACCCTTTGGCCAAGTCTCAGCCCTATAAGCTTCATGGCACTTGCAATAACTGTGTAATATTGAAGTATAGCAAGCTAGTTAGGTAGGAGTTCTCATCCCAAACATGGAAACTGTGAAAATGTATGTGTGAGAGTGTGTGTGTCTTTGTTAACACCAGATTTTGTGGTCATTCACACTTACTACAATTCCCTTACCCCCCTTTTAGCTCTGCAGCTGATGTCACTCACCTTCAAAGATACCTTTGCACAGCTCTCCAACATATAAGCTCTGTGGTCCTTGCGATAATTGCGTAATACCATAGTGTAGCAAACTAGTTAGATAAGAATTCTAATCCTTGTCCTGGCAACTATGATAATGTGTGTGTTTGTGTGTGAGTCTTTGTTGACACCTGATTTTGTGGTCATTCACACTTACTACACTTCCCTTACCCCTCCTTTAGCTCTGCAGCTGATGTCACTCACCTTCAAAGATACCTCTGGACAGTTCTTCAACATATAAGCTCTGTGGCACTTGCAATAACTGAGTAGCTCTGCAGCTGATGTCACTCACCTTCAAAGATACCTTTGGACAGCTCTCCAACATATAAGCTCTGTGGCGCCTGTAATAACTGCGTAATGTCATAATGTACTAAACTAGTTAGGTAGGTGTTCTAATCCTGATCCTGGCAACTATGGTAATGTGTGTAAGTCTTTGTTGACACCTGATTTTGTGGTCATTCACACTTACTACACTTCCTTTACCCCTCCTTTAGCTCTGCAGCTGATGTCACTCACCTTCAAAGATACCTTTGGACAGTTCTTCAACATATAAACTCTGTGGCACTTGCAATAACTGAGTAGCTCTGCAGCTGATGTCACTCACCTTCAAAGATACCTTTGGACAGCTCTCCAACATATAAGCTCTATGGTGCCTGTAATAACTGCGTAATGTCATAATGTACTAAACTAGTTAGGTAGGTGTTCTAATCCTGGTCCTGGCAACTATGATAATGTGTGTGAGTCTTTGTTGACACCTGATTTTGTGGTCATTCACACTTAATACACTTCCCTTACCCCTCCTTTAGCTCTGCAGCTGATGTCACTCAGCTTCAAAGATACCTTTGGAGAGTTCTCCAACATATAAGCTCTGTGGCACTTGTAATAACTGCATAATGCCATAATGTAGTAAACTAGTTAGATAGGTGTTCTAATCCTGGTCCTGGCAATTGTGATAATGTGTGTGAGAGTGTGTGAGTCTTTGTTGACACCTGATTTTGTGGTCATTCACACTTACTGCACTTCCCTTACTCTTCAAAGATACATTTGGACAGCTCTCCAGCATATCATCTCTGTGGCGCTCATGATAACCTCGTAGCACTATAGTACCAATACATAGCTAAGTAGGGGTTTGAAACTCAATACTGGCAAGTATGTGTGTGTCATCAGCATCCTGTTGGGGTGATTGTGTAAATAACAAGATCCATTGCAGGGTGGGTTTTGCTATATTTTCATATTGAGGACCCATATTTCCCAATGTCATATTACAAGGCCAACAGTTGTCAAACACTGTAGAGGTTGTTGTAGACAATCCACAGCCATACATTTATATATAAGCAACCATTATAATAACCAGAGACCTCTCTCCACCCACTGATCATACACAAACATGCTTGGTTCTTTCTTGCTTCCTTTCTTTCTTTCCCCCTGTCCCCCCCCCCCGATAGATGTGGAAAAATGCATCTGTTTGCATAGGCAGCAGCTTGACTTTGATAGGTAATGCTCATGATCAGCTGATGGCCTGTGCATGTGGAACACCTGTGGTATCATTCCTATAGCCAATTGCATGGAAACACACTCCTATAAGTAAGCACTGCAAGTGGGTGTTGGCCCTTCTCCTCTACTGTGGGCAGGACTTCATGTAGGTGTGTGACAAACAGCATCACAGAGGATAGTTGGAAATACCTCTTACAACAAACACTGTGGAGACAAGCTAACAAACTGGAGGGGGATGTTCCAGACATGGGGACAGAATGTAAGTATTGCTGTTCTACATTTGAAGTAATGTTGGTTTAACAGGGTTTGTGTGAATATGGCTGCTCTGCATGATTTAAAGTCTGGCATGACAGTGTTACGTGGTTGAGAAAACTCTCACCTGTAGGGCTATCTGCAGACTGGCCAGAGTTTGAAGTCTTAGATTTTGTGTGTTACCCACACATTTTCTGCCCTTATAAATGCAGTAGCATACTCTGATGATTCTAGTCAGTAAATCGTAACATCCATGTGTGTTACTGACTTCATATCCCTCAGAAGAGATATGTCACAACAAACCCAGTTACACCAGCAATGTTCTCAGTTTATAACTGCAATATGTGAATATTGGCCCTGTGTTTGTACCTCTGTTCCCCACGTTTGTCACCCTTTGTTCATATGTCATGCAGTAAAAGGTGGATATGTACAGTATACCATTATTGACTGACATAATTCCTGATATCAAGCCAGTGTTATATCAGACTGCCAGACATGTAATGTATAGGAGGCCTAATAGTTGAGGACCAAACCTGGACATTCTGTTGTAGTCTGTACAGTAGTGAGGTCTATGTACTTATGGTGATTGTTGACAGAGTGTCTGTATTATGTAGCAGTGTACCCTGATCATGTTATTTGGCCTGTGTACAGACTGGGGTAGATTTCAGTGTTCTTGGTCCTGTTCTGTCTGACATTGCATGCTGCTCCAGTTTCTGATACCCTATCAGCCTATATGTTTGTAGAGCCAGACTGAGACATGTCCCATACCACAGTCAGGCATCAGACTACACTGTGAATTGGCCCAGCATATGTAGGGTTAGTGTGTGAGTGGCAAACATGATGTTGAGTTTTGTTCACACAGTCCATATACTGTACTATTACTTAGGCTTATCATTATGTGACTGTGACTGTGTTGAGATTGGTTGTGGGTATGCACTTTCACACTGGTATCTGTTACTCCATGCTGTTACACGCTTGTAGTGCCTGCTATATTTACAATTACATGTCTATTCCCCCATAGGTTAATTGGATTAGTGCTGTGGCAGTCTGCCTGTAGTGTAGACAGTGCTTGGTGACATGCCTAGCAGCTCAGTGTGTTTACCCTAGTGTGATGTTATGTCCAGATATTTGTCAGATGTACTGTTGCCTGGCCACCATACTTGTTGCGTATTTCTGACAAAGCAGTGGGCTGGTGTGAAGATGTATGTCACTAACTAGTGTGAAGCATGTGGCTTGGGATCTCTGCTCCTCCAGTTAATATGTGTTAGGACAGACAGGAGGGTGTGAATGCATCGACGGTGTAAGCTTATCTAGTCCAGTATTTCTGATATATCCCCATTTTCATGGCTTTAAACATCGCCTTTGTCAGACTTTTTCCACATTTCTTGCACTAAGGCGTTCTGTATATACCTCCTGACTGATCAGATTGTTTCAGATTGTCCATGTTTATTGCTCATATTTCTTCTGTATTCCACAGGATCATTACTGTGATTTGTGTGGTCCTTCACTATGATGATTTTCTGATGTCTGTCAGTATCTGATGGTGTACATGTCAGTTTCAGAAGAGCCTTCCTTCACAACATGTATGTTGACACAGTCCCTGTCACTGTTGCAACAGTCTACATTTATAACTGCAATACATACATTATGTTCCATTGCACTAAGAAGTTGAGAGTTATAGTGCTGAGGTATGACTCCACTACATGTCATGGCCATACGTTTTATATATATATATATATATATATATATATATATATATATATATATATATATATATGGACACACACACACACACACGCATACACACACACACACACACACACATACACACTCACACACACACACACATATATATATATATATATATATATATATATATATATATATATATATATATATATATGGATATAGGGGTCCCCTTCAGTTTGCCAACATTCCAGAATGCCGACAACCATATGGCCGACACCATATGATTGACATTCAGAATGTCGACAATGCGGAACCAGCATTTCACTATAGTGCGGAATGGAAAGATTTCCATTTCTGCACTGTAGTGTGATCTTGGAGTTGGTATATTAAAGTTACGGGGGTGTGGGGGGGCAGAGCCCCCCACGGGGGGTGCAGAGGGGCATAGCCCCCCCCTGCTAGCAGCTTAAAGGACATTTTATTTCCTTTTCTGTGGACTTCTCACAATGTCAGCATTCTGAATGTCGATCATATGGTGTCAGCCATATGTTTGTCGGCATTCTGGAATGTCAGTGTTGTGTAGGGGATCCATATATATATATATATATATATAGAGAGAGAGAGAGAGAGAGAGAGAGAGAGATGTGTGTATGAATATGTATGTATGTATGTATATATATATATATATATATATATATATATATATATATATATATGTGTGTATAAACATATATCTATATCTTTTTATCTGTAAACATGAGTGTTGCATATACCTTCTCAAATGTATCCCACCATATTAATCTATGTGTATATTTACATATAAGAACATGACTGATTCAACACTATTTTCACTTACAAGTACTAAACAATTGTAGTAGTCAAATCAGTTGTTAGCTACTATTCAGTATGTGGACTGAATGATATATTTGAAAAACAGACATCTTCACAGCTCAGATGGCTTCATGGTTAACTGCTGTGACTATAGTGTACAGGGTTCTGGGTTCAAGAGCTGTTTATTTTTTGCTAGGCAGAACAAGGACTGTTGGATACATAATGGTTAAGGCAGTTTTGAGCAGCTTTAAGCATGTTTGTGCATATTTGCATGTTGTTAAGCGGTGCTAACGTACAGTTAAAAAGGAGCTTGGTAGGCTTTGCTTACCAGTGCACAAATCTGCTTAGCATGTACATTTAAGCAATGCTTACACCTGCTAAGAATATCTCCGCCCTGGTAACCAGTGATCACATTCCAGTCTGATAAAATAGCAGGGTAATGACATCTTTAATTAGTGTATTTAATTCCATGTATATAACATGCTTCTATGTGCTGCCATTACAGTAGCAAGGCATGTGCGTATACTGTATGGGACACCTGAGTATACATGGGCAGTACCACAATCTTTTCTCTTTGTATGTGTTTCATACTTAGGTAGTATCCCTGGTTATATGCAGTCACACATGCATGTATTGTATCATTACATTACTACTTTTAACAGTGCTTTTCCAAGTAAGAGTAGATTGCAGATTGGAGTACTGAGACCATACACTACTGCATGCAAAGCTGGACTCTGAGTACTTACTATCATGTTGTTGATGTTTGACCTGTATGTTTTTATGCATCTCCTATTGGATATTGATCTGATATGTTGATATTAACTGTAGACTACCATGTTTTTAGGACATGTCTGTGATGACTGCTGTCATGTAATAATGGCATACCTATCAGTTTCAGACATCTATCTGTCAAAACATTCATCCTAATGCATAACCTGTTGGCTAGCTACTTTCTGTCTGTCCTCTGTACAGATGTGCAGATGTCAGGTATTCATCTGGGCTGCTTACTGGCAATCTCTGATTGACTGACACTTACATGTTTGCCCAGCTGTCTTATGAATGTCACAGCTAGGAAACCCCACTATGTATGCACCACATGCCATGGATACCTCAACCAGACTACCACACTCAACAGAATCTGTTTGGGTACAGGTCCCTAATCCAGACTCTGGCCATGTTATGCAATATATGTTGCATACATGTCAATTGGAGCACCTCACTGACCCTCTTCAAGAGAAAACCAGATGAGTGGATGTTGAATTTAACTGTCACCCTGTGGATCACTTAAGTGGCATCAACTGGTAGATGGCCTGCTGACAAATGTCAGGTGGCTTGATACCAGTGTACTCACATGCCCTACTCTTCTCATCTCTCCATGGACATTAGCCTAGTACACACCTAGGAACACCTGCACCTATGGACCTTAGTACTGATAAATGTGTGTGTACATTATTGAGTATAACAGTGTCTGTGTGTTTGTAAACTTGTAGTTGAAAATCCTCTGAGGGCCTTCTCACCCACTACACCCCCCATTGCTATACTTAGAAAGGGCTGCTGCTGTAATTCACATTAAATGTACCTTGTGACACTCTTCCCCCTATGGGCTACCTGGAGCTTGCAGTATCAGTATAACACTGTACTACAAATGCGTAGATAGCCGTGGGTTACCCTCTGAGTCCTTGCAAATGTATGTGTATGTGTGTGCAATTGTGTGTGAGTGTGCATATTTGTAGTAGACAGCATTCTGAGGCCACATTCTTAAGACACTAAACCTTGCCATACATTATAAGGGATGGTGATGTTGCTGACATTAGGAGAACCATGACAAACCATCACCCTACTATCCCTGTGGCATGTGCAATAAATGCATATCCCTGTAGTAGCACTGATTAGATAGATAAGGGTTTCTATTGCAGTCCTGGTCAATGTGTGATTGTGGGTATGTCAGAGCATTATCATGGGTTTCAGTGAGTACAATATACAATGTGGGGTGTGGGTGCTGGGTATACTGTCTTTACACCATGGTATCCCCAGTACATGTCTCAAAGTCCACTGTATGAGGACCGCTGTCACCATCAACCATACAGGTAACTGATTACACTATCCAACCCAATGATGCATGTGCTGTGTGCAAAAACTCTGTGATGGTATGGACTCACTGACAAGGTAGTTAAAACTGCTAAACCCAAGTCTGTCAAATGTGTCTATGACTGTATGTGTTTGTCAATGTGTATATGACAGTATTTCATACTATGTATTGTTCATTAACACCCATTATATCCCCCATTACCATACTGTAAAGCCTGGTGATGTTCTTCACTTAACAGAAAACTCGGGACACACCTCATCCTAAAAGCACTGTGGTATGTGCAATTAAGGCCAAACACATTAGCAGCAATAAGTACCTAGGTAGGGGTTCCACTCTCAGTGTTGCCAAGTTAGTATGTGTGTATATGAAACAATCTACCTCAGTTTGCAGAAGATATATGTCCTAGGAGATCATTTGTTCGAGAACTAACTGGCAAAAGGTAACATTTCAAAGCAATCATCTTGCGAAATTCATTCCATCAAAACTAGTAGTGGATGTGTAAACACCCTCTCCCCACTGTAAAGCTGTACAGCATTACTGGAGTTGGTATATATATATATATATATATATATATATATATATATATATATATATATATAGTTGGGTGTGGTTGTTGTGGGCACAGCCACCAACATTGGGGTTATTGTTGTGCATATCCCCCTGCTTAGTGTGTTGTTATACTGTACAGTATATGTTAACAGGTTAAGTAGTTGTTATTCACACTATGTGTGGTTCTACGCAACCCCACACCCTCCAAAGTGAGGAGCTGTGCCACCCACACCAGCAAACCTATGTTTACCAACTCCAGGATTGCACTACATTGGGGAAGAGGACATATACCCTGCCAGTACCATTGTCAATGACATTAAACTGGCAGACTGATTATTTACTGATGTGATGTTTTGGTAAGTTTGTCTTCCTGGAATTACACAGGCCAAAATGAGTTCACTGCAAAATGAAGTACATCCATGTGAACAGTATTCTCTGTGTATTGCATCAACACCAAAGCCTCTGTGTGTGTGTTATTCACAAACATTTGGTGTGTGCCACCCAGTACACTTACCATTGTCCACTGTAGAAGAGCTGCTTACATCAGCCACCATGCACTCACCTCAATACACCCCTCAGACCTATCAGCCATATGGCACATGCAGTAACTGTTATACAGACCTGTTACTTCTGTTCAGCTATACCCGGGATATGACGCAGTCAGTGTGTCGCCACAGTGCCACACCCCTTATAGGAAAGGACAACAGACCAACATCCTGCTGACACATAGACACCTAGAACACAAACAGAATACATTATGGAGACCACAATCAGTCAGTGTTAATGACACCTATAATGCATCATGGCTGGACAGTTACACACCCTGATGTGTAAGCATTAATCATTCCACCTGAAAACATGTTAAACAGCATTACATTGCCAAACCTTAGTACATTCACCCTATGCATTAGAACCATATTAGCATGTCCCTGCATCGATGATATGGATGACAGGGATGTGGCACAGGTATCATCATATGCACAGGGTGTGTTGTGGGTTTGCCAGAGGCCTAGGCTGAGCTGTTTGGTTGACATCATGCGTGTGGGTTAGGGGGTTCTTTATTAAATGGGCTTGTTACTCTCCCCTGATGATGACAATTGTCCGCTGGATCTGCATTCCTGTTGGGGCCAGCCAGGACCATGTGCACATGGCCTGCTGCATTGTGGTGTGGACAACACCCCCCTGCAGTGCTGGTGCTGGTACTGCCACAACGGGAGAGGCCGTGAGTTGTTGCATGTCCACATAGAACTCCACCTGTTGGTTTTGCTGACCTATGTCCATGTGGCCGACACCCTACTCCCACCACATGCTCTACCACAGACACCACATGGTTGAGGATTCCCACCATCTCACCCAACCTTCTATCCATGACCTCTGCAAAATAACGGTGGGCACCTGCAAGATCACAGATGTTGCGTACAACAGGAAGAGTACCCCTCTGGAGCCCCAGACTATCTTTGGTGTAATGTTCCATACATGCCAGTGCCACCATGATGGCCTGAAACATGCATCTGGTGACATCTGCTGTGGCACTTCTGCCAGGGGCATGATGGCCAGCAGTCCTCCTATGAGCATCCCTGTACATCTGCCTGTGCGGTACCTCTCCAGTCATCTGGCTATGGCTGCTGTGTACAAAAACACTTGCCATAGTTACCACACTTTCCTGTCCCATGCCAGCACCCACCAACTGTCCCTCATCTATGGCCACTGGTGATGGGGTATGTATGGGCATTGTGACTGTGTGTGTGGGGATGGGGTGGATAAAAGTGAGATGTCAACCAATGACACAGATTCAGCCCCTGACAACCCTGCCTGCGCCTCACTATGCCTGTCATCATTGTCAGAGTCTGTATGGACACTAACATCAGTTTGCCTGCAGGAGGGACCCGGACCCACCTCACCACCTGCAAGGGGCAGACAATAAATGTAAATTAAGACCTGTACACTATGGTTTACTTATACGCACATTCACACTTACAGATAAGGTGACACAAACATATTACACAGATCTCAGTACCCAACAATTGACATGCATGATATATGGCACTCAATATCAGGTAGTGCAGCCATTCTAATTGGTTGGTTACCAACAATATACATATGTAGGATGCACTAGTCATGTTAGTAGGTGATGCCCCATCCCCTGGGACACACTGCACCCATGTACACATTAATGCTGTGCACCTGTACAGTACATTGGTATGCACTGTACACCATACCTCACAACTATCCAAATCATTGCTGAATGTGTTAGATGTGTAGCAGTTATGTTTGCTCTGTTCTTCACAACCCCTATGTGTCTGTCTGACACATGACTGGGATGATATGAGGATGGATGTCACTAATGAATGACTGACATTTGATTCCCAGATCTCATCATCATCAGTTGATGTATGTGCAATAACATCTGTGTACACTGACGACCTTCCAAGCCTCATGTGGATTTCAAGAGCATACACACCCCTGTTGACATGGCAGCCTCTTCTATGATATGCAACGGGGCCACATTACTGCAGTCAACAACATTACACACACCTGATATGTGACATATGACTGATGCAATCCAATCCTGAGTCAGATGACTGTCAGTCATGGAGATGCTGATTGAGATGCGTACCATATTGGGGGTGTATAACTGTGCATACCCTTAAAGCAATGGTTTGTTGAAGCATCTGCTAACTGAAATACAGCAGTCTCTATTCCTAGAAGGGGCACAGTAGCATGGTACATCCTTGCCTTTGCATAATTAGGTCTGTCTTCCCTACAAAGGTACCACAACTCTGCCAGATTGCAAGGCCAGCTCATGTGCACAGCCCGTGGATGTCACACAGGGACTTCAGTATTGCTGTGGAGTGTGTGTTATTTTGGGCCAATTCATAACATTGAATGTGCTAAGATATGACCATTCTTAGCTAGCTTTGGATGTATGCTTCAGTTCACTGTTGTATTTGAAGCTGACACCCCTCCCCATCCTCAGCCTTATTGCAGATGCCTGACAACTGTGGCCCACACATGAGTGTTAGTTTGCAGTGTTCCACATTCACTCCACCATGTCTACAGGCCTACTTTCAGGTAATGAACAGCAACCGTAAAGGTGCACACTGACACCAGCAACTTTCAAGTTGGGGATGGTGGCCCTGATGTGATGTGAGCTGCTGATTGTGCACCACATGTAACCTTAGGACTACTGTCTGTAGGTTTGAGCCCTGGTCTCATGACACCATTACACATTTCAACACATGTCTTTGGAAGACTTGGAGTCATGTTTTTACTACCTGTATGGAGGCCTGGATGATGTTTCTTGTGGAATAAATCTCCTATCTACTTACCCTAATCCATAGGGCACACTTATGCAGACTCCATGTGATTGTTGATGCAGGTAATACACAGGCAGGACTTGCTAGACATTTGTACAACAGCCTCAGTGTTGCTGCATGTATCTGGGTAGCTTACTTGACCAGTTTGCACTATGTATTGTCATCTGTATTGGATGGCCATCTGTGTCTTGTCAACATCACTGTCGTCCCATATTTAATACACCTCTAGATAACTGTCTGCACTATTTGCCATGGAATATACAATGGTGACATAATGTTATTTTACCCTGCTCCTGACTACTTCCTTTCAGATATGGGATCCATGTCATACCTTGGAAGATGTCTGCAAGCCATGGCTGCCTGTGTTGCAGGCAGCTGGCCAATTGTCATGGACATACTTCTCGGACAGCAGACCATTACATGGTGTGACATACAGGCCTGTATTTGATGGCAGGTGTGTACTGCAGAAGAGTGAATACTGTCAGTACATCACAAGCTGCCTCCACAATATGTTAATTGGAGTGTGTGCACACATATGCTACCAGTGTATTGTAAGGTTTGTAAGCCTCATATTTGTTGTTCTAACATAGGATTCTATTTTATACATTAATTGCACATGTTAGGTGCACATTACAGGTTGTAAAATGTGTGGAATGTGTTATTGTGCTCTGTCATTGAATATATCAGGAACACTTGACACCATCATAGGGGTGTGTACACTGTTGTATCAACTGTATGAGGTTATGTTTCATACATGTCCCTACTGTAGGCCATTTGTCCCACCATTTGGCTTGTCTCTGTCCACACATCTTGCACTGATAGGTTGTGAGGTGTACTGCAGGACTCCTACCTACCCTTCACCATGGTGACCATGATGATGCTGTGCAGTTAACACCAACAAAACTGAACATGTACATCATGCATTATAGGTAGGTGTGATAAATGTGTACAGGTAATATAGCATGGCCTTAACATGGCCGGTGTATTGGCAAACATGAACAAAATAACCCCATACTCACCAGCCACAAGCTGCTGCCCCATTTGTATACCTGAGGGACCTACATAGTTGTGGGAGAGAGGTAATTCAGTAGCCACTCATGTGGCACTGCTACAGGATGGAAGCAGCATTTCAAAACATTAACAGAATAAACAGCAATACTACAAAATATGCAGCCCAACACCATAGATGTGCTCATCTGTGCATTACTAAACTCCAGCTACAGACTATCTTCTCTGATATATGCATGCAGATTCTCTACAGCTAGAAATGTAGAATCAACACTCTTCTAGTTATGTGCACTGTGGTTTTACCTGCACGCTCCTCAGACATTGATTGGGTGCCACCCACCTCAACAATGCTGGGTTCTGCTTCATGGTGGGTGTGCTGGGCAGGTGCACCAAGGCTGGAAAGGAGCTGTTCTGTACATGTCAGTGGGGGCTGGATGGCTGCACCCCCACCTGTGGCTAGCCACTTCCTTGCTACAGCAGCTGCTCAGTTCCATGCATGATGCAAAATGTCGCTGGTGCAATTATGGACCTGGTCATAATGCCAGTTCTGTTGTCCAACATCATTCACCCTGTGGACCAGTTCTTCTCACAGGTCTGTTTGGTCATGTAGGGCTTCTGTGCCACATCCGAACAGGATATCATAGTGCTGTATGAGATACTGAATGATTAAATCATTCTCCAATGAAGTAAAGGCTGGTAGCCTTCCTCGTGGCATGGTAGCTGGAAGACATAAACAGGAGAAAAGGTTACATGACCTCATACAGTTGTCTACTTGCACATCAACACATAATATTACTTGACAATATTCCAAACTGCAACCTAACCCTATAATCAGCTGTCATTACACTCCTGGCCCTGACCTATCTTATGCCACCCAATGTTGCACAGTTAACTGCATAATCCTCTATTCTCCATTCATTTCTGTGTATAGGGATGACAGTGGCCATCGTCCATGTGGATGGTTTGTGGATGATGGCAAGTCTGTGTTTGACTGTAGTGTGTGTGATGGAGCTGTGAGCACATGCCTTAGTTCAGATAAGAGACAGACAGTGATGTTCTCATGGAGCAGGGAGACTTGCTGTTGTTGCCTTCAGTAGGCATTATGTACATGTTCACCATTGATGAGGGGGGTAGTGTATTTGATGTGCATATCCCCCTATAGAATTTGTGTGGACAGGGTGGCACTGTACCCACCTAACCTGTGTGAAGCATGTTGCCTATATCCATGGCATGTGTGTATGAGGGGTGCTTTACCCCCAGTATAGGTTGAATTGTGTTGTTGCCTCTGAGACTGACTACATATGTGGAGACACTCTTGTTGCAATTGTCCTTGGTGGTGTGGATATGTCTGATTTATAGTCATAATCAGCCTTACACAACATCAGCTGTGAACATACCTGCTTGCTGAGATAGAGGTGGACTTGCCTCCAAGTTGTTGGCTGTGCTTATGTGTCCCTGTACAGCCAATATAGTATCATAGTATGTGCTTTGTGTATCACTGCTGTCCACCAAGGCAGATTACTCTCTCCTTGGTCGAGGCTACTTTTACAGGTCAGGTACTGCTGACTGCATATAACTACAGTGGATATGAAGTGTACACACCCCTGTTACAATGCCTGGTATTTGTGCAATTGGAACATGACACCACAAAAAAAATAATTTCAGATAAATTCACACCTGTAATGTGACCTCTGTCCTTTACAATTCGATGTAAAACATGACAATCGGGTATGTGAAAACATATGTGAAATAACAATCAGTACAATAAGCCAGTTGAATGAGTGCACACACCCTTAAAGTGATATCTTGTGTGAACACCTTTTGAGATAACTACAGCATCAATTTGTCTTGGTTTGCACACTCAATAGAATTGTACAGGTTATGGGTCACATTTCGGGTGTGGAACATTTCTGAAAGATTATCTGTGGTCTAATTGTCATACAGCGCACAAACCTGGCATTCCAACAGGGGGGTGTATGCTTTTGATATCCACTGTATATAGGTGTTGCTATAACTGTTAGTGTTAGGCATGGGCAATGGGTCATAACACACTTCACTGATTACTACATGATAATCATGCCGACTGTAGTACCCATATGAGTGTCAGGGCAATGCAACAAGCAGTAGCTGTACACATTTATTTCTGTTGTATGCACTAACACTGATATTACACACATGTGCAATATGCACACCCTATTTTTCCGACTGCTTGTAACTCATGGTATCAGTTTTATGCCTTCCAGCTGGACATACACATACATACATACATGGGCCCAGGGGATACCTGGTATACATTTGTGTTCTGTGTTAGTATGGCACACTGTATTCACAGTCTTGCTAATCAATCATACTTCTCAGCCAGTTATACACACAGGACTTCAGGACAAAGACCCACATCAATGGTTGACAAAAGTAACATCAGTATTGATACCATATTACTCTAGCTGCAACATACATATTTAAGTTGATTGCACATTAGCCTTTGACACCACTGTGATAACCTGGAAGATGTTCAACAGTCATAACTATACTATTATGTTACATTGTCATTGCTGGAAGACTTGCCACTGGTTTGGCCGACAGGTCAAGTATATGTGTGTGTGTCTACAGATATCAGTCACAAATGTGCTTATTGTCCAGCAGAACACTGTACAGTTGAATGCTATTAATTCAAGATATTATATGCAGTTTGGCACACATATCTGCAACAGTACTGTACTATCCACATGCCCTAAACATGTCTCTTAGCTTTCCAAGACAAGCATATATCATACTCATATTCACAGGTAGCATATGGATATGGACAACATCCAATTAACTGGCCTAGCAGTGGCACAGTCACAACTGTTTGAGAGACACTCTAGTGGTTGGCAAATGTGAGCTGTCCTTTCCCAGGGTAAGTCAGCCTCCTGAGCTGTGATACCACCTCTCAAACTCTTAGAGCATCACATGTGGACAAAGTATAGCATGATGGGAGGTAAATAGGGACATATCATACATATTCCTGTTACAGAGTTATGAAGTTTTTAACATAATACATTTTGATTACTGTGACTGTTCTGAAGGATGTGTAGTCTTACACTCAAGTATTTGTCATTACTTCATGACTTCAGACTTCAGTCCTCAGGTATTTGTCAGACAGGTAGAGATGTCAAGAGAAATAGACATAACAATCTGATTTCAAAATCTGGACATTCTGTGAAGAGTTGTACAGTTGACAGATATGGCTGTGATGTCTCCACTGCAGACAGAGCCAGATGCTATGGCCATAGCAGTTGTACAGCAGGACATCAGTGCAGCAAGTTTTGCTGCCACATATGTTTTTCAAACTCAGCTATCCCATTATTACAGACCAAGTAATACATTAAATTACATGCTTAAATGTTTCACATAACTTTTTTTTTGGGGGGGGGGAATTGTTGTATATTCAAACCTAAGTGTTTTGGTTTGGTTGTTGTCTCACTCTGTGTTGTTCTCTCTCTCTATCTCTCTCTCTCTTTAGTACAGGGATTGAGTGGGTTTGATTAAGTGACAACAGCAAACAATCCTGTAACACCAGCAACTTTCACAGTGTACGAGTGCAATATATCAAATATGGCCCTGTGTTTGGCCCTACGTCCTCCACCTATATACCAAGCTTTGTCCAGATGTCATGCAGTAAGAGGTTGATAGGTATGGGCTATCATTATTTAGTGCTGACATTCCTGCTCTCATCATAGTTATCTTGTGGACTCCCACTCACGTTTTGGGGAAGGGGCCATAAATATGGGCCATAGGCTAGACAACCTGTGTGACCGTGTACAGTCAAGAGGTCAGTGTACAGTAAACACTGTTATATACCCCTGTAACACATTTTAGGAAGGGATTCATGTTTGACTGTTAGGCTGTTAGTACATGTGAGAGATATTACTAATAAAAACATACTATGGTGATGGGGACAGCGGTGGGTTGCTGTTTGGCACACAGTCTGTTTGTCAGTTTGACAGACCAGTTTGAAGTGAAGCATTGTTATGCAAGGATCGATTTACATTGTAACATTTCATACTTTCCCCACTAGGTGGTTAACTGAAGAGGGTAATTGGAGGCTGTTGGCTTAATCATGTAATTGAGTGTTGATTGATTTTTGTATTCAAAGCAAGTGTGTTTTGTACTGTTGTACTACTTGAAGGCTTTTGCCATGACATCAGTATCTGATACTTTGTGTGGCTTTCTTTGGTTACCACCTGTCCCTCTGTGCAAGGCATGGTCATTGTTTGGCCAGTTGTGGCCTACTCATAACCCTCAGCTGTACACATTTTTCCATAATGTCTAGATGTTGGCATCATAACTTTTGTGTGTTCCTCCCTAATTAGGTTCCTTTCTGGCAAAAATCTGAGGACTGGACTCATTCAGTGATGACGAACATTTGACTGTAAGATTCCACATCCTTCAGAAAAGTAATGCTACTGCTAAACCTGTAGTATTCTATCAGCTTTCCGAGATTATATTTATAATTAGTCCCTATTTGTCCACCATCATGTTATGCTTTGTCCATATTTTTGCTTATAACAGGTTGAGAGGTTTGGTTCTGTTGACTACAATTGTGACAATTGGAAAATGTCCTGAGATGGTAGGAGCAAGAATGTAGCATATGTTTCCTTTAATATTTGCATAATTCAGTTATGTTGTATTTTACACACCTATATGCTGTAAGACATGGCATAAACAACTGAAATAGTACAGAAATAAAGCTTTTTTGGGAAAATGGTGGTATGTGTGTTTTTAATGCAAACATTCTCATTTGTGCAAACATATCACACTCTGGCCATTTGATAAGGTGGCAACTGTAGGATTACTGGCTGTTTGGGTTTCACTGTGCTCTCTTTAGTCATTTCAGTTATTTGCCTAAGAAATTACTGTATGTCTGGCCACTGTGTAAGGCCTATCATGATTATAAAGCAGCAGAGTGTGTATTTGTTATATGGACTGTGTATGTGTGGGGTCAGTAAATGAATGCCCCATAGCACCCCAGCATTCTATCCACAGTATGACCTGCCACAAGATATGTAGGGGTATTGTGTGACTCTCATGGGGGATATATCTATCCACACAGCCATTGTACTGTGGTGTTTGCTAGGCTTACCAGTATTTATTTGCAAGTGTGTTGTTTATATATATATATATATATATATATATATATATATATATATATACATATATATATATATAATGTATATACACATATATAGAGCAAACATTCACAGATATATGTTTAGACACATATAAAAATATGCATATATATATATATGAGTAGGTATATATGTATATATATATATATATATATATATATATATATATATATATATATATGTGTGTGTGTGTGTGTGTGCGTATATATCTTATTTGAATGTTTACTGCTTCCACAATATACATTCCCTATAGTACAGTGATTGTCCTGCAAAATATGTTCATGAAATCATCCTGAACTCATACAGTTTATGTGGCTTAATGGTTATGTGCTATGACTATGGTGTATATACTGCTGGGTTCAAAACTGGCAAAGGCTGTTTATTTTGTTGCTGGGCAGAACAAGGGCTCATGGAGAGAGTGTGATTAAGGCACTTTAAAGTGGCTTTAAGCAGTTTGTGTGGGTTTGCATGAGGCTAAGCAGAACTAACACATGGTTAAACTTGCAGGCGTTTAAACTGTGTGGGCTTGTTTAGCGTCACTTACCAATGCACAAATCTGGTTAGGTATGATAACTACTGCTTACCTATTCTGTGTTTGATCATATGTCAACTGGTTTGCCCGCCACTCAATAATGGTAATACATGGTTAAATGTATAGGCACTCTACTGAATGTTATGTTTGACTAAACAAGCATAGATTATGCAGCTCAGGTGGTGTAGTGTTATGGTCTCTGACTGCAGTGTACAGGGTCCTCGGTCCAAGAAATGGGGCTGCTAGCTTTTTCATTAATATTAAATGACCTAACTGCATGGTAAATTAGGTAAAGCAAGCGCACCCTGTAAAACCAGATGGTGCAGTGTTATGGTTGCTGACTATAGCATAAAGGATCCTGGGTTCAAGGCTTGGCAGTGCTGATTAGTTTTGTTGCTGGCCACAACAACAGCTGATGATGAGAGAATGATTAAGGCACTTTAAAGTGGTTTTAAGCAGGTTTGCATGATGCTAAGTATTGATAAAATACGGTTACTCCATTTTAGCTTCGCTTGGTGGCGCTTACTCCCACTAACCCCCACACTAATTTCTTTGAAAGAAAAGAAAAAGGGGCACACAGAGGGAAACACAAGATGAAAGATTGATAGGGATGTGCAGGATGGGAGTAGGGAAGGTCCATAGCTGTCCATTTCCCCTACGGCAACAGCTTTGCATATGAATTGAATTTAGAGGTGAATTTGGATACTCATACCCCTGAGAGAGGGGTGAGGACAACAGTAATTTGTTGTCTAGGCAAATGGACAAGATTATGTGTCCAGTGGAGACATCTGCGAAATGGACAGCTATGTATGGGGGCGTAATTTTTTTGTGGGAACAGTGCCCATTTTTTTAAGGTGAGAGTGGGTTGTTGGGGAAGAATAGTAGGTATATGTGGAGAGGGAGGTTAGGTAGGAAAACAGACAAGACAGCAGACAGGGGTGGTATGACACGTGGGAGGTGAACTCCTTGACAGGGAAGGTGGTTGGGAATCCGAGGCACATGAGCCCACAAATGGATACAATGAGACTGAAATCCCCACCCATGGGCAGTCACCACTGCACCTTCACGACCCCAAAGTTGGCTGTGCTGGAAGCTGAGTAGGAGGGGCATGCTGACCTTCAAGATGCACCACATGGCCCTCAAGCTGGCATAGCTGAGTTGCAAATTCCATTTGCATCTCCCTACACACCAGGCCCCGGACCTGACATCGGGTGAGGCCTCCTTTCCGCGCTCGATATGAGGGGGGGGTGAGCCCCATCCCCTGAAGTGGTTCCACCTGTGGGTGGTGCAGGACCAGCAGATGAGGAAGATCCAGGTGGGTCCCAGATGTGGTGGGGCCTGGTGCCATGGCCAGATGAGGCGGTACAGGCGGATCCACTGAGATCATCCTTCCCAGATGAGCTAGGATGTTGACAGTTTACAACATATTTTGGTTAGTTATGAACAATACAATTCCAGGATTAGTTATAACAGCATGCATGGGTGTTCCAATAGACACCATAACACAATTTTCAATCAGTTGCATGACAAAAAGAACACATGCAGATATGGAACCTCAGTGGATATTACAGCAGCATGCAGGTTATATTGATAGCAACAGGCCACCACTGATTTCATTTCAAAAGGGAACAGCAATAAACAGACATTGAAATATTGGTATAACAATGGGGAACATGTCCCAACAGTAGGTTTGTTAAAACATACCATTTATTTTTTTGGTTGTATTATTGTTGCAGATAGGGTGGGGGTGAGACAGAGAAATGAACAGCTATTTGTTATTATATTGCTCACAACTGTTCTGTACATTATAGTCTTCTCAGTACTCTTAAGATATGACCTGAAATTGCAGCCACTTATGGGCTTGGGTTTGGCCAGTGGGTGTTGTACACAGTTATCAGTTCAAACTTCATACACCTAATATACAGCTGTACTTACCTGCTGGACCTGTGGAAAAAATTGGGTTAACACTACCTGACTCATCATCATCATCATCATCCCCTTTTTCCCATTTACATGGGGTTGGGGTATCGTATTAACTGTCGCCTACTCTCTCGATTCAGTGCCACTCTCCTGCCTTCTTCAACACTCATGACTGACTGTCGCAGATCTTCTTTCACACAATCCATCCACCTCTTTGCTGGATGCCCTCGCTTCCTCTTACCTTCTTCCTGTCTGTCCCAAATCTCCCTCACCAGATTGTCTTCTGCTTTTCTACACATGTGCCCAAACCATCGTAATCTGTTCTCTTTGATCTTTTCTGCAATCGGAGCTACTTTGGCTTCTGCTCTTATGTCCTCATTTCTTCGCCTGTCCCGCAGTGTGCATCCTACCACCTTTCTCAGGCACTTCATTTCCATCACCTCTAGCTTCTTCAACTGTTCTGCCTTTACTGCCCAGGTTTCTGTACCATACAGTAGTACTGGTCGCACCACTGTCTTGTACACCTTACTTTTTAGCTTCTTTGGCATTCTTCTGTCATATACTACACCTGATACTCTATGCCAGTTGGCTGCAGCCCCTCTGATTCTAGCTTTGACCTCTTCATTCAGACTACCCTTCTCCTCAACCACCCTCCCAGATACTTGAAGCTGTTTACCTGTTCCACTATCTTCCCATCTATCTCTATTCTCAGCTTCTTCTGATTTCCCCAATCTGCTGCCATTACCACTGTCTTATCTGTGCTTAGTTTCATCCCATGTGCCTTCAGATTTGCATTCCATTCTCCTATCCTTTGCTGAAGTTCTAGATCAGAGTCTGCCTGTACTGCCACATCGTCTGCATACAGCAGCTTTGTTGTTCTGACCCCTCCAACCTGTTTGCTGATGTAGTCCATTACCAGTATGAACAGCAGTGGGCTCAGAGCTGAACCCTGGTATACACCCACTCCCACTGGGAACCCCTCAGTGAGGCCAAACACTGTTCATACTCGAGTCACTGGGTCCTTGTACATAGCCTGTACTAATTCTACCAATGTTTCTGCGACTTCAAACCACCGCAGTACTACCCAGATCAGCTTTCTTGGGACCTTGTCATATGCTTTCTCCAAGTCTAGGAAAGCCCAGTTTGACTCTCTCCTCTTCTCTAGTTTCTTCTCAAGTATCTGTCTCAATGTAAACATCGGGTCAATTGTGCTGCATCCTGATCTGAATCCGAACTGTTCATCTCCCATCTTACATTCTACTATTCTGCATATCTGTTTATCAATCACCCTCTCCAGAACTTTCATGCAATGTGGTAGGAGTTTGATGCCTCTGTACTGTCCACAGTTGTGGATGTCCCCTTTGTTCTTGTACACTGGCACAAGTATGCTTATTCTCCAGTCATTTGGGATACGCCTTTCTCTCCACACTGCAATTAGTACCCTCAGGAGCCATTTCTCCCCTAGCTCACCCAGCATCTTTATCATATCTGCTGTGACCTCATCTGAGCCTGCTGCTTTCCCTGACTTCATTTTCCTTAGTGCTGCTCTTACTTCTTCTAAGCTGGGCTCCTCTTCTACTCTCATTGTAGGCTGTTTCTGGGGCAGTTCCGCCAGTGGAAACCACAACCCAAGCTGAGGAAGCCCTTACAAATGCCTTCTATGAACACCTCCAGGACTGCATGGATCAGGCAATCCCAAATAAAACCAAGACTCTTTCCACAAAGGGCAAACGTCCAGTCTGGTGGACCCCAGCCATTAACAAACTTTACAATAAGAGGAGAAAGCTATTACATGATAGAACAAAATCCACAAAAGGGAAGTCACCCCTGATCATTATTAGTAAAAAAATACGAGCACTCATAAAATCAACTAAGGCCAATTTTGAGAGAAAAATTGCCATGGATTCAAAGGACAATCATAAGGCCTTTTTCAGCTATGTTAGGAACCTGGGTGGAAACTCCCAGATATGCTCAGAATTAGTCCAAAATGATACAAAAATCACTGAACCCACAGACATTGCCAACATACTGGCAGACAGGTTCAGTGTAAACTTCACCCCCCTCTCCCCCCCAAAGGAGAGATAACTATCCCAGCCGAGTGTAGCCTCCTGGACATCTCAAATGCGCAGGTGAAAGCTGCTCTCTCTAAAGCTAAAACACAGCATCAATGGGACCGGATGGTGTCCCCGGCTGTGTGCTACACGAGCTAAATGAGGAATTAAACCCGCACATAAGGCAGCTGTTTAATCTCAGCCTTACCACAGGATACGTGCCCAAGGAGTGGCGTATGGCAACTGTTGTCCCACTCCACAAAGGCGGCGCCTCTACGGACCCTGGTAATTACCGCCCCATAAGCTTAACAAGTCTAGTCTGCAAAGCTATGGAGAGGATCATAATGGATCTCATAAACAAAGATATAGGGGACTTGCAGACATTGGACCCGATCCAGTTTGGCTTTGTCAAGGGAAGATCATGCCTTTTGAACTTGGTCGACTTCTTCGAAACAGTCACCAAGGCCATTGATGAGGGAAGGCAGTCCATACAGCCTACCTTGACCTTGCAAAGGCTTTCGACACAATACCCCACTCGGGTATTGTAGAAAAACTTACCAGCTTAAATGTAAACCCATATGTCACAAGATGGGTTGCAAACTGGCTTAAGGACAGAACCCACAGGGTTAGAGTTGCTGGCGCTGTGTCAGACTCCAAGCCGGTCACAAGTGGTGTCCCACAGGGCTCGGTCCTTGGCCCCCTATTGTTTGGCATCTACTTCTCAGAAGTACAGGCCAACATAGGAGGACTTTGGCTGACAAAGTTTGCAGACGACTGCAAACTGGGCGCCATAGTGGAAAGTGCATCAGACACGGATATCCTTCAGAAGGGACTCACGAAAACAGATAGCTGGTGCCAGAGCCATGGCCTGAAGTTAAACGCCAAAAATGTATAGTCATACCCTTCGGGAAAAACAAGGTAACCCCAAGCTACCATATAGGTGGCAATCCACTAAGCACAGAAGAGGTTATCAGGGACCTGGGGACCCAGGTTGACAGTGGCCTTTCTTTGACACTCACATTGCTAAAGTGGTTAGAAAGACCTTCTACATTGCCCACCTGATCATGAAGGGATTCACATCCAGATCTAGTGAGGTTATTGTTCCCCTGTACTCTTCACTTATCAGACCAATGATCGAGTACAGTGCCCCATTCGGGATGTATCTCACCCGACATCTGCAGCAATTGGAGAGACCCCAAAAGTTCCTCACCAAAAGGATAAAGGGACTCCAAAATCTGTCATATGCTGCCAGATTGAAGAAATTCCAGCTCTATTCAGTCGCATACCGTCTGCTCAGAGGTGACATGTGCCTGACATACAAGGCCATGTCCAACCCGGAATTAATGGACATGCTCCACCTCAAAAAATCCAAATCCACCAAAACCACTAGAGCAAGTGACTTAAACCTTAGCATGGATATAAATAGGACGTGCTGGAGGGATAGATTTATCACTCAGAGACTCCCTATGCTGTGGAATAAAATCCCGGTCCATGTGAGGCAGAGCACCTCGCTGACTCTGTTCAAGAGAAATCTAGACCTGTGGATGGGAGATCGTAGGTTTACCCCGGGAATCATCTCTGTGTCACTGCTGGACAGAGGCACAACAAACTAATGGGCACAGTATTTTTTCATATAAGGGGTGGCGTAAGCCACAAAAATTTGGGCTAGGCTTATAAATGCCTTAGGGCAGATAGCCTAGTATAAACCTATGAACCTATGAACCTATGAACCTATGTTGCTGGAATCCCTTATGAAGGGTATCTAACTATCTTCTTTATCTTTCTCTCTTTGCCTTGCAACCTGGTATAGTTTCTTTGTGCCCCTTACTGAGTCACTTTCCAGAAGCTGATAGAGTGCCTCTGATGCCCTATTCTTTGCTATTGCAACTTCTTTCTTAGTTTCCTTGTTAGCCAACCAGTAGTCCTTCCTAGCTTGGTCAGTCTTTTCAATCTCCCACTTCTTCCTGCACTCCTTCTTTCTTTTGATTACTTCCTGCACTTCTGCATTCCACCACCAGCTTTCCTTATGTATCTTATTTCCATACCTGGCTCGGCCACATATCTTTTCTGTAGTCCTAACACATGCTGTTTTTAGGCGCTGCCACTCTTCTTCAACTCCACCTATTTCCTCCTCCTCTTGGGGTGCTAGAGCCCTGAGTAATTCCTTGAACTGCTGTACTTTCTCTCCAGTCAACTTTCAGGTCTTCAGCCTGGTCTCTGTTGACCTTAGAGCTTTCTCTGACCACTGCTTGCAGCTGATTGTGGCAACTACTGGTTTATGCTGTGAACCAACTGTTTCACTGGGGATGACTTTGCAATCATGGATTCTACCCCAGTGCCTTTTCCTTACTATGAGGAAGTCTACCTGAGTTGCATGTTGGCTACTCTTGTATGTGATCTTTTGATTGTCTCTATTTCTGAACCATGTGTTGGCTACTATCAAGCCATTTGCCAGACAGAAGTCTAGGATGGCTTCTCCTTCTTTATTCCTATTGCTCCACCCATGTGGACCCAGGCAGTCCTCATATCCTGTTCTGTCTGTCCCGGTATGTGCATTCAAGTCATCCATTATCAGCACCAATTCATGTTGTCCTGACTACTACCTGACTGTTTCTACACATTAACAGGGTTCGGCTTTGATGCTTTGTGCAATAATACTGCATGTGTGTTTGCGTGTGTGTGTGTGTGTGTATGTGTGTGTGTGTGTGTGTGTGTGTGTGTGTGTGTGTGTGTGTGTGTGTGTGTGTGTGTGTGTGTGTGTGTGTGTGTGTGTGCTAATGTCATAGTCCACCTTCATTTTTGTACAGCACCATGGGTGCTGGGGACAGTGGCCAATCGCCATGATGGTGTGACACTTGAGGGACATTTTTTGGGGAAAACTAAGTGGTCTATGTACTTCTCTTGCTGTCATCTGCAGCCTTGGGGCTAGCCAGTGTGTGTTCTACACAGTGTATAAGAGACACATCCTACGGTTAATATCCAGCCTGCCTTACCTGCCGAAGCTGTGGGAAAATGTGTGTTTACACTACCTGACTGTTTGTAAGAATACTCACATATTCTTGTGTGAAAATATACAGACAGTTTAGTACTACTGCCAGGATTCAAACCCTGCCAGTTTGTTCAAAAAGTAGTCACAATGCTGATGTTTATCAGAAGAAGCTATCAAGGAGATGCTGTTTCTTGTGTGAGTATTTTCTACCTATTAGTCTGTGATTTGGACAATCTGACCTTGTACTTCTGACATTCCTGCATGGCAGACAGTTGTTCTATTGTGTACTCACACTTTCAGATATTACATTACAGGAAACAAGGGTTAGCAATCATTTTTAATATTCAGCTATCAGATCATAGTTCAGGGGAACTTTGTTATGTTTAATCTGTTGTACAAGACTTGAATGTTTGCCACATGAACCTCAGATACCTAATGTTATCAGAGCCATATTTGCTGTGCAAAAACTATACACATTTCCAATTCCTACTAACACATTGCAAATAAAACACAACAGTCCAGAGTTGTAAAGTTTTATTGACAAGTTATCACTATTTTATGTATATCACTAGCATTATCTGTGGTAATTTCAGTTTTATTCGGTTCAGACAATACACAGATTACAGCACTGACAGGTGATAATTCTATTACTTTCGATTATACTGCCAGCTAGATCAGTACTCACCAGCCTTGCGGTGTAGCATTTGCAACCTGCTTCCATGTGCGTCCATGTTTGAAGCCCTCTCAGATGCAGCTGTACAGGAGACAGAGAAACATTTATGACTACCTATCCATCACATACACAGCCTGGACTATCTTAAACAGCAATTGATACTGATACTTACATACTACTGGGGCATTCCCTGCCCTAGCATCTTGTTCCCACTGGTCCAGAATGTCCCTCTTTCTCCGCTTGAGATCAGCATTGTGATGTCGAACCTGCTCACCAGTCCAAGGGATCCCAGTAGCACTGATGAGATGGTCCCAGACCTGCACTTTATATTCTGAGCCCTGGTACTGGCCCTGCAGCAGTCTTAAATCATGGTTTTCAACAAGGAGTCCAACCATGACCCTGGACTCCAGAATGCCCCACAGTTGGGCATGAAAGCGAACACCTTCTCCTACTCTAGCCATGGTACCTGCAGTGATGAGGTCCAACTGGTTATGGGCTGTATTCCCACCTACAGAGTTTAAATAGGGCCGATTTCTCACACTTTGCCGTGATTGGTTACTTTTGAAACTGCTGAGCTCAGCTAAGCTACGGGCAAACCTGCTTAGCTAAGGTTGGCAGTGCTTAAAGGGGTGGGTTCAGCACTGCTTATCACTGGGCAAATCCACTTAGCTGGGCTATTCATTGCTTATTATTCATATGTACACAATGCTTACACCTCGTCAACATAGCTGTGCAATGCTTAGCATAGCTTATGTTTTATTATATTGGTCTACCACCTGTATGGGATTGATTCATCATTCATTACATAATATAGATTTATTTACCTTCCCTGACATCCCCCAATGTGCTGTGATTAATTTATTCTTGTGTGACTATACTGTATGGGGCACTTGTGTTTATATGGGGGTTTCACTACTTTATTACACTGACACCTCACATCTGGCCCTAATACATTATTCTGGTTGAGAAAAATCAGTTACTTCTTACATAAATATACAAAAAAAAATTAAATTTTAATGTTTACACATACAAAATGGAAATGGCTTTGGTGAGACTCAAACCATGAATGACTACATGCAAGGTGCACACTGTAGCTGCTACACTATTGTACTTATGTTTATGTTGGCTGTCTATTGCTTTTTAACTTATCGTGTCGTTTCAGCTGGACTAAGCATAGCTAAGCAACGAGCACACCCACTCAGCTACATTTAAACTTTATTGCATATATAAAAAAAAATTATTTATTTGTACCCTTCAGGATATCCATGCTAATGCTGAACCTGTTATTCTATCAACTTTCTGCATTGTAGGGATGATTGTTCCTTATGGCTTTCTCAACATTTCTTACTCTGACGGGTTGGGAGGTGTGCACTATGTGCTTATGCTAAATCTGTTATTCTATCAACTTTTGGCTTGGTTGGGAGGATTGTTCCTTATGGCTTTGTCTAGATTTCTTACCCTGAGGGGTTGGGGGTGTTACGAGCATTCTTGCTCATTTTAAATTGGCAAACGGCTATTCTGGAGTGCAGGGAACATGTGTATTGTGAGAGCTCTGCTCTCAGACACACCTCCTGTGCTGATATATGGAACCATGTCCGTTTTACAGCACGGCAGCGTGCCTTCATACATATGCATGGCACGCTGCTGTGCTGAACAGGACCGGTCCCTGCCATGCAGGAATAACTTATTCCTATATGGTTGCTTGCTGAATCTGGGGGTGTGTCTATATAATCTGCCATGTTTAAAGTGTGTTTTTTTATTGCACTAAGTATGTGTTGTTTGTAGGAGAGTCTGCTGTTTATGGTAATCCCTAGTAATTTAGCACGAGTTACTATTTCTATTTTTGTCTTGTTCTTTGAGTATATGGTGAAATCCTGTGAGATTGACTTGGTTGAGAATAGTATAAGCTTAGTTTTCTTTGGATTAAGTAGAAGTTGTACTTCGGTTAACCAGGTTTCGATCAATGTAAAGGCATTTTGTGATAAGCTTAGTAGATTGTGAATATTGTTAGAGGATGTGGTAATGGTGGAGTTATCTGCGTACTGGATAAGTGTGCTTTGAACAGAGGTAGTATGTAGTTTATTTATGAAAATATTGAAGAGCAGATGCCCTAAAATGGACCCTTGGGGGACTCCTGTTTTATTGACTAGCTATTCAGATTTGCTACCTTGCCATCTAACTCTTTGCTGCCTGTCTGCTAAGTAGCTTGAGAACCATTTAAGGGTGGATGAGAGCATCCAATGGTTGCTAACTGTAGAAGTAACTTGGGATGAGACACTTTGTCAAAAGCCTTTGATGTGTCTAAAAGAAGTACTAAAGTTATTTGGCCAGAGTCAAGGGCTTTATTCACAGTGTCCATGAAGGAAAGAAGGGCAATGGTGGTAGTATGTGCTGGGTGGAAGTCGTGTCGAGTTGGTGTAAGGAGGTTATCAGTAAGATATTTCATAAGTTGAGTGTGAATACATTTTTCTAAAAGTTTAGATAGAGGGGAGAGAATAGATATGATCCATGCTGTAACCAGGGGAAGAAGCACCAAAAATGTTAAGCATAGGTGGATCGAGTCAGTCAGAATGTAAATTGCCACTGCTCACAAACAGCACACTTACACTTAGGTTATAAAAATTAAAACTAGAAAGAAATTCCCTTTTATTACTGTTGAAATGCATAAACACTGATAAAATCAAAATGGCAGGTAAATTGTCACAAAGTGAGCATATGCATTAAACAAGCTCCCCCATTCCTATGCAAAGTTTTCTGTCATACAAAATTCAAACTTTATACAAGCAGAAAGCCAGAAATGAAGCTCTTAGTCAATTGATGCTTCCGAGAATCCCAAGAGATGCTTCTTCTCAAGATGGCAAGAAAATACCTAAGAACATCTGATTGCCCAACATGGGGATTAGATGATCAGTAGTCAGAGTGAAGGCATGGGGAGGGGGTGCCGGAGGTTTTTGAAGCTGTCTGGTTGTTGTTTCCTAAGGAGGAAACAACTCATATAGTTTAAGGGATACTGTAGCAGTGGGAATGATGAATATCAGAGTTGGCAGTCATCCACAAATTTGGTTATCACTGGACCTTGGATACCTGATTTTACCTCAGAAAAATAAACAGTATACAGGAATGGAACCAAGACTTAACACTTTGGAAACTTCTGGTATCATTCCCTTGGCTAGAAGAGATAGTTCCTACTTTGGACTACACGAGTTTGGCCCGTAAACCAATTAGTTATCCAGCAGACAATGTAAGGGTTAATACTGAGACTAGACAATTTGCTTATGATGCACACATGGGGAATGGTGCCAATGACTTTACCAGGGTGAAGACAGGTAGTGTGGACAGTCTGGCCCTTATCTAAAGCTTCTGTAACCCTGCCAAAAACTTAACCAGTCTGAATAAGCATAACCTTCCAATAACAAATGCAAACTGAGTCAGAATGAGGGTCTAGAGATAACTTAGGGTTTTTTAATTATTTCAATGACAACACGTTACACATCTTTACAGATATTAGTCAGACTGATAGGCTTACAGTTACTGGGGTCTGTTGTGAGGCCATACTTGTAGAGAAGGACAACTGTGGCTGTTCTTCAAGTTTCAGATACACAGCCTGTGGACAGACTAAGGTTAAACAGCTTTAGGAGAGTTTGGGCTACATGGAATTTACTACATGCAAGCAGACAGCCTGGAATATGTTTGGATGCCATGGAGCCAGTGTGTTTAATTTTGGAAAGAGTGACACTGACTTGATTAAGGGTAAAAACAGATGGTGCCATCAGAGTGGGATACACATTTGTAGGTAACTTTAAAACAGAACTAGGTGTCACTACTGAGATTCCAATATAGCCGAAGAAGAAGGCCCTGGGGCTGTCCTTAGCACAAGAAATAATTCCAAATTCACAACTGTCTGTAAAATGTTAAGTACAATTGTGAAGATTAAAAATATTCCTCTTCCTAAGATGAAGAACAGAATGAATTCTTGCTTCTTTTAATCTTTTTACTTGGGCTCTTCACTGACACCGACAAAGGTATACATTGATTTATTTTAAAGTCATACATATGTTTGTCCCCAAAAGGAATCAGCTTTAGTCCTGTCTGCTGTTCCACAGTAGTGGATGCAGTTTTACTTAATGTTATGTAGTGAATAATGAGTAAACTAAAGCCAGATGACTGACATTGCTTTAGAGTACATCTCAAACACACATATGCTGGTGGAAACCCTTCTGGCACTTTAATAATTATTTCATATCTCTTTCTTGGAGATGGTAGAAAAATTTTGCTGGCTTCAGAAAAACTTGATGAAGGCTATATGGCATTAGAGTTTGCAAGTGATATGTTAGTTTTCCATTTTATGAATTGGTTCTTTATTTATTTATTTCATTTTATCCACTTGCTTCAATTTCAATGAATTCAGCACATTATGTTGTCTTTTCTTTGTGGCTGTTTAAAATGGCTAAAATATTCACACTCCTTGACAATGTGGTCAGGATATAAACAAAAAAGACATTGCATGCATACAAGTCTTTAGGTGCTATTTGCCTACAACAAGCAGTTTTTAAATAATTTTGCCTTCTTACTTCACCCTTAAGTCTGTATTGAAGAAGGAGCCAAAAAAAATGGTGTAATAATTAAAACAAATGAAAACAAAATAAAATTTAAATAAATAAAGCAATTTATTCAAGCCAATACTAAATAAAAAATATATCTAGCACAACAAAGGGATCAGCAACATTTTGAAACTCTGTGAATTGAAGATAACATGGAACAATGTCAGATAGATAAGGGTGTTTCATGTCACCTACCTCAGAACCTAAGCAAGTGCAAGACCTGCATTGACCTCTACACCCTACACCCCCACCTGGTGAAATTCCCTATGGAAAAGTCAGAAATAAGGAGGACAGAAGTAAATGTTATTCTCTACTGTCACAAAAACCCAGTCTGAAGATCTAACATACTATACTTACAGGTGTTATAGTTTTACTCCAGTACTAACATTGGATCCATTCTGTAATTTGGTCTTGCTGTATGAAAACATTAGGAACAGATGCTAAAAGCTTTCTCCAAGACCAAATACACCAGCCGTGTGCATGCATACAATGCACTAGCCTGTTTTTGTCAGTATGAAACCTCATCTCCACTGGATATGTACCAAAATCTACCAAAATCTTGGGGAACAGCTGTAGTAATGATAAGGAATGTCCCAGTACAGATTCTGGCAAATATAGACCTATCAGCCTCACCAACATAATTTGCAAGGTGATGGAATATATTATTATGGACCTAATTAGCAGTGACTCAGGGAGTCCACAATCCTTAACTCCAAACCAGGTTGGCTTTGTAAAAAGTAGAACATGCCTATTAAACCAAGCTGAATTATTTGAAAGCATTATAGAAGCACTAGATGAGGGTAACTTCATCAGTTCATAAATTAGTTCTAGGCTAACTGTCCTTATGGATCATTTTTAAGCCTGGCCAATTACTCCACGTGAGAATCAAACCCTGCACCTTGGATCTGTAAGGTAAATACCTTAACCATGATGCCAATCTCCCACCCTGGGACAGCTGACACTAATTTAACTAAGGCCTTTGACCTATACCCCACTTTGACACCATTAACAAACTGGTCAGACTCAATATAAATCCATGCGTATCCCACGGGATTGCCAAATTACTTTACTGATAGAACCTACTCTATTAGAGGTGGTGGCACTCTAACATTTAATAGACATGTCATCAGTTTGTACCCCAAGACTCCGTTCTGGACCATTTCTGTTTAATATTTACTTTTCTGATGCCAGAACCAACATTAAAAGCCTTTGTCTGACAAAGTTCGTGGATGATTGCAAGCTTGGAGCCGTGATCGACTCCCATAAAGGCACTCATACCCTCCAAGAGGGCCACCTAAGACAAACTTGTGATGTCGGGAATGGTCTAAAGCTGAACATCGGAAAAGGTATCATACATGTTGGAAAACAGGGACTTTTACACACTTATGTAAATACTCCTCCAAACAAAACAGAAGCCATTGTTAGAGACCTAGTCACCTTCATAGATAACAAACTGCACTTGACCATAATGAACCCACTGTTGTTGAGAAGGCGTTATACTTTGCCCAGTTGATTACTAACACTATCGCCTCTCAGTCTAAAGAGGTCTTTATTTCCTCTTCTTATCACTTTCCAGGCCTAAACTAGAATACTTTGTGTCCTTTGGCATTTACCTATCCAAGTACCTAATCAAACTTGAAAACCTACAGAGGTTCCTTGCCAAAAAAAAAAATCCCAGGATGAGCTCCCTAAGTTAAGAAGTGTAGCTAAAAGTTCTATCTTTCTTTTCTGTCCTTTACACATTCCTATGTGGTGATCTATGCCTAGCCTACAAAGCTGTAAATGTTTCAGTTCTGCTTAATATACTATATATCCACAAGACCAGTAGGAACACTAATATAAGATCATGGAACCTAAATCTATATCAAAACAGCAGTAGGACTTGTTAGTATAACAGCTATCTCCCCCAAAATCTTCACCACCTGAAACAAACTCTTCCTTATTTTAAAGCAAAGCACAGCACTTCCCTTACTATCTTCAAAACTAGCATACATGAAGTAATGGGAAATCACAAATCTGCCTCATACTTAGATTCCATGTTCCTTATGGAGGGAGGGAGAAAGTAGCTGGATGTTCCAGCGGGACTGCATTGGTTTCGCTACAAATAGTTTTGTCTAGTAGCAATATATAAACCTATAAATATCTATATTTCTTGGACAAAATCATTCATTGACATGTTCAGAAAGATGGATTGTTCAGGCAAACCTGACTTGTTTTATGATGGAAGATCAGAATCGGAGTGGTTCATGAATTAATGGAAGGGTAACATAATGAATCTATAGGGTATGGTCTACTCTACCTGATGGATATCTTTATTTTGAAGATATTATATGGTTATTTATTGCTTCCACATAAACCTAATTGCTTAGAAACTTTCTTGAAAAAGCTAACCGTTTAACTGCATCTATGCACGTTACTTCTTTCCCTTCATTCTTTTTGCGAATGGATTCTTAAACCCTGATCATCCTCTTTAGGTCTGCTGGACAAATCATTGATAGTTTCGTCCAACCAAAACATTAGTCATGAAGAATGTGGAAACTTTACCATGTCAGCCATTGAAAATTGGATAGCAGCTGTTAAAGAGTATTGTAGCATAAAGAAATAGCTGCCAAATAATCTCATAACTGTGGATTTCTTTGAGGATAGGATGAGGAAATGGTTACTTGCATTAACACCTTCTTCTTTATTCTTCATGTACATTTTTTTTGGGGGGGATTTTTCTCACTTATTTTTATTTTTGTTGTTCCTCATGGATATCTGTAAAATACACTAAGTTGTGATCTAATGCCATGGACTCCAATGCTCTATGTTCCTCTCCCTGCCCAAGTGTTCACATCTTGTACAGATGTGTCCTAAATAAACATACAAACATTAACAATTCAGCCTAGACTGGATTCTAATCAGCTTTTATATTGCCTAGTATGTTTCCTGTTAATAAAATGAACATGTGCATGTGAGTGTGTTGGTGTGAGTGTGTGTGTGCGTGTGTGTGTGTGTGTGTGTGTGTGTGTGTGTGTGTGTGTGTGTGTGTGTGTGTGTGTGTGTGTGTGTGTGTGTGTGTGTGTGTGTGTGTGTGTGTGTGTGTGTGTGTGTGTGTGTGTGTGTGTGTGTGTGTGTGTGTATCTGTGTAAGAGAGAGACAGAGTATGTATATCTATATATCTATGCACATTTACACACACACACACACACACACACACACACACACACACACACACACACACACACACATGGTGGTGTTGCGGTAGCATTGTCACCTCACAGTAAGACGCTGTCCGGTTCGATTCTCAGCTAGAGCGTCTACTGCGTGGAGACATGTGTGAATGGGCGTACCTTCGTTGAAGGTTGTGCATCAGGCCTGGCAAGCCAGTACATAAAAATCAACTGCCAATCATTAGCGGACCAGAGTTCTGCTGTGGTGACCCCTAACCGGGAAAAGCCGAAAGACACAAACAAACAAACAATATTTATATATATATATATATATATATATATATATATATATATATATATATATATATATATATGTGTGTGTGTGCATGTGTGTGTGTGTCTGTGTGTGTGTATGTATGTATATATATATATATATATATATATATATATATATATATATATATATATATATGCATATATAACGTACGTGTGTATACCTATACATATACATATAGCTAGAGATATACATATACATTATGGGTAGGCAATGTGCCAAGCTGCCTTCTTAGCAGAACCAAGCACAACCTTATAGACTCTCTACCGGACCTCTTCAGTCTCAGTCTATCCAGTGAATTTGTGCTAGAGGTGTGGAGAACTGCTGTAGTCATCCCACTTCACAGGGCAGGACCCACTACTGGAATCTATAGACCAGAGTCGTAGCCTGTTCATGTAGGGTTTAGTGCCATTCCCTGATCTGGCACCCCTGAACTCCACTAAACTGAGGAGCAAAAAACAAATAAAAAAATAAAAAATGAAACTCCCTTTTCCATTCCCTGATCTGGTGCCATATCTCTCAACCTTCTCATAGTGCACCCATTCTGGACAAAGCAAAAAATGATGGGGGATACAAATTCCCAAAATCGGGAACAGAGTTTAAATAATGTGCTTAGACATGTAAAAAGTTACTAGGATAATAGATGTTGCATTAGCTAAATAACATGGTCTGAAACTCAACTCCTCAGTGATTAGTCCCAAAACCAGAACTTTTATGAGGCAGAAATATGGACATTCTGCAAAATTTTGGATAGAGGAGAGGCTTATCGCGTATTACTAGGACCATTAAGTCCAGTCTCCCTGAGCTGCACTCCTCATGAGAACTGAGGAGCATAAAAAAAAAAAAAGATCCATTCTCTGTTCCCTGATCCATTGATCCTAGTAGGAATTTTAGGACTGTTCTTCCCAATCTGCAATGCTCAACTCCTCAGTTGAGAAGTTGAGGATAAAAAAAAGAGGTTTTCTACATTTTTAATGCAGGAAACTAAATGAAATCCCCTGTCTTACCTGCTGGATCACAAACTGGCTTATGGACAAAAGCCAGTCTATTAATCTAGGGGAGCATGTTGTCATCAAAAGGGTTATTACTAATCTTATGCCTCAGGGATCAGTCCTTGGGCCACCTATCTTTGGTATTTACTTCTCTGATGTCAAGGTCAATGTCAAGGGTTTGTGGCTAAAGAAGTTTGTGGAATGCTACAAATTCAGAGCTGTCACAAACTCTCTATGTGACTTCCAGAGTCTTTAGGATGGCCTAACCCTTACAAACAGGTGGTGTCTGGGCAACGTCTTTAAACTAAATGTCAATATAGTATTGTGTCTTTTAGGAAACATGGTACCCATGCACCTATCACATAGATAAGACCTCTTTGAAAACTGACACATTTATTCTGGACCTGAGTATTTTCCTGACAATAAACTATCTAGTAATCATCATGTATCCACTGCTATTAGATAATCCTTTTTATCTAACCAGAACTGATTACAGGGATATATCTTCTTGGTCATGGGATGTTATCACCCCTCTCTAATCTCCATCTCATAATAGAATATAATGACCCTTTCAATTTGCACTTGTCTAAATATATGACTCAGCTCATAAGATCACAGCATTTTCTCACTAAAAGAATCAAGGGCATCTCTTCCTTGTGTTATACAGACTGACTGAAAGCACTTCTTGTCTTCTCTGTTTCCTACAGACTGTTTGTGATGGAGCTCTGCCTCACCCACAAAGCCTCAAAGGATCCAGTCCTATGCAACCTCATACACATCCACAAAGCAAATAGCACCTTAAATACCTGCTCAAAGGAGCTTAACTTTTGAAACATAAATAGGACCTACTGGCAAGATAGATATCTTTCTCAAAGAATCCATCTTTAATGGGCTAGACTTACTGCAAAGTAGCTCCCTGACACTCTTCAATCACAAGCTAGACAAATGAATGGAAAATTGTAAATTCAAACATGGTCTGATCCTCTCAAACTCTTAACGAAAGGGGATGAGATTAGTTATTCACAATGTAGGGTACTGACAAATGGGATTTGAGGCTAAGCTACAAATAATCTACCCCATCAAAAGCTTACTATGAGCTTATGAACATCATTGAAGTAATGTAACACTCAGCAAAGAACATTGCTTTCGTCTGAAAAGACCTTTCAGGTAAGCAGCTGATGAACCAGTTCAAGTAGCTATTCCAAAAGTGATGCTGGGAAAGCTGCATGTGGACAACAGAATAGTCCTCTGAATCAAAGGCATTCTTCAGGCAATGAACACAGGATCACTGAGAAGCTCAGGTCAAAGACTGAAATGGTAGAGTTAGTTGCAAGAAGGGATGTAGAGGTGTTATATAGCTAAGCTGAAAACAATGTCATGTTTTTGATGATAGTATGTCCCTAACCTTTAGGCACTGCATAATTTGTTTGCAAAGTGTTACAGTATTTTGTCTACTGGACTGTGAATGACTATGGGTCAGAAGTGTTCCAGGTGATTAGGATGGGCCACCTTGGGAAGTGTAATATAGTTGCACTTTTCCATTTTATAGGGATTATAACAGTATAAATTTATAGATATCTTTCTGCCAAGTAATGTCTAAATGTCCAGAGTATGCTATTGGTAGTGGCTGCTATAAACTCCAGCAACAATAAATAGTACACAAAAAAACATCAATATTAGTGAACAGGGGGTACAAAGAAGAGCAGTTGAGAATAACAGCAGGGACAATAATTGACAGAATGACACACTACCCACCCATACTCATAGCTCCATTTAGTAGTTCCAGTAATAATTATAAGAAAAAAAATGGAACAGATAGAGGCATCTACTGTAATTTGAATATGACAGTTGACAGCCTACTTATTAAGAACATAATACAGGACAACTGGAAAATACTTGAGGGGAATGAGGATCTCTACATGATAGTGGGCTCTTGCCCACAACTCGTGTATAAGAACCATTATAATTTAAAATTTCTATTTGAAAAAGACAAAGTTTCATCTGGAGATGGATCAAACAATATCAACAGGCCTATGGGTATGTACAGATGTGGTAGTTGCAATATGTGTAGGTACATTTTAGAAGGGCCATTCATTAATTTGGTGCATTTACCATATTTGGAGTTCCTGGTCATTTTAATTGCAGGGACAAAGGGTTAGTTTACATAGGGGTTTGTTCTTAATGTACTGCTTTCTACATAGGGATGACCACCTGAACATAAAGTGTTAGGAACAGGGAACATTATTATAACATAAAAAGAAAGATGTTAAAAATGCCTTTTACAAGCATACAAA
>NC_056725.1:222624926-222760362 GCF_019279795.1 Protopterus annectens | reverse complement strand
ACTTTGTTAACACATTCCTACATACCTTAAATGATATAGCACCAGCACCCAGGTAAAAGCTTAATGTGCAACCCTGTTTCATGTCTAACAAAAGAAACAAACAAAAAAAACTCATGCTATAAAGGGACAAAACCTGGAAGGACTGATCTAAAAATAGAACTCATACTCCTTCCAACAATGTAGATATCTTAGAAACCTTACAAGACTCCATGTCAAACAGGATAACAAATATACTATATCAAAGTATAAGACAAATATCAAAACAACCCAAAACTAGTTTGGTCATCACTAAATAAACTACTCCACCGTAGCAAAGCCACCAATCCTTCTCTAAACACTGACAGTAAGACAGACTCTTTCCTAGCACAGTTTAATTCTTATTTTATACAATCAATATTATCTTTCTTGGACAAAAATACATCTGCCCCCCTCTCTACCCCTGTCCAGCCAAAACCATCTAAAGGTCTTCAGTTTTAGTCCAGTGCCCACCTCAGTCATAATGAAATTAAACTAAAAACAACCTGCTTATCTGTAGACCAACTGCCATCAGACTACCTAAAGATGGTACAGCCTTCCCTGTGTCTATACTAATTAATAGTTCCATAACAGAAAGACACATCGCATCACTATGGAAAAAATCTTATATCATACCACTGCACAAAGGCAGCACGTTTACAGAGTTTAATAATTACAGACCAATAATGATTCTCTCTGCCCTCTCTAAAGTATTAAAGAAATGCAGCCATATACAATTGATGTAATATTTAATCTCAAATAACCTTCACTCAGAAACACAACATGGTTTAAACCCCACCACAGCACAATTACAGCTCTACTAAATTTTATCAGTATGATAAACCAACATAGAAATAATGGTCTGCTTGTATCTGCCATGTTTTAGATCTGTCTAAAGCATTTGATACTGTATAACACCAGCAATTACTCATTCATTTCTCAATAGGACTTTCACAGTACTCCTCATCATGGTTACTTATCTACCTGTCCTGAAGGCAACAAGCAGTTAAATGGAAACAGCCCTACACATCCTTCCAACCAGTTACTATAGGTCCTACCAGGGCTCCATCCTAGGTCCTCTCCTTTTCCATATATTTATTAATAAGCTTCACACTTCCACAAACCATGCTAGTTTCGTTCAAGACACAGGTGACTCAACATTAATACTTCTTTTTCCAATTAGCCCAAAGTTTCTTGGTCTATATACTGTTTTCATGGATCTATTGTATTAATGAACACAAATTTGCATTTGAAGCTTTTGACAGTTTTTCTTGTTCAAGTGTTTTTCTTTCCTCTAAGTTCTCTCTTAATCATTTTGAATATTTTCTATCTGGAAATTCTACACTTCTTGCATAATAGTAACAATACACAATTCCTTCCTTATCCTCCATAGTCAACTCTATTATCTTTATGGCTCTTTCTTGTTCTGTCAGTTTTTGTGTTTTTTGTGGCTTGCTAAGTTCTTCTACAACAGGGGGTGCTATTATCCCCCAAACCTGGCCTAACTCCATTATAGAAATGTTTCAGTGTCTTGAGGATTCTATGCTGTCATTTTTTCCAGTCCTGGCATCAGTGCACATACCAGGATTGGGCACATTTTTTTCCTTAGACTTGTGCACCCAGTTGTCTTAATACAGACTATATATCAGTGTCATCTTGGTCAGATTTTGTATAAATAGAATCCACCTCATAAAGGTACTCACCAAGACTTGAGGATGAATTCAGTTCCAGCAATACTACTCTCCTTTGCTTGTTGATATTATTATTTCTCTATCCTGTAAGGGACCTCCATTCTAGTAACAAACTCTTATGACTCACAAACAAGTCAAACCATGTTGCAGGAGACTCCCACTATGTTGTTAAACTCTGGAATAGCATCTCCACACAAATAAAACTCTCCGACAAACTCCACAATTTTAAACCACTATTTAAACAATCACGCGGATTCAGCAAACTTCGGTGCAAGAATAACTTATGCGTGTCATGCATATTCATGAAGGTGTGCTGCCGTGCTGTAATACGGGCATGGTTCTGTGTACAAGTGCAGAGGATGTGCCTGACAGCAGTGCTCTCACAATACACACGCCCCTGCACACCAGATTTGCCATACAGCAATGTAAATAGAGTGAGAACGCTTGTTCCACCTCTCAACCCATCAGAGTAAGAAATCTGGACAAAGCCATAAGGGACAATTGCCACTACAAACTTAGAAAGTTGATAGAATAACAGGTTTAGCATTAGCATGAACTGTCTGAAGGGTATGAAGTATATAATGCACACCTCACAACCCATTAGAGTAAGAAGTCTGGACAAAGCCATAAGAGACAATTGCCATTACAAACTTATAGAGAAAGTTGATAGGATAGATAACAGGTTTAGCATTAGCATGAATTTTCCGAAGGGTATGAAGTATATAATGCACACCTCACACCCCATTAGAGTAAGAAATCTGGACAAAGCCATAAGGGACAATTGCCATTACAAACTTATAGTAAGTTGAAAGAATAACAGGTTTAGCATTAGCATGGATATTCTGAAGGGTACGAAGTAAAAAAGCAACAAATATTTTTTTTTTCTGCATCTGCAATAAAGTTTAAGCATAGCTGCGTGGGTGTGCCTGTTGCTTAGCTATGCTTAGCCCAGCTGAAACAGCAAGATAAGTTAAATAGCAATATACATCCAATGTAAGCAGTAGTGTAATAGTGTAGTGGTTACAGCATACACTTTACATGCAGTCATTCATCATTTGAGACTTCCCAAAGCCATTGCCATTTTGTATGTGAAATCATTACAATTTTAATTTATTTGTATATTTATGTAGGAAGTAACTTATATTTCTCAACCAGAGTGCCCCATACAGTATAGTCACACAAGAATAAATGTAATGAAAGCACAATGGGCGATGTCAGGGAAGGTAAACAAATTTATATGAATGATGAATCAATCCCATGCAGGTGGTAGTCCAATGAAATAAAACATAAACAATGCTAAGCATTGCACAACTATGCTGACCAGGTGTAAGCATTGTGTAAATATGAATGCTAAGCAATGAGTAGCCCAGCTGAGTGGATTTGTCCATTGGTAATCAGTGCTGAACCTGCCCCTTTAAGCACTGTCAACCTTAGCTAAGCAGGTTTGCTCTTAGCTTAGCTAAGCTCAGCATATTCAAAACCGTCCAATCACAGCGAAGGGTGGGAAATTGGCCATATTTAAGCCTTGCAGTCGGGAATACAGCTCATAACTGGTTGTAGCTCCCCACTATAGGGAGTATACCAGGTGTTGGAGAGGGCATGCACTTTTGGGCACAGCTCTGGAGCATACAGGAGTCCATGGTCATGGTAGGACTCCTTGTAAAAAACCATGACATGAGACTGCTGCAGGACCAGTACCAGGGCTCCCAATACAAAGCGGAAGCCTGGGAAAGTCTCACCCGTGATCTCACCAGTGCCACTGGTATCCCTCGGACTGGTGAGCAAGTCCTGCACCACTATGCCGACTTGAAGTGGAGGAAGAGGGAGCTCCTGGAAGAGTGGATCCAAGAAGCAAGACAGAGGGGTGATGTCCCAGCAGTGTGTAAGTATTCATAGCAATGACAGTTTACCAAAGTCCAGCTTGTGTATGTGATGGATAAGTATGCATAAATGTTTGTCTATTTTCATTACAGCTCCAGCTGAGTGGATTGCAAACCAGGAAGCCCATGCCAGTAGGTTGCAAAGGCTGCATCGTAAAGTTGGTGAGTAACAATCTAGCTTTTACTATACATACCAAATAAATATAATGAGTAGAATGTCACCTGGCATTATTAAAACTGGGTATGGTTTAAACTGAATAAAGGAGACAATATTACAGTAATAGTCTCATATAGGTCATATATTAATAGAATGTAATTGCCTGTGAATAAAAATCTAAACCCTGGACTGGTTGTGTTTACTCTGGTATGGTATGATTTTAAATGTGTACAGGTTATGCATAGCAACTATAGCTCTGAAAGCATTAAACAATCAAGTCTCATCTGACAAAGTTAGTGCCTCTATAACACACGAGATCAACTGATATTACAAATGTTACGCAAGATCTGATATCTGAATAGTAATATTGTGGTAACCATTGTTTTCCACACTGTGTTATGTGAACTGGTATGTAATGTTGTAAATACAAAGTCAGACTGTACAACAAAGAGAGAATGAGAAAGAAATAATTCAAAGAAAAAACAGCAGTGTCTCAATAGCTCCCTGTGATGAAACATACACTTGTCATATTTTTAGCAGAAACATCCACATTTCGTATCCCAGGAGTGGTAGTAAGGTGTATGCATAATTTCAACTAGGGTTTTGTGAAAATGTGCAGAAACAGTCAGGTAGTACTAACAAACATTCCCTCCACAGGTCTCCCAGGTAAGATAAGGTATAAAGTAGCTATAAGAAGGCTGTAGTTATTCTGTGTCCAACACCCATGGTCCAACTCCAAGGCTGCAAATGACAGCAAGATAAGTACATACACCTAGTAGTCTCGCCCAAGAAATATTTAAAAGTATCATGCTGTCACAGCTACAGGTCCCTGCTAAGAACAACCAGGGTGACTGTCAGAAATAAGGAAGAGTGCATCGGTAGCACACACACACACACACTCACACACACACACACACACACACACACACACACACACACACACACACACACACACACACACACACACACACACACACACACAGTATGAGTGCACATATGTAACCATGACTATGTAAAAAATGGTAGGAACAGTCATGTAGTATTCACAAGCATTCCCTCCACAGGTCTACCAGGTAAGAGAAAGTTCAAAGTAGCTATAAGAAGGCTATAATTATACTGTCTACAAATATACCACTGCCCAACCCAAGGCTATAGTTGTTGTAATAATACCTGTAGAGTAATAAGTACAGCAATGATCATTAAAGCCGTGAGCACTGCAAGAATCTACATTTGTTAAGTGACGTCTCACTCTCTCTCTCCCCCACTGTATCTTCACCATTAATGTAAACACATAAATGAATGGGTATGTTTTCCACCAAACCTGCTGTTGGGACATATGTCTTGTTGCTCTAAAAACATTGAAATTTATTCCAATTAATGTTCCCTGTTCAAATACCATCATTGGTGGTCTGTTGCTATCAATTTAACATGCACGCTGGTGTAATGCCCACTGTGGTTCCATATATGCATGTGTTCTGTTCCATATGCAAATGTTCCAAATGTGTTATATTGGGATAATGGGAATACTCATGCATACTGTTATAACTAATCCTGGAATGTGTTAACCATTACTAACCAACATAAGTTTTAAAACTGAAACAGCATAGCACGTCAGGGAAGGCCGATCCCAGCGGATCCGCCTCTCCTATGTCATCTGGCCATGGCACCAGGCCCTAGCATGTTTGGGACCCACCCCGGGACCTCCTCTTGTGCTGGTCCTGCACCACCTTCAGGTGGAACCACCTCAGGAGATGGGGCTCGCCCCCCCCACTGGGCATGGGGGTGGACAGGATCCTGTTACCCAACGCCAGGTCCGGGGTCTGGTGCGTAGTGAGCTTCACAAGGAATTTGGAGATCTGCTACACCAGCTTGAGGGCTGCATGGTCCATTTAGAGGGTCAGCCTTCCCCTTCTGCTCAGCCCGCAGCACAGCCACCTTTGGGGCCATGAAGATGCAGTGGTGACTGCCCATGGGTGGAGACCTCAGTCCCACTGTATCCATTTGGGGACTCATGGTCTTCCGATTACCAAACACCCTTCCCCATCCAAGGTGTTTACCCCCCACATGTGTCATATACTGCCTCTGTATGCTGTCTTGTCTGTCTTGTCTGTCTTCTTACCCAACATACCTCCCCAAATATACCTACTATCCTTCCCCAACATCCCACTTCTTCTTCTTCTTCTTTCAGCTGCTCCCATTAGGGGTTGCCACATCAGATCAACTGTTTCCATTTCTTCCTGTCCTCTGCATCTTGCTCTGTCACACCAACCACCTGCATGTCCTCTCTCACCACATCCATAAACCTTATCTTAGGCCTTCCTCTTTTCCTGTTACCTGGCAGCTTCATTCTTAGCATCTTTTTCCAAATATACTCTGCATCCCTCCTCAGCACATGTCCAAACCAACGTAATCTTGCCTCTCTGGCTTTGTCTCCAAACTTTCCAACCTGGGCTGAACCTCTAATATACTTATTCCTAATCCTGTCCATCCTCGTCACACCCAGTGCAAATCTTAACATCTTCAACTCTGCCACGTCAAACTCTGACTCCTGCCTTTTTGTCAGTGCCACTGTCTCCAACTCATATAACATAGCTGGTCTCACTACCCTCTTGTAGACCTTCACTTTCACTCTTACTGGTACTTGTCTGTCACAAATCACTCCTGACACTCCTCTCCACCCAATCCATCCTGCCTGTACTCTCTTCTTCACCTCTCTTCTACACTCACCATTACTTTGAACTGTTGATCCCAAGTATTTAAACTCATCCACCTTTGCCACCTCTACTCCCTGCATCCTCACCATTCCTCTATTCTCCGTCTCATTCACACACATATATTCTGTCTTAGTCCTGCTAACCTTCATTCCTCTTCTCTCTAGAGCATATCTCCACCTCTCCAGGGTCTCATCCACCTGTTTCCTACTCTTACTACAGATCACAATGTCATCTGCAAACATTATAGTCCACGGGGACTCCTGTCTGATCTCACCTGCCAACCTGTCCATCACCATTGCAAATATGAAAGGGCTCAGAGCTGATCCTTGATGTAATCCCACCTCCACCTTAAACGTATCCGTCACTCCCACCACAGACCTCACTGCTGTCACACTACCCTCGTACATATCCTGTACCACTCTTACATACTTCTCTGACACTCCCGACTTCCTCATACAATACCACAACTCCTCTCTAGGCACCCTGTCATATGCTTTCTCTAAATCCACAAAGACACAATGCAACTCCTTCTGACCTTCTCTGTACTTCTCCATCAACACTCTCAGAGCAAACAATGAATCTGTAGTGCTCTTTCCTGACATGAAACCATACTGCTGATCACTAATCATCACCTCCCTTCTTAACCTAGCTTCCACTACTCTTTCCCATAACTTCATGCTGTGACTGATCTATTTAATCCCTCTGTAGTTACTACAGCTCTGCACATCACCCTTATTCTTAAAAATAGGTACCAAAACACTTTTTCTCCATTCCTCAGGCATCCTCTCACTTTCCAAGATTTCATTAAACAATCCAGTTAAAAACTCCACTGCCATTTCACCTAACCACCTCCATGCTTCCACAGGTATGTCATCTAGACCATCAGCCTTTGTGTTCTTCATCCTCTTCATAGCTATCCTTACTTCCTCCTTGCTAATCCACTGCACTTCATGATTCACTATCCGCACATCATCCAACCTTCTCTCCCTCTCATTCTCTTCATTCATCAACCCGTCAAAGTACTCTTTCCATCTGCTCAACACACTCTCCTCGCTTGTGAGTACATTTCCCTCATTATCCTTTATCACCCTTACCTGCTGCACATCTTTACTAGCTCGGTCCCTCTGTCTAGCCAATTGGTACAGGTCCTTTTCTCCCTCCTTAGTGTCCATTCTTTTATACAACTCTTCATATGCCTTATCCTTAGCCTTCGCCACCGCTCTCTTTGCCATGCACCTCATCTCCTTATATTCTTGTCTACTTTCTTCATCTCTCTGACAATCCCACTTCTTCTTCGCCAACCTCTTTCTCTGTATACCCTCCTGTACTTCTTCATTCCACCACCAGGTCTCCTTGTCCTCCTTCCTCTTTCTAGATGTCACACTAAGCACCTTTCTAGCCATCTCTCTTACTAGCTCTGCTGTAGTTACCCAGCTATTCGGTAGCTCTTCACTGCCACCCATTGCCTGTCTTAACTATTCCCTGAACATCACCTCACAATTACCATTTTCAATTTCCACTATTTGATCCTTGGCGCTGCCCTCAGACTCATCCTCCTCTTCTTGATCACCAATGTCATCCTACAAACCACCATCCTATGCTGCCTAACTACACTTTCCCCTGCCACCACTTTACAGTCTCCAATCTCATTCAGACTGGCCCTTCTACATAAGATATAATCCACCTGTGTGCATCTTCCTCCACTCTTGTATGTCACCCTATGCTCCTCCCTCTTGCTAAAATATGTATTCATCAAAGCCATGTCCATCCTTTTCGCAAAATTCACTACCAACTGACCTTCTGCATTCCTTTGCTTAACACCATACCTACCCATCACTTCCTCATCCCCTCTGTTCCCTTCAGCAACATGCCCATTGAAATCTGCTCCAATCACCAGTCTCTCACCCTTGGGTACAGTCATCATCACATCATCCAACTCACTCCAAAATGTTTCTTTCTCATCCATCGCACACCCACCTTGTGGAGCATATGCACTAACAAAATTCATCATTACACCATCAATTTCCAGCTTCATAAACATCACTCTATCCGACACTCTTTTCACCTCCAAAACACTCTTAGCACACTGTTCCTTCAGGATAATGCCTACGCCATTTCTCCTCCCATCCACACCATGATAAAACAATTTGAACCCACCTCCGATACACTTAGCCTTGGTCCCCTTCCATCTGGTCTCTTGCACACACAATATACCAACCTTCCTTCGGTCCATCATATCAGCTAGCTCGCTCCCTATACCAGCATTCTGCCAACATTCAAAGTTCCAACCCTCACTATCACAGTCCTAGCCTTTACCTGCCTTTGGGCATGCCTTACCCCTCTTCTCCTCCTTCGGCCAACAGTAGCCCAGTTTCTGCCAGCACCCTGTTGGCCAACACTACTCATGGCAGTCGTTGTTAACCCAGGCCTCAACCGATCCAGTATGTATATCTCTACTGTTGTCTGCATGTATGATTTGGCAAAATTTTATGCCGGACACCCTTCCTGATGCAACCCTCCCAATTTATCTGGGCTTGGGACTGGCCCAAAGAAATGTACTGGCTTGTGCATCCCCTAACATCCCACTCTCACCTTAAAAAAAAAAGGGCAATCTGTTCCCAAAAAACATTTCGCCCCATACATAGCTGTCCATTTTGCAAACATGTCTACTGGACACATCTAATCTGGTCTAACTGGCTTCACAACATATTATTGTTGTCCTCACCCCTCTCTCAGGGGTTTCAGTGTCCAGATATACCTCCAAATTCAGTATATATGCACAGCTGTTGCTGTAGAAGAAATGGACAGCTATGGACCTTCCTTACACCCATCCTGCACATCCTTAGCTACTTTCCCTATTGTCTTTCCCTCTGTGTGCCCCCTTTTTCACCACTTTCATATCACCCCTTTTTTCTTTTCTTTTAAAGAAATTAGCGTGGGGGTAAGCAAAAGTAAGCTGTTTTAAGCAGTAGTAAGCTGGATTAAGCCTGTTTGTGTGGTGCTAAACAATGCCTGCACAGACTAAGCACTTTTAAGGCTAACTGTCTGTCAGCATAGTTAACATTGTTTATCACCGTGCAGACCCACGCAAACCCACTTACAACTGCTTAAACGTGCCGTAATCACTCTGTCTCCAGCAGCCCTTGTTCTACCCAGAAAGAAAATAATCAGCCCTTATATATATATATATATATATATATATATATATATATATATATATATATATATATATATATATATATATATATATATATATATATATATATATATATATATATATACATATATATATATATATATATATATATATATATATTATATATATATATATATATTATATATATATAGGTTCATAGGTTAGTGCAGTCAGACATCGGATCCACACTCTGAACCTCTTACTGCAACAAATCTGACCAAAGGCTGTGTAAATGGGGGTGAAGGGGCCCAAACTAGGGACCTCTTGTAATTATTGCCCTTATCCCTCCCTCCACAGCAGAACTGTTATGCCTTGCAACAAAATAATAAGGCCTGCCAAGTCCTTGACCCAGGGCCTTGTAAACTATGATCAAAGCAATGTACCATTACACCATCTGAGCCCTACAAAATAGTGATGACATTCCAAACATATCAGTTAATACAGTCATCCAACTGCAGAGAAAGGAGTCTGTAGAATCAGTCAGGTAGTCTATATATATATATATATATATATATATATATATATATATATATATGTATGGAGATGCATATATGTGGAGAAATCTATACATAATATATATATATATATATATATATATATATATATATATATATATATATATATATATGGGATCCGTGCAGATCCCCGATGGCACTTTCTGCTGAAGCGAAATCACCGAACATACATAACCGAAAGTGCTGTTCACTGAAGTAGTACTTTCGGTTATGTATGCTGGTTGTGCCAGTCGCACTACGGTGCGGTTAAGGGAGAATTTCCTTTTCCCCACTGTAGTGCGACCTCGGAGTGAGAATATAAAAGTAGGGGGGTGCATGGCATAAAAGAAGATTTATTTTTTTGAATGGACTCTTTAATGAAAGCGCTTTCGTTAAAGTGCATTCTGGTATTGTAGATTCGGACTACTGAACTTTTGTTCAATAGTCTTAGATCCATATAAATATATATATATAAATATATATGTATATATATATATATATATATATATATATATATATATATATACATATATATATATATATATATATATATATATATATATTTATAGATATATATATATATATATATATATATATATATATATATATATATATATATGTACAGAGAGAGAGAGAGAGAGAGAGATACACATTTATATCCACATATATGCATGCATACATATATGTATAGAAAGGTAAATATATATATATATATATATATATATATATATATATATATATATATAGACATATATACATATATATATATATATATATATATATATATATATATATATATATATAGACATATATACATATATATATATATATATATATATGTGTGTGTGTGTGTGTGTGCCTTCCGTGGTGGAAGGTTGGGTGCCGGGCTGGCAACTCGACACCGTAAAACTCCACTGCCAATCATGAGCAGACAAGGTGATCCGCTGTGGCAACCCCTAACTGGGAAAAGCCGAAAGATATATATATATATAAATATATATATATATATATATATATATATATATATATATATATATCTATATATATACATATATATATATATATATATATAAATATATGTATATGTATACATCAATATACATAAATATATGACAGCTACAAAGACATGCAATCAGAAGGTCATGCTACTGCACACTTGAATTCTAAATCTGAAAATACACCCGCTAGAAGTATTCCTTAAAAGGGGGAACAATGACAACTGTGCTGTAACAAGGACCTGTTTAAAGGTAGCAGGAAGCACCTCTACAGCACCAGCCTGTAATTAATTCCACAGCATTTGGCTGCAGAATGTGGACTGAAGCTCCAAAGGTGGTGTTATTTTCATATTCATAAAGGATGCACACACCTCTAGAGTGGTAGACCAACATTATGCAATACAGATCCTGCAGATGTAGCTGACATTGGGTAAGACAGTGGTTCAGGATGTAGCCTGCTATAGGTCCCCATACATGTCCCAAGACTCACACTCCATGTCCATAAACACCTTGGAGAATATCAGTGTCCAACCTAACACTATCGTACTGGTTTACTTCAACTTCCCCACCATACTCATTTACTGATGCACATGCCCATCACATCGACTTGGTCCTTCCTAAGATGGGTGACTGCTGCTCTACAATAATAGGCAACTTCTCCCTTGTTATATCAGAACACAAATTAATCACATTTGGAAACCCACAGCCCTCCTACACACGTGCACAGGTAACCACCATGAAAAGCCTTTCCAAAGCTAACTATGGCCTCATAAAATCAGAAGTGGCTAGCCTCATGGCAGCCATGCAAATGGAGACTAGTTGCATGACAGATGAATCAAACAACAATGCATTATGAACATGTACATAAATGCATGGATACCACCTTACCCAATACAACCAGGACCCTCACCTCCAAAACAAGGAAGCTGATCTGATGGTACCCTGCCATAAAGAAACTGTACAATAGAAGGAGGGAACCAATATGGAATAAGGTGAAGTCCCAAGAAAGGAAATAAACCCTTATCAGCCTCAATGAAAAGTTGAGATCCCTCATCAAATACTACAAAGTTAGGTGTGAGAACAGAATTGGAGCACATAGTAAAGACAACCACAAGGCCTCATACAGTTATGTAAAAAATTTCCATGGCAATACCAAGATTTGTTCTGTGCTACCAGACAATGGTATCTCCCAGACTGAGCCAACAAATAATGCCAATATACTGGCTGCCATCTTGAGTGTAAACATTACCCCTCACTCCCCACAAAGCACCTATCACAATACCAGTACACTGCGAGGCACTCGGTATTACTACAGCACAGGTTAAAACACCATTGTCCAAGGCCAAGACTACAGCTTCTATGGGACCTGACAATATCCCTCGCTGTGTTCTACATGAACTACAGAGTGACCTGGCACCTTACCTGTGTGCCCTATTCAAGCACAGCCTCACCTCAGGCTTTGTCCCTACTGAATTGTGCACTGCTACAGCCACCTCTCTCCATGAATGAGGTGTGACTACAGACCCTGGGAAATACTGCCACAACTGCCTGACAAGTCTGTTATGCGAAGTTATGGAATGCATCATCATGCACCTAATAAACAGGGATATGGGAATCTGCAGACTCAGGAACCCATACAGTTTACTTTTGTGAAGGGTAGGTCATACCTGTTCATTCAACCTGGTGAACTTCTTGGTGGCAGTCACCTTAGCTGTGGATGAAGGCAAGGTGACACATACAGCCTACATTGATCTGGCCAAAGCCTTTAATAGCATTCCCCACTCACTAAGCTTGGCATCAAACCCCTTTATCTCTAGGTGGGAACAGAGGCACAAACACAGGGGTAGACTGGACATACTGCTGTCATACACTGAGACAGTTGCAAATGTCACTGGGTTTGTCGTAACATCCTTTATGAAGAATATGACATCTGTAATACCAGTAGATGTGAGTATTTACTGACTGCATTCCCCAGAGTCCAAAACTGATTTACCAAGGACAGCAACTGTCTTGTGAACACACAAAACTTAACAGGCAGACATGTGGCCAGTCTGTGGACAGCATGCCAGTGGAGAGGTATGTTAGAGATATATCATTGTGAGTCGTGACATCACACATTAAATGCATGCCCACAAAACCCCTGTCAATCTATCAATCCACCATGTGTATAACAGCACTGATGACATAGAATCTGTTCGCAAATCTGGGGATATGTCCCCCATGTTGGTTGGCTGTCTCCATATGCCCTGTCCTGTGATGTATTGCCACCCACTGTATGTGAATCTGTAGGCCACCACCTCTGTAATGTCCCTCACACAGGCAAAGAAATGGGGCAAGGCCCATATTAAGGAATGTCGGTACTAGCAGCAGTGTCCAGGCCCATAGCACAATACAATGTGGGCACCTACATAGTGGTATGGCCGTAGCAATACCTGACATCTGCACATCTGTACAGGGGACAGACAGAAAGTAAATAGCCAACAGGTTATGCATTAGGATGAATGTTTTGAAAGATACACATCTGAAACTGAAAGGAATGCCATTACTACATGACAGCAGTCCTCAATGACATGTCCAAAAAACATAGTAGTCTACAGTTAATATCAACATATCAGATTAATATGCAATAGGAGATACATATAAACATACAGCTCAAACACCAATAACAAGATACTCTGTACTCAGAGTCTAGCTTTGCATGCAGGGGTGTATGGGTCCAGTACTACAATCTGCAATCTACTCTTACTTGAAAAAGCACTGTTAAAAGTACTAACGTAATGATACAATATGTGTTAAACTATTTCTGTCAACCAGTGCACTGTAGCTGGTGTAACATGCAAGTGTGACTGCATATAACTTGGGATACTACCCATGTATGAAACAAATCCAAAGAGAAAAGATTGTGGTACTACCCATGTATACTCAGGTATCCCATACAGTATACTTACACCCCTTGCTACTGTAATGACAGCACATAGAAGCATGCTATGTACAGGAAATTAAATATACTTATTAAAGATATCATTACCCTGCTATTTTATCAGACTGGAATGTGATCTTTGGTTACAAGGGCTGAGGTATGCTTAGCAGGTTTCAGCATTGTTTAAATATAAATGCTAAGCAGATTTGCACACTGGTAAGCGAAGCCTGCATGGTGTAAGCGCCTATTCATTTAGCCGTATGTTACCACTGCTTACCGTCACGCAAAACCCACACATACATGCTTAAAGCTGCTCAAAACTGCTTTAATCACTCTGTATCCAACAGTCCTTGTTCTGCCTAGCAACAAAATAAACAGCCCTTGCAGAACTTGAACCTGGGCCCCTGCACACCATAGCCAATGCAATTCACCAGTAAGGCATCTCAGCTGTATACATTTAGAATGTTTTCTCAAATATACCCTTCTTTACAGCAAGTTTACAACAGGGAAGAGACAATGTGCAATTAGGAAGGATTGGTATCTATCTATATATATATATATATATATATATATATATATATATATATATATATATATATATATCTGAATAGAAACATAGAGAAAGAGAGAGAGAGACATATATAGAGAGATCCATATATGTGTACAACAATATATAGATATATTACCAATAAATACTGAGGTGTACATATATATATATATATATATATATATACAAATATATACACACACACACACACACACATATATATATATATATATATATATATATATATATATATATATATATATGTATGTATGTATGTATGTATGTGTGTGTATATAAACAAGTAATCTCCATGGTATCCCCGAAGTATCAAAACAACCCACTAAAGTGTAGTGGGTCTAAAAACAAAACAGTGTAAGAAACTTCTCTGTGTGGAAGATTTTCAGTCCATATATTTCTAGTTAATCACTGTATATTAATCAGATCAGACAATAGTAGTAGAATTAGCGAACGTAAACTCGTCAAGTCAAAAAGTAATAATAGAAAATATATAATTCTACAGCATTACTAAGTATTCGAAAGTAATCCAAGCAAGGCAGGCAGTCTCTTTCCAGTCGAAAATCCTTTATTAAGTACACAGACAAGCGATCCAAGTAAAACAAAAATGGAGTAATAATTTCCTCACAAGCTTTCTAAATATATATATACTTTTTATCAGGCATGGGATTGGTTTATTGTGCTGTAAAACAAAGTGTTATTGGTACACATGTTAAATTCACATCCCTTCCCCCATCAGTGTGGCATTCGAGCTGGTCCTGCCCTACCTAGTAGCTGCCATAATAATATATAGCCCTAATGTACTTTAATGGTACATCTTATTTAACCAAATTATTAAGTAGATTATTAAGTCTGTGATTTTATACAAGGCAATATACTACATGGCTGGAAATATATCAACCTTAGATCATTTTGCGATCAAAAATTATATATAAATATATACATATACATTTTGCATGTAAAAATCAGTTTCTATTTTCATAACCTATTGTTAACAAAGATCACTTTCGTCCTTCTAGACTTCTTCAAGTCTGTGTACAAGAACCCTAAAAACCTATATAATTAGTTAGTATTGTTATTACCATCATTTTGAATAAAGTGGAAAAAAGAGAACCAGAAAGAAATAAAATAAAATAATAAAAATAAAAAAAAAAATAAAAAAAAAATATATATATGTATAATGATGGAAACAAAATATACACTTAAATTTCAAATGATTTAAAATGGTATTTAAAACCAATTTGTAGAAAAAAATAAAATCAAATACAATTAGTCATGTAAACAATGTGGCAATTTTCTAAGTTCCAGTGCACTTTTAATTGAACAGTAGTAATGTAAACAATGTCCAGAAAAAAAAAAAATAAAAATAAAAAAAATAAAAAATAAAAAAAAAAATATATGTATGATGGTGGAAACAAAAACTAAACTACTAATGACAAACACTTAAGTTTAAGACTCCACATCCTTAAGAATCATCACCGTAATGCTAAATGTATCATTCTACAAACTTCCTATGTTTGTAACAGGAATATTTAAAGTCTGTCCCTATTTATCCCATCATTTTAGGCATTGTCCAGATGTGATGCTCTGAGAGGTTGTGAGGTGGGATCACAGCTCAGGAGCCTGACTCACCCTGGGAAAGGACAGCTCATATATGACAACTGCTGGGGTGTCTGTCAAACAATTGTGACTGTGCCACTGCTAGGCCAGTTAGTGGGATGTTTTCCATATCCATGCTACCTGTGATTATGAGTATGACACATGTTTGCTTTGTAAAGCTAAGACACCTATAGAGGGCATGTGCATAGTAAAATACTGTTGCAGACATGTGTGGTGAACTGCATGTGATATATTGAATTAATAACATTCAACTGTAGAGTGTTCTGCTGGACAATAACCACATTTGTTACTGATATCTGTAGTCACATACACATATACCTGTGTTATGTCAGCCAAACCATTGGCAGGTCTGTGAGCAATGACACTGTAACATAATAGCCTACTTATGACTGTTGGACATCTTCCAGGTTATCAGAGTGATGTCAAACCCTACTGTGTTATCAACGTACTAATGTATGGTGCAGCTATATTAATAAAGTATCAATACTGATATCCCCTTTCACACCCATTTATACGTGCCATTGCCCAGATGTACTGCTGTAACAGGTTGAGAAGTATGATTGAGCAGCAAGACTGTAACTACAGTGTGCCATACTAACATACAACAGAAATGTATACCAGGTATCCCCTGAGCACATGTATGTATGCTTATGTTCAGATGGAAGGCACAAAACTAAATCACATGGGGTTCAATCATTCAGGTACATAGGTTGTGTATGTTGCACATATGTGTAATATCAGTGTCAGTGGATACAACAGACAGAAATGTGTACAGTTACTGGTTGCCACAGTGCACTGACACTGATATGAGTACTAGAGCAGGCATGATATTCAGCTATTAATCAGAGAAGTGCCCACCTGTGTTATGACCCTCTGTCCATACCTACCACTCATTTCATAATGTTTCTCATCTTTATGTGACCCCTAACCTATACAATTCCATTGAAATACAATCAAAGGTGTTTCTAGGAAAGTGACCAACTATTGCCAAGTGAAGATGTGCCATGATGTTAGAGTCCAGACCAAGACAGACGAATGCTGCAACCATCTCAAGAGGTGCATACACAACATATCAGTTTAAGGGTGTGCATACTCATTTAACTGACTTATTGTACTGAGTATTATTTCAATATGTTTAAACAGACCCAATTGTTATGTTTTCAATTGAATTGTACAGGCTATAGGTCACACTACAGGTGTGAATTGTTATGAAATGAGTTATTGCTGTGTCATGTTCCAGTTGCACAAATACCCGGCAGTGTATCAGGGGTGTGTACCCTTTATATCTACTGTAGCTATACAGACACAGCAGTACCCGACCTGTATATCCAGCCTCCACCAAGGTAGACTAATCTTCTTTGGTGGACAGCAGCAATACGCAAACCACATAATAGGTTGCTACATTGGCTGTACTGGGACACATAGGTGTGGGCAACAACTTTGAAGCAAGACCACCTATATTTGAGCAAGCATGTAAGTTCACAGGTGACTTCCTGTAAGGCTGACTATTATTATGAATCGGACATATCCTCACCACCAAGGAGAATTGCAACTGTCTCTACATATGTTGTAAGTCTCAGATGAAGCAACACAATTCCCCCTGTATTGGGGGTAAAAAACACCTCATACACACATGCCGTGGATATAGGAACCTGAATCACACAGGTTAGGTGGGAACATCTTCACTCTGTCCACCCCAATTGTACAGGGAGATATGCAAATCAACCACACACCTCCCCTCATCAATGGTGAGCATGTACATATTGCCTACTGATGGCAACAACAGCATATCTCCATGGGGCATAATAACATCAGTGTCTGCCTCCTACATGACCTCAGGCACGCCAAACGCACAAGCCATGACGCTGACCTGAAGGACACATTGTGGAGGTGGGTTGCACTCACACACACACACACACACACACACACTGGATGAGGAGCATGCAGGTAAGGGCCCAGTGGGGATTAGTACACTAATGTATCAGACATACATGTATCTGTATTGTATCTACATGCATGTGTCAGGTCTGATTGCAGTTGTGGATGGGGTTTTGTAATGCACAAAGGTGCACATCTATGGTGAGGACAGGAAAATGTGTATTATTGCGGTTAGTACTGTCGATGTGCAGACATACTGCATCCATCATCTACCAAGGCCACATGTGCGTCTGCTGAAAATAACTCGCTCTCACAACTACCTAGGACCCTCTGGTCTGCATATGGGACAGCAGCCTGAAGCTGGTGAGTATGACATTATTCTGTTGTTGGCTGGAAATACCCCAGGCATGTGAAGTGCATGCAATTTGCCATGCACACAACCATCAGTAATAGCTATATTGCTTTATGTAATAGCTATATTGCTTGTTGTGCATGTTCATTTCTACTGGGGTTAGCTGTATTGCATCACAGTGGTCACCACTGGGGCCTATCTGATGTGAAGTCAACATTCCTGTAGCATACCTTACAACTTGTCAGTGCCAAGACGTCTGGACAGAGACCAGCAAATTGTGCTGGACAAATGGCCTAAGATAGGGTCATACATGACACATTACTGGCATACAGTGGATATAAATTGTGTACACACCCCTCTTAAGATGCAATGTGTTCCTGTTACATACTAATTAGGACCACAATATGACAGTCCACACCTCTTCCTGCCTTTAATGTGACCCATAACAGGTACAGTTCACTTGTAAAACCAAGCATCTGGACTCATGTATTGCACCTACAAGGCTGGCCACCTCTGAGGGTGGCAGACAGCCTATCAGCATGATGTTTCAGTCAGGTATGATACCTCATGCTGCCATATATGTCAGTACACTCAGTGTGGCCTATTTGGCTATAATATCACATATATGTGCATTGTTAAGGCACACAGACCACTTTCGACCACTTATAGGTTTCAAACATATGGATATTCTGTACACATCTGTACAGAGTACTGTATAATGGTTTAACCTGCTGCATCTGAGTCAGATGCTGTTACCACACTATATAAAGTAATGGCAGTGGGAGGTGGTCACCGGCCATGTATGGTATACACATCAAAATGGTATAAGCCACAGATAATATAATCCTCACACACAGTTGCCAGCATTAGGATTAAAACTCCTGCCTATCTAGGTATCCCTACTATAGTGCTATGCATTTATTAGATGCGCCACAGAGCTTATACATTGCCACCACTTCTAAAGGTACTTCTAAGGTGGATGACATCAGCAGGTCTTCTAAATTGGAGTGAAGGGAAATGTAAAGGGTAGTACACAGGTCAACAATGGTATGAGCCAGACAGTACATGATTCACACACACATACCTACATACACACACTTGCCAGTATTGGGATTAGAACTCCTGCCTATCTAGGCATGTCTATGATAGTGTTACTCAGTTATGGCATGGGCTACAGAGCTTACTGAACTTTCACATGGACAAAGCTGCTGATAACTGCACAGCTGTGGTAAAGTATTACAGGTAAACTGAGGAAAAAAAAAACAGAAAACTGCCAAACCACCAAAGGAACTGTGGAAAAACAAACTGAAGCCAAATATATTTGTAGAGTGAACTATTGGCTTCAGTTTGTTTTTCCACAGTTCCTTTGGTGGTTTGAACATATTACAGGTGGCAGACAGTCTGCCTTCTGTTCCACCCGTACATCATACTAGTTCTTTCTGTCTTGCACTTCAGCTAACATTAGGGCTTGGAACTTCACCAGGTTATTGTATCAAGAAGTGTGGCACACCTGGGAGCCATCAGCAGTACTCATTTATTACAGATGTAGCCCCAGTACTTACTAGTTATGTCCACCCCTCCTGGCTTGTTTGAAGGGCAGTTATTTGTGCTTTCACTCATTAACCTGGTGCACTTGTCCATTCTGAGGCACTGTTGCAACTGCTTCATGTACACAGACAACCCTCCCCTCTAAACTCCAAACACTCAGACCTGTGAGGGTTAAACATATATCACCCAATGTGGACATATGCACTCTCCAGCAAAGACTGGACTAGCAGGTCAAGAGGATAAGATCAACACTTGCACCACACCATGTGGAACACGTAGCTCACCATGACACACACACTTTGACAACCATGACATACAGTGAAAAGCCACACACCCACCTTCCCAGAGGCACTCAATGGACATTTACCCAAACAGCACCGACCAGCAAGGCAGACACCCACTCAGACACCAATACATGGCACATGCCAAGGGACACATATTTAACCTAAACTGTGTGCCCCCAACCTAAGCTCATATGGCTAGCCACCTTGAACACTACAGTGATCATGGGTAACTCAATACTGAGGCACACACATCGCACTCACTAAGTTGAATATGAAGCAGGTAACAGCCAAATATCTATCACATGCCAGCATCTAACACTTGACACAGCCAGTCATGTCACTCCACAACAACTATGAGTATCACTCCATATCCATGTGGGTGTGAATGACTTGGGACACACCTCCCTGGAATACATGACAAGAGTCATGGTTGAACTCTTTGATTATGTGGTCCAGGCAGGTGTGACAGTAGCCTGGGCAGTGTACCGCTGTCACCCAGAATGATGCAGCGGTACTTTCAACAAATGATTGACTGCAACATTGGCTTAAGCATTATGTGTCATTCTCAGGGGATCCAGAACCTCTCTGCTTGGGATGACATGATTGACAGAACCCAATGACTTGCCATGGAGGTCCTACATCTGTCACCGCTGGGTTTCCAGGTACTGGCTAAGTGTCTTGTCACCCCATGGTGCCTTATTAGGCAGTGTTCCTAATGTTATCACCACCATAACAGCTGCACATGTATGCAATCTGAGGGTCATGCTGCTCAACAGTGGACATCTAACTGTCAGGATGCAGTCACTCATAGCAGTCGTTGGAGTGGAGGGCACATGTCTGCTGTAATGGAGAGGTGGTTCACAGCAGCAGAGAGTAGAGCTGCAGTATCAGGCTATGATGCATTCCACAGCTGTCAGACCCAAACATGGACCACACCACACCTCCGCAGGTGGTGTTATCTCCATATTCATTATAGATAGGTACACCTCCAGACTAGTATCCCATCATAAAGCATTGGAGATACTTCCAGTACAACTGCCTTGGGGTAATAGTGCAATCCAGACCATAGCCTGCTATGGATCCACATCTATGTCCCTAGACTGTCAATGCACATTCCTCAACACCCTGCCAGCTATGATGGTCCAACACAACACTGATATAGTACTAGTGTTCACCTGCCCCTCCATCACCTGGGGAATGTAGCCAAGCGCCAGTACAGTGGCCCAACACTTCTGGGCTTCATCATTTCCTTTGCCCTAGACCATCTCATACTGACCCCTGTTAGAGGATGCAACAACCATGGCCTGTGTTGACCACTTAAGTATGGGGCTGTTACTCATGCACAGATGTCAATCCCTGCATGGTGAGATTCACACAGGCTGTCATCAACATGGAACTCAACATGTCAGCCATGCACCCCACAAAGATAACCACCTGGCAAAACCTCTCCAAAGCTGACATTGCAGTCATGAAAACAGGGGTGGATGTCTTCACTGCACCCATGGCAATGGGTAATAGCTCCATAATTGTGGAATCATATACATAGGCACTGTACAAACAGGTACATGAATGCATGGTACTAGCCAAAGCCAACAAAACCCAGACACTGTCTTCCAAACACTGGGAGACAATGTGTTGGTCCCCTGCCATTACTAAAGTCTACATCAGAAGGAGGACACTGTTGCAGGGAAAGGTGGTGTCCCATGACTGTTGAACTCCCTTATTAGCCTCAAACACAACTTTGGATCCCTCATGGAATCCCCAACAGGCATCTATGGCAGCAGAGATGCAGCAGACATTGGCAACAGTCACAACAGCCTTTGATAGTTACATCAACAACCTCCACAGCATTAAACACAAGTGCTGTGAGTTACTACACAATGCTAATACCTACCCTGAGACAACAGATATTGGCCACAGTCCTGGCAACCCATTCAGTGCCAGCTTTACCCCTCTCTCCCCCCGCAAGTGAAGCGCTGAGTGAATGTGTTCTCACATGCTGTATCCCATTTCCATTGTAGGCATCTGTGTGTCACCAGGATGTACTGCAGCAAGGCCACAAGGTATGGCAGTGTGGTAACACATCCACCATGTCATAGGTAGGGTACAGTATGTGCATGGTAATCCCCAGTCTGTAACACAGTGACTGCATATGCCTCACAGATTATAGGACTAAGGGTTGTACATAGGTATATGTTGATTTACATCATCTGTTGTAGAATGGAGAATGGTACATGTTCTGGTTTGGACACACCTCCAATTGCTAATAACCACAGCCACAGGGGATATTCATCAACCAAACACACTGGGATTATTATTCACACACACGTGCACACACAGACACACACACACACACACACACACACACACACACACACACACACACACACACACACACACACACACTTGCCAGTACTGAGATCCATAGGTTCATTACTTTATAGGTGTGTAGTAGGTGAATGGGCCTGAAGGTTCTACAAGGTTACCCAAGGGAATACCCTGGTATCAGGCCACATGAAAATAGTCCTCAGTGTGGCTCAGGAGTATAGTCTCTGGAGTGGTCCCCAGAAGTGGGTATTGTATTCCCCATCCACTCATCCAGATTTCTATTGTGGCTGGCCAGTGATGTGCACTGTGTCCCATGTATGTGATTTATATTCCATAACATGGACAATGTCTGGGTTGTGCAAATGTCCCACATGCATGTTCTTTGAACTGTGGAAGTGTGCTTGAGGTCTCTGGGGCATGTTGTGTGGACAGATTGGTATCTTCTGATGTAGCATTACTGACCTCGTTTGGTGAGACCTGGCTATGTAACTGAGGTATTGATTGCACCTACATTGACAGTATGATACGGGTATTCATTGGAGTTACTGGTGTCTGCCTATACAGGGCATGTGTATAAGGCATGGTATTCCCTTTGTGGTGTACATTTGCAGACTCTACAGTTGTTGCAGGCATCCAGTGGGACACATGGCAAAAGGGCCACTGTACACATTGATTGGGCTACTGAGGTGATGGAACAGGGTGCCATGTCCTTTTACTTGCTGAATAACACACAGTCAGGAGATGTAACACATCAAAGTACTTTCTGATGTCTGTGCACTGCTGTGGTCAACAGGCATGTAGTTCACTGCAATCACACTGTGGGTACTATCTGTGAGGCAATATGCAGGGGAAATACCGATATAGTGGGTGTTGCCTAGCCAAGTGTGTTTGTGTATGATTCATGGGTGGAGAGTGGTCTCTGAGTATTAGAAGGGTTGCCTATATTGTTCACTAATTCATACTGTCACGTAGTCATTGCACATGCAGTAGACATTTAGGGCTGTGGATTGTCTACACCAACCTCTATGGTGTTTGACAACTGTTGGCCTTGTAATGTGGACATTGGGACATATATTAGGTCCTCAACATAATAATTTTCCAAAAACCACCCCCAGTGGATCCTGTTATTAGACATTCACCCTCACACAGGATACTGATGACACACACACTTGTCAGTACTGAGTTTCAAACTCCTACCTAGCTATGTATTGGTACTACAGTGTTAGGCATTTATCACATGAGCCACAAAGCTTATAGGATGGATGTTGTCCCAAGGTACTTCTAAGGTGAGGAACATCACAAGCTCTTGTAAATACTGGCATTGGGTGATGTAGTGTGTGAGAGATTACACAAAATACTTTACCCTACACACACATTTACATTTGCCAGGAGTGTGGTTCAAACTACTAGCTAACTATCTTTTCGGACCATTATGGTTATGCATTTACCACATGCACCACTGACCTTACATGGTTTAGGGTTGCCAACAGGTACTTCTAAGGTGAATGATATCTGCAGGACTGCTATAGTCAGGCACTGAGATGTGTAGTGGGTGTAAATGGGGCCAAAATCTTTGAGGAATGGGCATATATTTGCAGACATATGTACACACACAAACACTTGCCAGGAATGAGATTCAAACTCCTACCTATGTAGGTATTGCACTTACATTGTTCCACATTTATTGCACGCGCCACAGAGCTTACATGTTGGAAAGCTGTGCAAAGGTATCTTTGAAGGTGAGTGACATCAGCAGCAATGCTAAAGGAGGGGTAAGGGAAGTGTTGTAAGTGTGAATGACCACAAAATCAGGTCTCTACAAGGATACACAAACTCTTTCACACAAACACTTACATTTACACAGTTGCCAGGGTTAGGATTGGAACTCTTACCTAACGAGTTTGCTACTCTGTAGTACTACCCAGTTATCACAAGTGCCACAGCGCTTATGTATTAGAAAGCTGTGCAAAGGTATCTTTGAAGGTGAGTGATATCAACAGCAGTGCTAAAGGAGGAGTAAGGGAAGTGTTGCAAGTGAGAATGATCACAAAATCAGGTTTTTACAAGGATGCACACTCTCTCTCACCCAAACACTCACATTTACACACTTGCCAGGATCAGGATTAGAACTCCTATCTAACTAGCTTGCTACACTACAATATTATGCAGTTATCGCAAGTGCCACAGAGCTTATATGGTAGAAAGTTGTGCAAAGGTATCTTTGAAGGTGAGTGACATTGCTACACTACAATATTATGCAGTTATCGCAAGTGCCACAGAGCTTATATGGTAGAAAGTTGTGCAAAGGTATCTTTGAAGGTGAGTGACATCAGCAGCAATGCTGAAGGAGGGGTAAGGGAAGTTTAGTGAGTGTGAATGGCCTCAACCACATTCATCTAGAAACACACACACACACACACACACACACACACACACACACACACACACACACACACACACACACACACACACACGCACACACACACACACACACACACACACACACACAGTCACACACACAACTTTACATTTGACAGGACTGATTACAACTGCTACATGGATCCCTATTTGTACTGTAGTGTTACACAGTTATCACAAGCACCACTGAGACTATAGCACTGAGGGCAAACCAAAGGTATTTCTACAGTGAATGACATCAGCATATCATGTGATATAGGCCACTGGGAGGTGTAGTGGGTGGGACAGGCCTCATAATGGGATTCTCTCTGTCGCTGTCTGTCTTTCTCTTCCCCAGGTCTCAGTGTGTGTATGTTTGACATATTATATTATGTTGACCTTAGATATGTGCTAGTATTCCTATCCAATGCATGTGTGTGTCTGAAGTATCAATGGTGTACAATATGGTGTGTGTGCACAGACAGCTGTGAATAACCAATATCTGTAGTCCACTGTGTTGTGAGACATGGGCTTCATTTCTCTAAGTGTAGGAGCATGCCCAGTATGACCTTCTATACTGAGTGTGTGCATCCATTCCAGGGAGGGTTGGACTCCAGTTCAGGACTTTATGTGTTACAGCTACACCTAGCAAAATGTTTCTGCAGGATATCTGTAGATAGGTTGCCAATATGGAGACACAATGGGCTTAACATATGGGGGATACTGTAACTATTGCTGTCTGTACTGCTTATGTGACATGTTTGGTTGTAGCACAGATTTTCTGACATATGTACTGTTTTACACTGTGATGCGTCTTGTCATTAACTACTGACAGTTATAATTCTTTGCTCACAGTTATTTATCGGGAAATACAAGAGGAATGAAGCTGAGACCAATATTCTGAGGCATATAGACTACACATTCTGGCACACACCTGCATTGTGGAGGGGTAGCTACAGACTATAGACTGCTGTTTTTTTGTAAGTGGTGCAGCACCTTGTTAGTATGCTGGCTGGTGATTCCCCTCCTTGTGCTTTTCTCAACTGCACATAATGTCCATATCCTGTTGGGGCCATATCTCTCAGCTGTACAGATACACCCAGGTTATCCAGAGGTAAGACTTGTATATCTGGTCAGTTTACCTTCACATTGTGGTTTACAAGCGGTTTTGTGGCTATTCATTCATGAGTTTTGTTAGAAAAATATGTATTAGTGTATGTATTAGTAATATGCTTAGTGCATTTAAGGTTTGAAAAGGGTTAACACATTTATTCTATTTCACACTGCATAAATCTGTACAAACTGCAGAAGCTGTCCAATCTTGTATTGTCATGAAATATGCGCAGTTATAATCTTTGCTTATGCTCTGGAAATTTACAGGGAAGCAGATCATTTCTGCTTGTGTCAGGAAAATAATAAATAGATGTATCACTTGTATTAATGTTATGAGATTTAGACAAGGAGTTCCGGTTATGCTGTGAGAAAATACACAGCTGCAGAAGCTATTGATAATAAGAACAAAGACTGCTTGAAGATATATGAACTTCAATCAGCGTTTACTTGTGTCTAAGCTAAAAAAGTACCTTGAAATGTAACACATGTATTAGAACTACACAATAGAAGCTTGTAGCGGGCTAAAGCCCCCAAGGTCAGGTTGTTTTTCTCAGATGTTTTTCATACATCCAGTCATGTCAGCAGAAAATCTGAGTAACATTTGCTGTAGAACAATACAGAAAGTTGTGTTTAATTATGTCAACTATAGAAAGCAATGTTTTGTAGAACAGTATAAGAAGAGCATACTTCCTGTTAGTAGTTAGGCAAAATCCTGTATGTGCATGTTTTTGTCTCCTTGCTGCAAGTAATAAAAGGTGCCATACCTGAACCTAACTTGAATTGGTCTTTGAAGTTTTTTCCTTTGACAAGTTTGCAGTCAGGAGTAGTATGGGCAGACATTAGAGTTTCAGACTTCACACACTCCATGACATCCATGCTTCTACACCCCCCTCTGTTATTCTCTCCTCCACCTAACATTATGTAAGCAATATCTCAGAGGTATCCCTATAGTTGGGCCTTTATCCCAGTAGTATTTAGGGCCTGATCCACAGTCCTTGCAGTAGGACATGGGGAGGCATGCTACTGGCATTTGTCAATATGGCCTTGCATTTGTTTGCTGTTTACTGTGTTAGGTTATTAGTTGGGACCCACTGACATTCTGTACATTGGCACTATGGGAGAGGCATGGGCCTTTGCCAGAGTACCGTAGGCCATTTGAGAGTGCTGCAAGCTATCTGTTACTGCATTTGTACATGAGATTGTGGGGGGGGGTTCACACCTGCAGACTTTAACATTTGAAATGACTGTACTGGTATTTCAGTTACTCTGTTGGCTTCCATTTCATATTGTATTGTGACCTATCATGCAGACAGGAGGCATATCAGTAAGAGTACACATGTTAGATCTTAATGGCATATATTTCAGTTTCAGACTTCTTACCCTACAGAACTAGAATGCAACTGCCAGACCTGTTGTAGTATGTCTGTCTAGGTCTGGTGGGGGGCTGTTCAACATTGCCATCATTTGGGGGCCTTAGCCCGGCCTTTCATCATGGTCATCTACACCTGTCCTGCTGGATGAGGCTGGCGGTGGGTATGTGACTCTCATAGATATCCATGTGTGTGACCTATTGACACCCACAGTTCTTTGGGCCATCACATGTACTGCGGTGGGTGTTGTCACCTTGTGTAGTGCTGCCTAGTATGTTGACACCAGTATTTGTTATGAATTTCCTGCTGTCCCATATAGCTGTCTGCTGCTATCCCATTCAGCCACCCAATTCTCTTGCATGCTTGCATCCATATCATACATACAAGTATAAGAACATACTACTCCATTCAGTAATTGATAGGAAGGGTGACTTACCTTGTTGCTGGGCCAGTATTGAGGATAGTGCTGGAGGACTGACTATGTTGGATGCACATAGTACACCCCCTGTATATGGTAAAGCTCAGGTAGTGTCATGTTTGGCATCCTTTTTACTGTATGTGCGAGTCAGAGAGAGGTATCAATCCTTGGGTTCCAACAGTGTCAGTGTGTTTGCTATGCCTTGCCTCTTTGCCTCTTGCCTGGGTGTGCTGTGCATGCCTCCTTCTGCCTACAGGGGCAGGCTCAGGATGTTCCTCCTCCAAGTCTCTCTGTGCTTGTGCTGGCCTTAGCAATGGTGGGGGGCTGTGTGGCCCTGCCCCATGCTGTTCCTGCTGCAACTGTTTCTTCAGAATCATATTGTGTAGCATGGCACATACTATGAACATTTGTGTAGATGTAGCTGGAGAGTACTGCAAGGCTCCACCAGATATGTCAAGGCAGCAGAACCATGACTTGAGCATCCCAAACACATGCTCTACAATTATCCTGGTTTGTGCGTGTGCCTCATTATAGTGTTCTTGTTCAGGTGTGTGTGCATTTCTGATGGGTGTCATCAGCCATGGCTCCAGTGTATAGCCAGCATCCCCCAATAGATGGCCATATGGGATGTCCCTGCTGGCAAACACCTGATACAGCTGTGAGCAATGCCAGATGTGGGAGTCATGATAGCTTCCAGGGCTGCCAGCACACACATTCGTGATGATGCCCTGGGCATCACACATGACCTGGCAGTTGATGGAGGGGAAGCCGTTGTGGTTTATGTAGACCCTGCTTCACTGACTGGGTGGTGCTTGGATGTGGATGTGCATGCAGTCTATAACACCAACTACCTCAGGGTATTCTGCTATACGGAGGAAGAGACGCATACATCTGGTCCACGCCTCATGAGCAGTGGAGAAATATATGTGCTCATTGGCATGTTGTGTCATGGCATCCAGGAACTGGTGGAGTACCCTGGATGCTGATGCCTGTGAGGCCCCATGATATCCTCAGTTGGTCTTTGGAAGGTACCTGTACCTAGTATTCTTAAGCCTAAACATACCTTGGTATCCACTGGGATGGATTCCCCTCTATTAGTTCTGTGTGTGAAGTGTGGCCGGCACAGCTCCACAATTTGCTGTAGAATGTCCCTGTCCACCCTGTAGCGCTCTACTATCTCCAGCTCATGTAGGCCCTGGTAGGTTACCCTGGATCTGTACACTCTTCTCCTCCTCCTCACTGTGGGTCGGTTGTCAGCATTCTCCTCCTCAGCACCTTCAATCTCTAGAACATATTGATGGAGTAAAGCAGCAGCAGCCTCTATCATTTTTAGTTAGTTTTGCCAGTTAAAAATCCTCCATCTGTGTACGGCAGTGGTGTAGAGTTTGTGGGAAAAACCAGTCTACAGGGTGTTTACATAGTTTATAGTAGTGTGCTGGGCTGCTGCACGTGTAATTGGCTGATTCTGATACATTCCACCTGCCAGGTATGCTAGTTCTCCTTGATTGCCTTCCTAGTGCTGTTTCTCCTTTCCAGTTCCTCCCTATTTAAGCCCCGAGGTGCGCCACACATACCCAGTGCTCAAATGTAAACAGTGCTGCCATTTCCTCTTTTTTTTTTTTTGTTTAAATCCCGGTGCCCGGCATGAACACCCGTGTAGGCTATCTACACAGTGCTCAAGCACATATGACACACCCCCTACCTTAGCTGTACTTAGCTAAGAGCAAACACGGGCTACAGAGCTCCATTGAGCTTACATCAAGTATGACACACCCCATTATGAAGTCATTCAGTTCTTACACTTGCACTGTTATATTGCTGCACCTACACAGTTAGGTAGAAGCTGACACTTTGAAGAAATCTGTGATTCAGTATAACTCCCCTCATTTGCATACCCCAGTGTGTAGGTCGTTAGTTACTGCACTTAAACAGACCCTTCCCCCCTTGACAACCAGTGCTTCCTGGTATTGTTTACATTCTGCATGCCATTGACTATAATGGCAAAATGCAGAATTAACTTAAAATTGACTTTTCTCTTTTTTTATTTTCCGCACAATCCCGTTTGTGCGCCACTGCCCTAACCTTAAACGTCAGAGATCAGCCAAAAAAAAAAGTTTAATTAAAAAAAAAAAAACTGTTTTTAATGCCAATGGCCTTATATTTGGCCATTGGTATGTGTATTAAACATAATACATGCTTTTACACAAGCTGTCATGCCTCCATTTTGTCAGATGCAGAAATGTATTCTGTTACTAGCTGACTACATTTCTGCACTAATACTGTTCTAGCACAGAGAACTGGCAGCTTGGTGGATCACACAATCAACCTCATTTGCATGGTTTTCACCAGCAAATGAGGTGATTTGCATATTTGCCATTTTTCTGTGCTAGAACAGTGAAAGCGGCACTTTCCTGTATCGTTTGGCAGCCATTTTCCATGCAGGAGCTCCTAAACTGTTCCTGCACAGAAAATCGGCCTTTGTGAATCCCGGGGCCTATCTTAATCCCGGCTTGGTCCTGTGCATGCTCATTACCAGGTTCAGACTTTTAGGTATACACCATTTGATAATCTCTCAATACTCTCCTCTTAACTAGAATACTTTCATCCTTTCACCAAAATTTCAAAAAACAGTTCTTGCACGTATCTATATACAGCTATAAACTACTTCCATAACTCCCGCCTGTACAATCAACTTTCTGTAGGCAGAACATGCTATATTTATGCTGAGACCGTATTGTACATGCACTTTCTCTTTAATAACTTCCATTTCTGCAAAATGTAGCAAACTCATAATGTATAAATGTAAGTACTGTATGTCTATAAATATAAATAGAAATGTAACTAGTCTGTGTTTAACTGAAATTAAAATATAAGGCATTGTAAAATACTGGAACTTTTTTTGCCAGACCTCCACTGAAAATGCGTATTCCCCAGTCGGACTTTAACGATAAGCAAAGAAAAATGAACAAAGTAGTTAATATGGCTAAGAAAAAAAATATATATATATATATATATATATATATATATATATATATATATATATATATATATCCAGACCTTTAGAGATAGGGGGAAAATTGCTGGGTTTTCACTGGCTAGGTACCTAATGGTCTATTTTCTGGTTATACACTATGAGACTGTATCACTTTTTCTGTCTACATTGCCTTGACATTAGTCACATATAGGAGCAATATTACTCATTAATGTGAGCAATTGTATAGCCCTAGTAGTTCTATAAACATAAAGATGTTTTAAAAAGCTTTTTTGTAGCTATTGGTTGCTATTATTTTCTTCAGTACAAATCTTAATGCATATGTCCGTATTTTAAAATATACGAATGTTAAATGTCTGCAACCAGAATAATCCTGAACTTACACCAGGTCAGGATTATGGTTTTGTCGCCCTTCTTCTGGGTGTCAGGGTTACAAGGTCTCAAACTTTATTTTACTGGCAGCTGTCAACAAACATAACCAGGCATTTTTTTAGCTTTTTTTGGTCCCTAAGCTGCTTTGCTATCAGCATTTCCCACCCCTCCCCCAGTCCAGGCATTTTTGGAGCACTGAGCTCTACCACAGCCCCTCCTGCTCCTCCCCTACAGCATAGGCAGACCCATTTTTCCCACCTCATCATCAAGACTCAAGCTGATAATCAAACTCAAGGGAAGTCCATGACCAGATAGCTTTTTTACTAAGAATTTGATGGCAAAGCAATGCATAATTGTACCATTTGGGTAATCAACCATCCAGGCTAATTACCCCTAAGAGTTGACCCAGTGGTCAGGGATCTGGGTACGCACATAGACACTAGTCTTATCTTCAACCACCATGTGGCCACAGTGGCGAGGAAATCCTTTTATGCTGTGTAACTTATAAGCAAGGGCATGGCATCTAGGTCCAAAGAGGTCATTATCCCACTGTACTCCACCCTTATCAGACCAGTCATAGAGTACAATGCTCCTTTTGGTATGTACCTGAATAGGCATATGCAACAACTAGAGTGACCTTAAAGGTTCCTTCCAAAAAGAATACAAGGCGTAACAAACCTGCCTTATGGAAAGTGCCTTAATCACTTTTCCCTCTACTCAGACTCCTATAGCTTGTTGAGGGGTGATGTATACCTGGCTTACAAGGCATCCGCAACCACCACACTTACGAATCTCTTACATATTCCTAAGTCAGAAAGTACCAGAAATACAAGGTATAGGGACCTGAATTTTGTCTGTGACTTAAACAGAACATGATGGAGTGATAAATATGTGTCCCAGAGACTGCCCCTCCTATGGGACACGCTTCCGATCCATGTGAAACTGAGTTCATCTGTTACCCAGTTTAAGCACAACATAGACAAGTGGATGAGGAATAGGAAATTTACGCTGGACTTGGCACCCATGTCCCTAATGGAGAGATGTAACTTATAAATGCCTGGCCCTCAATGTCCTATCTGGATGTAAGACATCATTATTCTTTTGGGAAAACCTGGCCAGGCTTAGAAAGACCCCTGAAGTCATTAGCCTAGTAACAGTCTATGAATCTTTCTATGAAAAAAAGGCTGCACACATTTTACATTCACAAATGCTCTACCTTTGATCATTAATCAGTAAAGTCAAAATAACACAGAGAATATAACATAAAAAATCAAGTCAATTCAAATCAGATTTAGTTATTTTATTTCCTCAACATTCATAAATTTGTGATTGCACATCAATACACTGATGCTGGTCACCGCAACTGCTGTAATTGTACCAGTATCACTTCTGACAGCTAATATCACTTAAAGCATGGTAGTTCACAGCATACTCTAGGGGACCAAATGAGCATAGTCTCTGATGAAAGAAAAGCTTCTCGGGTATCTATTGCTCTCTAAGAAAATGGGCAGGATTCACGAAGGCTTGCACGGAGTGTAAGAGATGTGCAACACTCCATGCAAGCCTCGCGATCCAGGAACAGCCCTAAACTCCGTGTAAGAGACCAGCTAAAACGTCTCTTACACGGACTGGGCGTGGACATGCTAAATACCTCACTTGCAGCCGAAAGGTATGCAAATGAGGTATATTAGCGATCCACAAAGCAGAAACCAGTCCGTGTAAGAGACATTTTAGCTGCAGAAATGTACTCAGTTGACAACTGAGTACGTTTCTGCAAATTCCACAATGGAGCCATGTCATCTCCAAAAAAAGGGTGCATATGTCTCAGGCAGCATGCCAATGGCCAAATATGTGGCCATTGGCAAGGTAACCCGATGCAAAAATATTAAAAATATAATTTTTTTTTCGGCGATCGTCGATGTTTAAACCCAGCGCAGCCCCGCGCAAACAGGCTGCGCTGTATAAAACCATAAAAAAGAAGGTTAAAAATCCACAAATGTGGGTTTCATGCAATACATGGAATGACAATGCAGGGACCAGCAGACCAAAAACAACATGACCACCATGTAGTGGTTGCTAAGGGGGGAAGCTGAGTCTAAGACATGTAACTAAGCATTAGTAGGCAATCTCATGTAAATGAGGGTTAGGATACTGAATCTCACAGTCACATAGCAATTGAGCACAGTCTGAGTAGTGTAAGAGATACATAAGGGGGAGGAATAGAGTAGGAGATAGGTGACATCACAGGGGGGAATGGTAGAAAGAAATGCAGTTCATTGGAGGTCAGTGTAACATGACAGATGACAGACACAGATCATGGAAAGAGGTGTGCCACTAGATAAGTCAGGGAAAGTCAAGAAATGGAAGGTGTACACTGTTACTTACACCAAAGATTCTTGCTGGGCGTGCATGCGCACGTGTGCACACCATGAAACGTGAGTAGGGCAGTGTGCGCGCGTGTAAGGCAGACTGAGCATGTGGGAGCGTGTTGGGAGATGTTTAACACTGTTTGCGCTGGTGTGCGCGCGTGTAGAGCAGGCTGAGTATGTTGGAGGCTGTTGGCAGACGTGTAACAGTGTTTGCGCGGGTGTGCGCGCATTTTAACCCGAATAAGTAGATTCTGAACCGTGTAAGCACGTGTGCGCGCGTGTAAGCCACTGTGAGCGTGTTTCTGCTGGTATGCATGTTGCTCCCCCCTGAGGAAACAGAAAGGAAAAAGGAAGCAACAGAATTAATAGGAAGCTAGCAGGGATAACTGCTGAAGCTAGCAGGTGAAAACAATTAGAAGCAGGCAATTACACAGGCAGAATAGTAGCCCAGCCCAGCACTTAAAACACTGCAAACAGTAGTGCAGGATGTTTCTCTTAAGAGACACTGCAAGACAGGAGTAAGCTAATAGAAGTGAAAACTGAAAAGCTTCACTCAGAGCAGAAATGTTAGGGGCTGCCATAGCTGTCATAATGAGACATAGGCGACTTGCTGAGGGTGGTGACAATGCAGATGGTGCCAGACAACCCACAGTGAGGAGACGGAGAAGAGTGTACAGGCCCAGCGTCACCTACCACGGGTTACATGAGCTGGACATAGTAGAGCACTATAGAGTGGACAGAGAGCTCCTGCAGCAAATTGTTGAGCTGTGCAGGCCACGCCTCACACACAGAACCAACAGAGGGGAACCCATCCCAGTGGAAACCAAGGTATGTGTTGGCCTAAGAATACTAGCAACAGGTACCTTCCAGAGACCAACTGGCGATATGATGGGGATATCACAGGCATCAGCCTCCAGGGTACTGCACCAGTTCCTGGATGCCATGTCAGCACATGTCGGTGATCATGTATATTTCCCCAATGCCCGTGACGTATTGGCCAGCAATATGCGTCTCTTCCAGCAAATAGCGGAATACCCTGAGGTAGTGGGTGCAATAGACTGCACGCACATATGCATCAAAGCACCAGCCGGTGAGTGGGGTAGGGCCTACATTAACCGCAAGGGCTTCCCCTCCATCAACTGCCAGATCGTGTGTGATGCCCAGGGCATAATAATGAATGTGTGTGCTGGCTGCCCTGGGAGTTACCATGATTCCCACATCTGGCATTTGACGCAGCTGTACCAGACATTTGCCAATGGGGACATCCCACACGGACACCTAGTGGGGGATGCAGGTTATGCACTGGAGCCGTGGCTGATGACACCCATCAGAAACGCACACACCTGAACAGGAACGCCATAATGAGGCACACGCACAAACACGTAATGTAATAGAGCGTGTGTTTGGGCTGCTCAAGTCATGGTTCCGGTGTCTGGACACATCTGGTGGAGCCTTGCAGTACACACCAACTACATGTACCCAAATTGTCATGGTATGTGCTATGCTACATAATATGATCTTGCAAAAACAGCTGCAGCAGGACCAGCATAGGGCTGGGCCAAACAGCCCCCCACCATTGCCAAGGCCATCACAGGCAGAGCGTGACTTGGAGGAGGAACAACCTGAGCCTGCCCCAGTAGGCAGAAGGAGGCATGCCCAGTATGCCCTGGCCTTGGCAAAGAGGCAACACATAGCACATACACTGGCTCAATAGGAACCCTGGGAATGATACCCCCTCTGACTCACTCAAATAATAACATGGATGCCTAAAATGACATGACCTGCTCACAAACATGTACAGGGAAGTGTAATATGCGCGTCCGACAGAGGCAGCCCTGCGGCACCACCTGAGGCATGAATGCCATGTGTTAAGTAATGTAACACCATGTACTATATGCACACCTGAGCACCCTGACTAACATCCACCCTCACCAAGCATGAAGCCACAAAATGACGATGGGATGATCAAGTGCAATAACTGGCTGAAGTAATGCAGTTAGTCAAAGGGGAGCCAATGTGTCTCAGGCTGGGAAGACATGCGGAGCATGACATGATGCACCACCTGCTTGGGGTGGCGTGTACCTATCATGCCATGCCCCATGGATACTGGCAAAGGCTGTCAGTACCCACAGCATGCCCTGAATAGGTAAGTCTCAAAACGCAAACCCACCTTCATAGGTTCCACAAGGGATAGGAACCTAGATGTAATGCTACCCAATGCCAGAAGTCTAAACAGCAAGATGTGTGCAGTGTAAACGCACACAGTGTGGAGAATGTAGATACCAGTCCTGTAATAGAGAACTGGGTCAAGGCTCACATCAGCACCCTAACACTACCAGGTCACACCTCATACTGTGCTGTACAGCCGCAAAACATGGAACAAGCTACAAAAGGAGGGTGACTAGCAATAAATGTCAAGGATAACCACACCCCCATGTTAGTACCACAACAAGAAGCAGCATGGATTAGCCATGGTCAAATACCAATGGCTAAAACCGCCTCCCAGTGTATAGCCTGCTGCAGACTACTGTCCTAATACCAGGAACTGCACCTGGCCTATGTTGGAATACATGAATATATCAAGCCCCCCAAACCACATTATATTGCTTGACTGAAAATACCCAGACATACACCGGGAGCATTATACTAGCACCAACACAGTAGGAGAAAAGTTCCCAGAATCCATAAACCAAAATGCCCAGGAACAATGTACCACTCCCACAAGAGGGGTAAGCATACTGGATGTGATAATCCGCAACATGTGTACTGGATGGCAAGATGAGAAGTGTATCCCTCACCGGTAAGACCAGACCATAGAGTAATCACATTGGATATACACATCCCGACCCCAGTCCCTGGCCAGAATACCACAGTGAAAAACATGTGTAAAGCATAGGTTGCAGCCCTCCAAACTGATGTTGAATCCACGAAAGGCCCTGTGCAAGTGCAGAATATGGGACACACCACAGAACATGTTATACAGGCATTCCATGAACACAGCCAGGAATGCTTGGCTATGCAATCACAAATAACAACAACACACAATGCCATACACGCAGGCATCTGGCATGCTGGACTCCAGCCATTACCAAACCATGCAAGAGAATGAGGAAGCTACCACATGATAGAGCAAACATAAAAAGGGAAGTAATCACTGACCAGTAGTATGGCAATAACATATGTCCACACATACAATCCACTAAGTCCAGCCACAACAAGTAGAATCTGTGAATCCAGAGGCAATGTGACACCAGTCCCAAGTACACAGACAACCACAACACCCCCTAATAAATACAAATATATGTGATAGATGCAACCATGTATCCAAACCAGTGGTTGAGCTCCACCAACTCAGTACTGTCAAAACTAGTCAGGAGGAGAAGGTAACCACATACACCACAAACCCAGTCCCACATAGACCTACTACAACTGTAAACCAAACACATAAACACAGACAAATATTCCCGGAGGCCTTAATTACAAACACACCACACCAACAGAAGCCTCCAAAGCAGATCACAAGCAACCACAACCTTCAAACATAGCACATGCAATGAATAGTGCTCAAAGCTGGTGTGCCAAACAGTCACAGGCCAGAAGGAGAAACAACATGCCTGATACAGTTGTAATAGGTGTCTGTATAGGCAGACACAATCTGCTGTCCCACTCACCAGACTGAACAAGGGAAAGGGTAGAGTAAGCTGCCTGTAGGCTGCCACAAAATGCCACATAACACAAGTACGCAGGTCACCCCAAAGCAAGCAGAAATATGATGCACTCAATGTCCATGCTGGTGTGAATGACCTGAGATGTACCTCCCTGGTCAACATGAAAAGAGACATGGATGATCCCTCTGAGTATGTACCCCAGGCCGGTATGACACTGGCTGTGTGCAGCATCCAACCCTCACCAAGAATGATGCCACAGTACAAACACAGAATGCTCATGTTTAACAGCTGGCACAGTTACAGCTGTCAGTCCAAGAGGGTCTAATGTCTGTCTGCTTGAGATGTCAAGCATGACAAGCCATGCTGCTGTTCCAGGGATGGCTTGCACCTGTTACCCCTGTGCGTCTGGATACTGGATAAGGCCTTTGCCGCCTCCATAGAGCCTTATGTAGGCAAGGCCAAAAAGACTACCCACCACCCTAGAAAACATAAGTGGTAGGAAACATAAGGGTAATTCTGACCGATGCCAGATGTGTAAACTGCAATATGCATGCCCCTGAGGCACTTCCCATTATGGAGAACATTGATGTCTGTGCAGTGACAGAAGCCTGCTGCAAGCCTAGTGATAGCACACCAGCACTACTAGGTTATACCACATATCATGTGTTATGGCCCTAACACCTGCACCAAAACATCAAAGGAGGGGGAGTATCCATATGCAGCACAGACACCCATATGGCCAGGTAACTGACAATGCACAAAGCAGCGGAGACCACCCATGTGCACCTAAGTGTAGTCCAAACTGCTGTACAGTCTGTGGCATGCGACAGACCACACTCTCACACACAAGAACTCCATCCAGACATCCTGAAGACACTGGACAGTATGAATGTCCCACCAAATACCAGACAAGGTACACACAAATTACCACATAGGTGGCAAACCATTATGTATGCAAGGAGTAATCAGGGACCTAGGGACACAAGTCGACAGTAATCTGTCATGTGACACTCACAATGCCAATGTGGCTAGGAAGATTGTCGATATTGGACACCGTATCATGAAAGGATTCACATCTACATCAACAGAGGTCACTGTGCCGCTGTACTGTTCCCTTATCAGACCCATAATCTAGTACAATGACTCATATGGGATGTACCGTACGTGACACCTGCAGTGGTTCGGAAGACCTCATAGTTACCCCACCAACAGGATAAAGGGTGTGAAATATATGTCATATGCTGCCTGGCTGTAGACACCCCAGCTGAATGCAGTCACAGACTGCCTACACAGAGGCATTGTATGTCTGTTGTACAAGGCCATGTCCAACACAGGAGTAATGTACATGCTCCACCACAGGAAATCAAAGCCATTGGAGCTCTGAGAGTGACAGATGTCAGCCTCAACACATAATGAAATAAGATGTGCTGGAGGGACAGATACATAACCCAGAGGCTCCCCACACCCAGAAACAGGATCCCAATCCATGTTAGGCAGAGCCCCTCACTGACACCCCTCAACAGGAATATTGCCAAGTGGATGGATGATCGTACATGTATACTGGGGGTCCTCACTGTGCCACGACCAGACAGAGGCACAGTGAAGAAATTCATAAATGGCCATAATAGAACATAGCAAGGGGTGGCGAAAGACACACACACTCTGGCTAGGCTTACTAATGGCCTAGGGTATATAGCCTAGTATGAACCCATGAACCTATGAAGATACAAAATGTACAGGACACTAAGGATAATCACAAGGCTTACCCAACTGATGGTAGGAACCATGTTGGGCATCCACGGATATGCTCCGAATCACACAGATATTACAAACAACATACCAAACACACACACATATTGCTAACATACAACCTGTCAGGTGCAGTGCAAACACCCCCCCCCAGAGTGCAAAATACCTATCCCAGCAGACTGATGGTCCCCTGACATTGCAGATGCTGAGGTAACAGCCATCATCTGCAAAGCAGAACACACAGCAGCAAAGGTATGTGATGGTGTCCTGGGCTGAGGCCAACATGGACTCCAAGAATAATGGAATGCCAAATCACACTACTGCCCAATGTCAGCCTTACCACAGGATATGTACCCAAAGAGCAGTGTACAACAACGGTGGTCCATCACAACAAAGGTGTTGCCTGAATGGATACTGCAAACTACCACCCCAGGATCCTGACAAGCTTGTTCTGCACAGCTATGGAAAGGATCAGTATGTACCGCAGACAGAAGGCTATTGTGGACCTACTGATACTGGACCCTACACAGTGTGACTGTCGTAACTGCAGATCCCGCCCCTAAACATGTTTGACCCATTTGAAGCAGTCATTAAGGTCACTGATGAGGGCAATGTGGTCCACACAGCGTAGCTGGACCGTGCACATGCTTCTAGACAATACCGTACGAGTTCAGTATGGATATATTCACCAGCTTAAATATATACCCCTATGTCAGTAGAGGGGTTGCAAACCAGACCAAGGACAGAACTGACATGGTCAGACATGCCGCATCCATGTCAGACTACAAAGCAGATATGAGTGGCATCCCACAAGGCCTGGTCTTGCCCCCCCCCCCGTTCTGTATATATGTCCCATAGGTATACGCCAACATGGAAGGACTGTGACTGAACATGTATGCAGAGGAGTACAAACAGCCCACCATATCCGACCCCCAGCTGACACAAGCAACCCACAAAAGGGCCACCTACAAACAGACATCTGGAGCCATAGCCATGTCAGCAAGCTAATTGCAGAACTGTGTATAGACAACCACCGTGGATATACAGTAAGTGCCCACAAATTACCACACAGGTGTTAACCCATGATGTACCTAACATGTAATGTGAGACCTGGGTACAAAAGGTGATATATATCCTGCACTGGACAAACATGTGGCTGTAGTGTTCGCAGAAACATATACTATATACCCACCCAAACATGAAGGTTGGCAGATGTAGGTAAGGGGAACTCACTGTGGCTCTGCAGTCATCCTCCATCGGCGTCACAATTGACTACAATAGCCCCTGTGGGATATACCGCAGCAGACACCTCCATCAACTGTAAAGTCCACAACAGTACCCCACCAGGAGTAGCAAAGAGCATGAACAGATGCCATGTGTTGCCTGAGTAAACAAACTGCAGCACCACACACCGCCATACTGCCCAGCTACAGGCAAGCTGTGCCTGATGTATGAAGTCATTTCCAACCTGGAATCAATGAACATGCTGCACCTTGTACAATCTGAATGGCAGTGAGCTATGCACATGAGAGACCTGAACCCCAGCACTGACATACATAGGACAAGCTGTACAGAATGATCCATAACACAGAAGGCACCCCCACTCTTCAGTAAACTCCTGGTACAGGTCAGCCAGAGAGTCACATATCGACACCCCTCAAGAGGAATCCTGATGAGTGGATGGGAGATGGTAGGCTAACCCTGGGTATCACTGTTATGTCAGAGGTAGACGGAGGCACAGTATACTAACCATGAAATATGTCATGGCAAACTCCAGTTACAATGTGTGTCGAAGGACAAACACACCCTGTGACTAGCATCAGAAATGGCCTAGGGAACATCGCTAGTGTTTGCCAATGTCCACCCATGTTGTGGAATACACTAGCGATGTTGGACGAGCCTGGTGTAGGTAGTCCATATCTGAACATAATGCAACATGGTCATATGTGCACAACTGGCCCCTACACAGTCTGTTGTGCTCACTATGAAGATGTCAAGCAGTCATAGGACTAAAGCCCAGGATACTGTCCACCACAGTGAAAGTACTGAACCAGTACACTATACGGTACTACAGTGTTAGGTCATTATGAAAGTATGTTGAGAACTGTCTGCAAAGTATCCCATGCAATCCCTGAAAGCACAGTATAATCCCTGTTGTGGCAGACATGAAGCAGTTGGCCAGTTAGTACACAACATGACACCCAACACACAACCATAAACGTGAGATATTGTTGAAGTTCACACACACCCAAATATGTGGTGGACTTCAGAGTGCAACATATGGAAAGCTCACACTGGGCATGCTCGCACACTTTGATAAATGAGGCATATGTCAGACAACATGCCATGGAAAGGCCGAACTGGGCATGCTCACACACTTAGGCCATATCTCCGTTTAGCAGTTGGCCACACATATCTGGTATTTGTACGTGTCAGTCCAGGAACCAACCACAACACAGCAATCTGCCCAGTGCACACAGTAAATGACTACAGAGACATAAGTGATATAGTGGATCGCCGTCATATGCAAACATCTTCCACAGATACACAAGTTGGTCATAGGAACAGGGAATGCTATGGCAATAAAGACCTGTAAACAGTAGAACAGCACAACAAATATTGTGCATCCGACAATTGAACATATGGGTGTAGAGGTCAATACTAGGCTTGTTGCCCTAGGGAATGACACCTCAGCCAGAGTGTGCTTGGCATCTGCATCCCCAGGACAGTAGGCTACTGTGCCACTGTAAAGTAGGTCATGGAAGGCAACATGTGAGGCTAGTGAGCTGTGCCTCTGTCAAGCAGGGGCACCGTGGAGGTCCCAGGGATTGAATGTGCTAAGCCACAGCCATGTTGTCGGTGTGTGCTGGGAGAGGGTTGCTGAGGATCTCTGACAGTAGGTGTCCGTCAATAACAGACTGAGGGGAGCCCTATCTGCATTCTCTGGATGATTCCACTGTCAACACTGTGTTGTAATGATTATGTGTGAATGAGTGTCCTCCCTCTGTGGGCTACAGCTCTGCAATGTATTAGCTCACTCTGTCTGTTGTACGGCTCATATATGGCTGGTGTACAGCTGACAGGTGTCTTGTTGTGGAGCAGTCATGGGTATATGTGGGATAGCATGATCACTGCAAACCGTACACATGCTCATAGAATGCAATTGTCAAGGATTATGCTGAGTGGCCAGTATAGTCCCCCAGCATGGGTCCTCTGAAGTTGTCCACCCCAGTCTTCACAAGTGTAGAGTCTGCTTGTGCTAAATACAGTTTGTGTGCAGTGACAACCTTGCCTGGGGGTGGAGATGGGATATGGATGTCCAGGGAAAGGTGGATATGGTCAGATATCAACAATGGTGGTCTACCTCTGGTGTGGAACAGTGAGTACCCACGTTGCAGATGGACAGGTGCAATATGTATTCCCCATGTGGCTGTGGTGTGTGGTTCTGCCATAGCACATGGACCCACAAATTGTAGTGGCTGTAGGGTAAAGTGGTAGAGGCCTGAGTAGTTCTCACACACAATATGCCTGTACCCGATGTTAACAACTGGAATGGTGTATGTGAACACCTGCATATCCCGGCACTGTTCCCAAGGAAGCTAAGTGTGTGTCCTGGATGTGGGTGTGGTGTTCTGGACTGGTTGTGTTGTGTGTTACAGGTCCTGTGGTCACAAAACATGGTATAGAACATAACCTGCCAGTGCGATGTGCATATCTGACCCTGACGTAGGTGGCTGCAAATGCATATATATGCTATCCCCCACCTGACAGGTAGTACTACATGTACATACCTCTGTAGAAATAAAGATATCAGCACCCTATAAATACTGCAGGTGCAGAACAGATGCCCAGTAATTTGGATAGTGCGCTCTGCTAATGTGTCTTCCTCAAGTGTCATAATATAGTTAGGTAGGGGCTTGAATCCTGCAAATGCTCAGTGTGTGGGTGGGTGAGTGGGGTTTGTGTGTGTGAAAGGCTGTGAGAGGGAAATGTCCCTTTTGGCAACTGGGAAAACACACTACAGGATACACATTCCCCTTTCTAAACACTGATGATGTCAGCACCCTATAAGTACAGCAGGAGAAGAAACACCTCTCAGTAATGCAAATAGCGCGCTCTGCTAATGCATCCGTCTCGAGTGTCATAACATAGGTAGGTAGGGGTTTGAATCCTGTAAATGCTCAGTGTGTGTGGAGGGGGTTAGTGTGTGTTCAAGACTGTATGAAAAAAATATCCCTTTTGCCAACTAGGAGAACACACTACAGGATGCACATTCCCCTTTCTAAACACTGATGATGTCAGCACCCTATAAGTGCAGCAGGAGAAAGGAATCCTCCCAGTAATGCGAATAGCGCGCTCCGCTAATGCGTCCGTCTCAAGTGTCATAACATAGTTAGGTAGGGGTTTGAATCCTGTATATGCTCAGTGTGTGTGGAGGGGGTTAGTGTGTGTTCAAGACTGTATGAAAGAAGTATTCCTTTTGCCAACTAGGAGAACACACTACAGGATGCACATTCCCCTTTCTAAACACTGATGATGTCAGCACCCTATAAGTACAGCAGGAGAAGGAAAGCCTGCCAGTAATGCGAATAGTGCGCTCCGCTAATGCGTCTGTCTCGAGTGTCATAACATAGTTAGGTAGTGGTTTGAATCCGGCAAGTGTGTGTGTTTGGATGAGGGGGGTTAGTGTACGTGCAATTTTGTGTGGGGGAAATGTCCCTTTTGGCAACTGGGAGAACACACTACAGGATGCACATTCCCTTTTCTAAACACAGATGATGTCAGCACCCTATAAGTACAGCAGGAGAAGGGAAGCCTGCCAGTAATGCGAATAGGGCATTCTGCTAATGCGTCCATCTTGAGTGTCATAACATAGTTAGGTAGGGGTTTGAATCCTGCAAATGCTCAGTGTGTGTGGAGGGGGCTAGTATGTGTGCAAGTCTGTATGAAAGAAATATCCCTTTTGGCAACTAGGAGAACACACGACAGGATGCACATTCCCCTTTCTAAACACTGATGATGTCAGCACCCTATAAGTACAGCAGGAGAAGGGAAACCTCCCAGTAATTCGAATAGCGCACTCTGCTAATGCGTCTCTCCCGAGTGTTATAATACAGTTAGGTAAGAGATTGAAACCTGTAAATGGTATGTGTGTGTGTTTGGATGTGGGGACTTTGTGTGTGTGCAATTCTGTATGAAAAACATGTGCTTTTTTGAGATCACACTACATGATGCACATTACCCTTTCCAAACAGTGATGATGACAGCACCCTATACATACAGCTGGAGAAGAAACATCTGCCAGTGCTCAGAATAGCGCAACCTGCTACAGCGTCACTCTCAAGTGCCGTAACATATTTAGGTAGGGGCTTGAAACCTGCAAGTGTGTGTGTGTTTGGATGTGGGGAGTTTGTGTGTGTGCATTTCTGTATGAAAAACATGTTAGTTTTGGCAATCAGGAGATCACACTACCTGATGCACATTACCCTTTCAAAACACTGATGATGTCAGCACCCTATAAGTACAGCCAGAGAAGAGGCACTATATAGTAATCCGAATAGTGCGCTTTGCTAATGCGTCTCTCTCACGTGTCGTGACTTAGTTAAGTAGAGGTATGAATCCTGCAAGTGTGCGTGTGTGTGGGGGGGTAGTAGGGTGTGTGTAAATGCAAGTGTGAGAAAACAGATCCTTTTGGCAAATACTACAATACACCAGATGCTGCATATTCCCCCAGTAAACACAGGGGATGTCACCACACTATCAGCACAGCCAAACAGGGCTAGTTGGCCAGTAATGCCAATAGTGCGCTCTGCTACTGTGTCTATTACCATTGTCAGAGTACAGATAGGTATGATTTGGTAACCCACAACTGCCACGTGTGGTTGTATCACTCATTATGACCTTGTGTGGGTCTTTGTACATAACAATGCATGCCATTGCCTAAACCAGCAATGGCATTGCACACATGATGTATGTGTGTGACACATACACATAAATACCTGTGACCTGCAGTAGTTACCATGTCTGACACATGCCTCGAGTGGATAAATGGTATTTGCAATGTATACCAATATGACTGTGTCTTACTGTGCAGGGGCCGCACACGGTATGTGTCTATACAGTATGGGTGTATATGGTAAAATACCTACAGCAGGGGATACACATCTGGTCTGGGCCATAGAGTCTACATGTAGTTGATGTACAGGTGCTGCATGTTCCCACCTGTTGTGGGAGTGGTAACATGTCATTCCACTGCAATTCAGTGACCACATGCTGTGAACCCTTCAACTAGTGTGTTGTAGCTACAGTAATGCTCACACACAATGTTTGGCTGGATGCGTCCAGCCATATAAAGACAGTTCTTGAGACTGTCATATTGCCAGTGTTGTTATGGAGGATAGGTGGTCTTCCTGTGTATGGGAGGGTTGTGTGTGCCAGGCTATGAACCAGATGGCAGTCCGACACACTGTTAGCTGCACATGATTAGGCCCTGATGCTTTGTGCTGTGCCAACAACCTGGAGGTGTGTGTATCTGTGGTGCCTTGGGATACCACCCCCCTGTCCAAGTGTGTTACATGTGTAGGGGACAACAGGCATGGTATGGGGCATAACCTGTCAGTGATGGGTAACACCTGTGAGCCATGAATCAGGACTCTGGTACTGCACAGACATTGCAGTTCACCGTGCTGAGGACAGTGTCCAGTGCATGCATCTTGCAGTGTACACTGCTGTTGTTGTGTAGCAGCACTGTTAGTGTCCTAACCTGTGTGATACCCGTGGAGGTGGCTATGTAAACCGTGTCCTGCAGCATAAGGCAGTATGTGTGTATCAAGGAGCTTTGCCAATATACATCGGGCCATGGGTGTCACGTGCAAGATGACCCTTGCACATCATTGTGGCTTCCCTAGCATGTAAGCACACATTGACAGCCAGCGGATACCCTATAAATGACACTGGAGACTGAGCAGAATGTAGACATACAACACCCTTCCTACATATAGTGGTAGCATACCTGGTGAGGGTATGTTGGCAACCAAGATCAGGCTCATACTGGCCTGTGCCACATGCTGAGAGATCCATTCTATGTTCCCTATCATGTAGTCCAGGGAGGTATGTCTCAGGTCAGCCATAGTGGCATGGTCAATGAGTGAGTCATATGTGTCCATGCCTCTGACTGACCTGTATGCATGTGTTCTGTGGTGGACCATAGTGCCCCTGAGGCATATCACTGTGACCTTCACCAGATACAGCCTGTTGAGCGGGACCCCAGTGCAGCACCCAAGACAGGTACCTGACACATCTGTAGCAGGTGTGTTGTGTAGCCCTACAGGCTGTGAGTGTGTGGCACACGGGATGTGTGTGCCATGTGCTCTGTTCCGACGGAACATATGCCTGTGTGCCAGCTGCGGAGGTGTGTGATGCTCAGGCAGGATGCTATTCTGAGTCCCCACATATGCCCCAGTGAGTTCAGCATGCTGTCAGTGCATGTCAATGTCTGACTTGTATTGTAGTCACTGTAATATTTTTTATTTATTTATTTATTTATCTTACATTTGTTGACTGGGATAGTCCGTCTGGATGCGTGTCCATTTTCAGCGGAGGCCTGGGGAGAAAAGCTCCAAGGGTAAGCAGATACAGCATTACATAATACCAGCATTACATATTACAAACAGATTATTTACAGAGATTACATAAGTAAGCAAGTTAACCAAGTTCCACAGGTTAAAGTTAGTCCTGAGCACAAGTCAGGATTAAATTAAATTACACAGTAAACTGGTTAACAGATTTTTACACATTCGAGTTAGCCAGGCTTGATACATTGACATAGCCAGTTAAGTGACAAATGTTGTTTGAGTCTAGTTTTAAATTGACCTAAGGTGGAAAGTAAGGTAATATCAGCTGGAAGTGAGTTCCAGGATCTACTTACAGAGTTTGCAAAGAGAGAATCACCGGCTGTGTTATTAATTTTGCTAGTCTGAATTAGTAGTTTGTTAGAGGATCGAAGTGGTCTAGGATTGTTATAGGGGGTGATAATATTTTTAACTGTAGGAGTATTGTCCGGATTATAGAGGATTTTATAGGCCATAATCAGTTGGTTATACTGGATTAGGCTAGGTAGTTCAAGCCAACCAAGCTGATTTAGATTGATGCAATGATGTGTCCTAAAAGGCAGCCCAGTGGCAAACCTGGCAATGTGGTTGTAGCAAATTGAGAGTTTGTTAAGTACAGTCTTGTTCAAATTCGAGAGTAGAGGGGATGCATACAGAAGGGTTGAAAGAAGGTGTGAGCGAGCTATGGCAATTTTAGCTGGAGGGGTTAGGAAGGCTTTTATTCTGTAAAGTGACCCTAGTTTTTTATTGATGGTTTTGATAGTTTGGTTAACATGTAGGTCACATTTGAGATTATTGTCTATGATGACACCTAATAGTTTAGTAGATGGGTCAGGGGAGATTATTGTGCCATCATTTGATTTTATGGTAAAGGTGAAAGCGGTAGACCTACGTGTTGGTGAAAATAAGAGCATTTTAGTTTTTTTGGGATTTAGGATCAGACGATGTTCAGAAAGCCAGTTTTCTATTGTATTAAAGGTGGTCTGGGTAGCTGACCATAACTCTATGGGAGATGTGGCTGAGCAAATCAGAGTAGAGTCATCAGCATATTGGATACAGCTGACTTTTGGGATGACAGTATAAAGGTCGTTAATGAAGATGGAGAACAGCAAGGGCCCTAGTATAGAGCCTTGTGGTACTCTGAGGGTGTTAGGTAGAAGGTTAGAGAGTTTGTTCTGCCAGAGGCCAGCCTGCTGTCGACCATTCAGGTAGGATGGAAACCATTGGAGGGCTCCAGTATGTAGACAGAATGTTTGCAGGGTGTGGATTACAAGTTGGTGATCAACCATATTGTATGCCTTGGAAAGATCCAAAAAGAGGGCTGAGGATATATAATTATTGTTGCGATTATGGTTTATGGTGTTAGTAAAGGCTAGGAGGGCTGAAGTAGTGCTGTGATGAGGACGGAAGCCATGCTGAGTGTCTGCCATAAGGCGATTTTGGATTAGGTGGTGCATGAATTGTCTATGAATACATTTTTCCATAATCTTTGCAAGTGGAGAGAGTATAGCTATTGTCCTATGACTGGAGAATTCCGTAGAGCTGCCTCCTTTGTGAAGTGGGATTACATAGGATATTTTCCAGATGGTGGGAATTTTAGCTTCTACTATGGTTCGATTGATTAGTTTTGAGACGGGGTAAGCAATAGCATCATCTGATTTTTGTAGGTACTCGGTAGGGAGTTGATCATCAGAAAGTGTAGTGGGTTTTAATTTTTCGATCAAGGTATGGATAAGTGAAGTGGCGACTGGTTGGAAGCTGAATGCAAGTAGGTTTCTAGGGGTGCTACTTTCAGGACCAGGGGAGCTAGGAGGTAGTTGGCTAGCTAGGGCTTGAATTGTCTCAGTAAAGAATTGGTTAAAACTATCAGAAACATCTTCAAGGGTTTTATCAATAGTAGCAGCAGGGATTGGGGTTGAAGGTTGTCCAGGATGTAGTATATATGACATGCCACCTGACAGGGTATGGCATTACTGGGTTCAGAGAGCTCAGTCCCCAGATTGGCTGTGGCATCCGACACATGTGTTGTACGTTCCTGGCCAAGGGTGATGGCTGACTGCATACACGTGGCAGCTGTGACATTGCCACATGACTCACATAAACCACAACTGGACCATAGAGGTGATTCACAGGTTACCTTTGCACATGCTACCCTAGTAGTGTGATTGCCATGGTGAGTACCAACACATAGGGACAATGGGGAACAACATACTGAAGGTGTGTATGTGTGGGTGTACTGCTACTGTTTCATAGCACTGGCATATATGACTGCACACGTGGGTAAATGCCAGGTAAGACATGTGCAATGTGTCACAGGCAACGTACATGCGTACAAGACAGACAGTGACGTTCTGTCATGTGTAAACTTGACATACGTATCGTACGCTATGCAGATGTCACTAGGAGTCTACAGAAGCACTGTAATTCTGCATTGCAGGTGTAAGCAGTGTTCCAGGGAACCCCAAGCGAACATGCATGCAAACAAAGCTACAGTAAGCAGGGCTGGAAGTAGTGCATTGTACAACAAAGAAGGGGTAACAATAACAGTAAGTAACAATGCATATATGTAGGCACTATCAACATGTACCCAGGAATACACAGCGCAGATGCCCATGGTAGAACTGATATTATGTCATAGTTAATTGTGATTTGGATTACATTGGTACTGCACACATATCAACATGCTAAACATCCACATTGCATAGTCATTGTGGGCAACTTGACACCATTACTGTACATGTCCACCATTGCATATCACTACTTGCGTTAGCTTCCCCCCTGTGCTACCCATGTATGCGGCTATCTGTTGACATCCTTACCACCGGCATGCAATTATGTGCAGCTGTTACACTTTGGTACGTACTATGGGTGCAAATGACAATTCAGGACATTCATACGGTTACTGCATCAGGCATGCTGGGATATACACACAGTCATATCAGCACATTGTACTGTTACCAACATGATACTACTAATACACTTCTATGTAGTCACCCCTGTGCATCAGCAACATGTTTACCTGTTCCCGCAATGATGTTGGAGATTGCAGGAGGTGGCACAGTGTCATCATATGCACAGGGTGTGAATTAGGTATGCCTGAGTCAGCCACTGATACCACCAATTGACATGTGTGTGCATGTGTGTTGGTGAGGGGCAGCAGTACAGGGTGGGGCAGTGTTGGTGCAGCAGTGTGTGCGTGTATGTGGTCACCCTAGGTGTTAACATTTCGCATGTGTGTATGCACGCACACAGTTCCACCTCATGGCTGCCATATACAGGGGTTTGTGGACAGCCACAGACTGCACCTGGCAGGTCATACAGATCAGTGTCTGTGGGCACGGACACGGTACCTGTGCCTGGCAGGGGTGCTATGGACCGTATCCAGTACTAAGCCAGACTGGGTATTGTTATCAGAAGCAGGAGTGTGTTGACTGGACACAGGTCCCTGTTGGGACTGTCCAGAGCCACGTGCATGTGGTCTCCTGGGGCGTTCCGATGACAGCACAGACCCAGAATTGCTGGGGCTGCTGCTGGCACTATGGGGGTGTGCGCGGGCCTGTTGTCATCTGCGCCGACTGCCAGCTGCTGCTGTTGCTGGCATATGGCCACGTTGACGCAGCAAACGCCCACCATTGCCCTGGCTCATGGATATTTGGTTGTGGAACTGCTGTAATATGTCCCCACAATGTCTGTCTATGACATCGGTGAAATTACGGATAGCATCCACGATGTCACGCATACTGTCAATCATGGCTGTGCGACATGCTCTCAGCTCCCTCAGACCCTGTCTGGTGTACCTTTCCATACGAGACTGTGCCTGCATGACAGCCCGAAACATAGCTGAGGTTGGCAGACCTCTTTGAGCACGTCTGCCAGAGGCAGTACGCCCACGGATGCTCCCATGAAAACCCATGGGCAACTGTCTGTGTGGTACCATCGCAGGACCCTGCCCATGGCTGCTGTGTGGGGATGCATGTGCCACAGGTACCACATTACCCTGGTCAATGCCCACTGTATCCTGTCCATCACCTAGGGACAATGGTGACAAAGGATGTACTGGCAGGATGACTGTGCGCAATGATGGGGTTGACAGCTGTGTACTGTCAATTGGCTGACCAATGGCGGACCCTGACACACCTTCCTGTACCATTACACAAATATCATCATTACCAGTACCTGTGGCACCAGATTCAGGTTCCCTGCTGCAGGACACCAGAGCAGCACCAGAACCTGTGGGAGGAAGACAGGAAACACAGTTTACAGTCTCCACACATTGTTACCAGTGATGCACTTATGCACACATGCACACATGCACACATGGACATATGCACACATGCACACATGGACACAGGCACACATGCACACATGGACACAGGCACACATGCAGACATGCACACGTGGACACATGCACACAGGCACACATGCACACAGGCACACATGCACACATGCACACATGCAGACATGCACACGTGGACACATGCACACGTGGACACATGCACACATGTACACACGCACACGTGGACACATGAACACATGGACACATGCACACATGCACACATGGTCACATGCACACATGGACACATGCACACATGCACACATGCACACGTGGACACAGGCACACATGCACACATGCACACGTGGACACAGGCACACATGCACACATGCACACATGCACACGTGGACACAGGCACACCTGCACACATGCACACATGCACACATGGGCACAGGCACACCTGCACACATGCACACATGCACACCCCGCAGTATACACACAGAGCACTACTGAGTTACACTAGTGTTACTAGCACTATCAGGACTATTATAGGTATTGTTAAACACACTCACCAGCATGGATGGCCTGCCTTGCTGTAACCCCAGAGGGACCTGCAGAAATGATGAGATTAATGTCAGTGGGCACAACTGTGCCATTGATACTGCATATGATACAGTGCAGTAGTACACCAGTTGCCTTTCACACGTCAGCTGCTGATATTGCCAGTATCACACATGCACAATTACATACTATGATGACAGATACATACCACGGACACACCTTACACATGCATAAACTAACAGTGTACAGAACAGTCAAGTGTACATATGGCATATTACCTGCACGCTCCATATCGTGCTGCTGTGTGGATCCAGCCTCCATCATGATGCAGGTGTACTGCTGTTGCTGTTCCGGGGCTGGATCCACAACACTTAGGAGTAGCCCCTCCAGTCTGGTGAGGGGGGGGTGTGTGGCCACCCCACCTCCTGTGGCAACCTGTTGCCTGTGGATATCTGACGCATGCTGACAGACACTTCTGATTAAATCACTGCAGTGATGTCGTACCTGCTCATATGTCCTATTATGCGTGCCAATATCATTTACCCTACGGACAAGGTCTTGCCACAGTGCAGCCCTCTCCTGCTGATTCTGACTGGTGCGGGAAAACAGGATGTCATACTCCCGCACCAGGCTCTGGTGTATCTCCTCATCTTCTGCTGCAGAGTAGGCGGGATTACGCTGACGCGCCATCTCCTGGAAGAGAACACAAACAGGATATCAGCAGACTATGTCAGCAATATATGGCACACATACTATACATGATACTCATGTGTAGTGATATACTACTACTCCCATATGTTGCATGTGTGTGTCGTGGTGGATACACAAGTACATGGCCAGATATCAGTGCTCAGCCAACACCTGTGCAACAATACCTGCCACATTCCACGCAACATAGTAGCATGCCCCATCGGTCAGCACACACTGACAGGTCCAATGCACAACCTCACTCTGGGGTTCATCCCAAGGTACTGTATGTGGGATGCCATCCACTAGTGTGATGTGGACACAAGTTACTCGGCCTGGATATACATATCCCACCACCACCACCAGCACAGTAGACTACTTTGATATGTATGTGATTAGACAGTTATTCACTTGTTAGGACTGAGATGGTATCCATGCAGCACACTGGGCCAGTGGAAGCTACAACCCACACTGCTGACCCCTTTGCAAATGCTTACCACGGACATGCCACAGATTGCATGGAACTTGCACACACATTTCTAACCCAGACCCTATGCACAAAGGTTAGGCATCCTGTCCGGTGGACCCCAGACAGAGGCAGATTGTATAACAATAGCAGGCGGCTACTGCAGGACAGAGCAGATTCACATTAAGGGAAGGTATCTGTGGTCAGCACTGGTACTACGCTACGGTCTCTCATAACAATGGCCACGGCCTACTCTGGGAGGGAAATGGCCACAAACACTATGGATAACCACAAGGCCTTCTTCAGTTATGTTACACATATGGACCAAATGCCTCAGATATGATCTGTGTTAATACACACCTACTTAACATTCACCAAACACACAGATATTGGCAACATTCTTGCAGACAGGTTCGGTGCACTTATCCCCCCTCCTTCTCCCCCATCAGTTGAAATACTTATCACAGCTGTATGTAACCTCCCTATCATCTCACATGTCCAGGTGAGGGCTGCCCTCAGCAAAGCAGAACTCACAGCATCACTGTGACCTCATGGTATCCCTGGATGTGTGCTACCTGCACTCCAAGAGGACATACAACCGCATATAAGACTGATAATTTATCTTGGCTGTACTACAGGATATGTACCTGGACACTGGCATACAGCAACAGTGGTCCCACACCACTAAGGAGGCACCTCGACTGACCCTGGGAACTACCACATCATATGCATAACTGGCCTGGTCTGCTAAGCTATGGAATTATTCAGTATGGGATGCATATGCAGTGATATTGGGTACCTGCAGACACTTGTTCCCAGCCAGTTTGCCTTTGTGATGGGCTGATCCTGCCTTTTGAACCTGGCTGACCTGTCAAAGCAGTCACTACAGCCATTGCTGAGGGCAACGCACAGACAACTGCTGCCAGGATCATGGCCTAACACTGATTGACATGTAATGTATAGTCATCCCCTTTTGGTGGAACTACGTACACACAACATATCACATGGACATACCTATAGATACAGACCTATGACACATTTGGAGGGTTCACAGTATGCACACTATTAACCTGCTACTTTGCATTACCTGTGTTTGTCACAGCTGGTTGCGTTACCACTGCTTCTGCTTCCTGCTGCTACTGTCATTGCTGACAGCTTAGAGTCACAGTGTGTAGCGTGTTTTTTTCTCTCTGTCTCGGTTTGTCTCTCTCCCTCTGTCTGCTTCCAGACAGTGCAATGAATGTATTGCATGTGTGGAGTGTTAGTACAGGATGCTTTTGTAGGTATCTGCATAGGTCCATGTGAAGGCCTCTGCACCAATTGTAAGCCAGCATTTGCTAATTGCATACAGCCAGTTGTGTACTGATTGCAGTTCTCACTGTGATTTCAGGACAGTGCTATAAAAGGGTATGTGAGATAGGCGTTGCCCTTTCAGGTTGTAAGGGCGGGGACCATGCTGGTATGCTGTGGACACTGTTCTGTGAGTGTAAAGGTTAGTATCTCTTTCATGATTCAGGCTGTGTTGTAGATTCACATTTCTCCATTCCTCTCTCCTGTTCCCTGTAGTAAGTGTGTATGCACAATGACACCTACAACTATATATAGATATATATATATATATATATATATATATATATATATATATATATATATATATATATATATATATATATATATATATGTACATATACATACATTTATATATGTACATTAACTGACATTATTACCTACAAGCTACCAACTAGCATGGCTGTTTCTGTTCACACACTACTATTATGGGAATCCAGTAGTTTTGACAGTAATTCTAAATTACATGCTTTGGGTACTACACATCCTATATTCCCTTTACATTCATCCCTACTATTACATGTTATATATATTTTAGCACAATGCTCTTGTATAAGAGTCATGACTTAGTGGTAGGTCATACAGACTACTGTTTCCAAGTCCTGGGTTCGGGACTGACAGTGGGATTTTATTTTGCTTTTGAACTGACTACAGGACCTGTCAATCAAAGTGACTAAGGCACTTTTAAGCAGTTGTAACCGGGTTTGCGCTGGTTTGCGCGGAGCTCAGGCATGCGCACTGGCGGTTAGCTCCGCGCACACACGCGCACACCGCTTACAACCGCTTAACAGTGCTTACTCTGGCACACACCCGCGCTATTTTCTTTGAAAGAAATGAAAATGGGGAGACAGGAAAATGGTGAAAAAGGGGTCACAAAGAGGGTAAGACAGTAGGGAAACAAGCTTGGGATTTGCAGGAGGGATGTAGGTAAGGCCCATAGCTGCCCATTTCTTCATCAGCAACAGCTGTGCATATTTATGTAATTTGGTGTGACATTTGAAACCTTCCACCCCTGAGAGAGGTGTCAGGACAACAATAATACTTGTACAGCCAATTGTAATTGATAGTTACCATGTCCAGCAGACATGTGTGTGGAATGGGCAGCTATGTATGGGGCATAACTATTTTGTGGGTACAGAGTGCCCTTTTTTTTTTTTTTTTTTTTTTTCAGGTGAGAGTGGTATGTCAGGTGAGGGAAGTCGGTACAGCTGGGGAGGTAGGTTGGGTAGGTAAACAGACAAGACAAAGAAGACGCATACAGGGGCGGTGTATGACACGTGTGGGGGGGGTTACACAATTGACGGGGACGGAGGTTTGGATATCCAGAGCCCATGAGCCCACAGATGGCAACAGTGAAACTGATATCCCCACCCATAGGCAGTTGCCACTGTTCCTTCACTGCCCAGGATGGGGCTGTGCTGGGGGCTGTGTAGGCCGGGCAGCAGGCATGCCCGTAAGTTGTGCCACCTGTGCCTTAAGCTGGCGTAGGGGCTCGAGAACAGAGTCCCGAATCTCCCTACGCACCACAGTCCGGATGCTACGGAGGGTGAGTGGTGGTTCTCCTCCGGCCACACTTGCAGAGGGGGGGGCGAGCCCCATCCCCTGCAGCGCTACCACCCGCAGGTGGCACAGGGCCACCGGAGGAGGGTCCAGACTGGGCACTAGTGCCAGGTGCACTCGCCAGCTGAGGTGGGAGAGGTGGGTCCGCTGGAACCCGCCTTCCCTGTCGCCCTATGTTTTGCATTATGTCATGACAGTTTGGGTTAGTGACATATAATACCATTCACAATTAGTTGTAACAGCATGCATTAGTATTCCCATTAACCAAACACCCAGATATTCACACCATTGAACAGCGAGCATAACACATGCATAATTTGAACAGCAATACACAGTCCAACAACATGCAGGGTTGATTGATGGCAACAGGCCATCAGGTTTGGATGTATGAACAGGGCAGATGCATCAACGGACATGCAAATATATATGACCCAACAGGACAAATGGCCAGGGGTGTTAATTGTGATTGCACATACCATTTTCACGTGGAATGGGTTATATGTGGTTATAGGGTGGGGTGAAGAAAATAATATTAACACCTTCGAATACCAATACATATGATGTACATTTCTAATAGCTGCACATATATACACACTACTGTTCTAACTACAGTTTCCTATATGATAACTATTTCAACTTGGTGATAGGACTGTTACTGCAACATCAATATACATTTTATTGTTCTTCATACACATTCATATCTAGCTTTGTTCAGCTACATCATCCTGCTACATTTGCTTTATATAGCTATAGACAGGTGTGGATGTTTGGTATATCAGACAATCATACTATCTGCATATTGCAGACTGAGAGCAACATATCCAGATTTTGGGATACACATTCCAGATGCAGCAACACTTTGAACAGATTTCGCTGTTTGGTTTTGATTCTCACATGCATTTCATTCTGTCTTGACTGCAGTATACTTTATTCAGGGGTTATTACTACTGTATTGCTGGATTGGGTTATATGTGGTTATAGGGTGGGGTGAAGCAAATAATATTAACACCTTCGAATACCAATACATATGCTGTACATTTCTAATAGCTGCACATATATGCACACTACTGTTCTAACTACAGTTTCCAATATGATAACTACTTCAACTTGGTGATAGGACTGTTACTGCAACATCAATATACATTTTATTGTTCTTCATACACATTCATATCTAGCTTTGTTCAGCTACATCATCCTGCTACATTTGCTTTATAAAGCTATAGACAAGTGTGGATGTTTGGTATATCAGACAATCATACTATCTGCATATTGCAGACTGAGAGCAACATATCCAGATTTTGGGATACACATTCCAGATGCAGCAACACTTTGAACAGATTTCGCTGTTTGGTTTTGACTCTCACATGCATTTCATTCTGTACTGACTGCAGTATACTTTATTCAGGGGTTATTACTACTGTATTGCTGGATTCATGACACTTTCTCACACTCTCTCACTTGTTTTCATTTTACTATTCAGGATGGTACTTACTTCTAGGCTTTATTGACATGTTTTACCTGTAGTTATTACAATCCTTTCCAGCAGTCTCACTTCTGTCATGTTTCTGTATTTCAACAGGGATATATTTCACACATGTGATTTCATCATCTTCTGCAGCTATACCTTTCAGCCTGCTGCAGGTTGTGTACTATTTTCTTACAGGTGGGGCAGTTTTATTTCAGAATTTATGTCAGACATTTTCATTTTTCTGTTTGGCTTACAGGCTGCAACACACTTTTGTAATCAAGCAATACTTGCAAACACTTTCACACTGTTACTTGCACATTTTATTACTTAGTGACTACACTGCACTCTTTTGCTGACTGTCATACTTTTATATTTCTTTACAGTTACTGGTAGTGGATTACTGACCTGCCTGGTGGCGCAACCGCACCAGCCTATCGCCATAGGCTCTGCGGTTTGCAGAATGGACACCTGCAGCTGTAATATAAATTAAGTAATATTGGAATACACATCTCCATAATATCAGCTAGTTTAATTTCTTACATACATAATTAAATGTAACTTACTCAGTAGTGGGGCGTTGGGCATTTGCTGGGCCTCCTGGATCCAACGGTTCAATTGGTCCTGCTTGCATCTCTTCAGGTCTGCATGGTGGTGATGGACCTGCTCACCAGTCCTTGGAATCCCTGTGGAACTGGTGAGATCATGAGCCAACTGGTCCCACGCCTCAGCCCCATATGCTCCCCACAGGACCTGGCCCTGCATGAGTTGGGCCTCATGATTGTGGACTAGGAGCCAGACCATGTACCTGGACTCCTCAATGCCCCACCTCTGTGCTCGAAAGCAACTACCCTTACCTAGTCCTGTCATTCTGGCTGCAAGTCAGTTTTACAATCGTTTATGCTGTGTATTCCCGCCTATGGGGCTTATATAGTCCGTTTTTCCCGCACATATCTGTGATTGGCCATTTTGGAATTGTATCAACTTCATTAAACCTGCATTGTCATGCTCCAGTTTGTATTCATTCCTATATATTTGCTATTATTGCATTTATAGGTACTGCTGTCATGGCTTAGTGGTTCAGTACCTTGACTATGGTGTATAGTATCCTGGGTTCGAACCTGGCCACTACTTTTTATTTTTTATGACTGTCTAGACAAGCTGAGGGGTGTGTCTGTGTAAAGGCAGTTTTGATACGGCTTGCTCAACGTTGCCCGTCGGTTAGCTTGTTTGCGTGGTGCGCAGCTCCGCGCAAATGGGGTACGCTGGTTTAAGCCTCATTTGGCTATCAGCACGCATATTACACTCAGCTCAGTTAGGGGCACATAGATTTAGCATGTTAAACCACTGCTCAGCTACGGGCACTCATTTTGCACCAGTTAAACCACTGCTCACCTATGGGCAGATGCACTCACCCTGTTAAACTGTAGCTCAGCTATGGGCACATCTGGCATTTTTTATTGTTTTGTTACCTCACATTTCTTCAATATAAATGGGCTATTTCATTACATTTTACATAAAATGTGATTTTATGTGTACATATTTGTCAGGGACTTGTTTCGTGCTTATTTTGCTAAAAATAAAAATTGGTGTTGTGGGGGCTCGAACCATGAATGCCTGCTCTTCAGCCAACATCTCTACCGCTACGCTATTACTTCTTGGCTTACTTTGCATATTTAGTTCTTATATGCTTTCCCACTGACTGCTAACTGTAGCTGTGCTACGGGCACGCCCACGCAAACGAGCGCACTCACGGTTAAACATCTTTACAATTTAAAAAAAAATTATGAGATGTTCATTTGTACATTTTATGTTCGTAGTCTGTGGAGGCATGTGTTGTGTTTATTCACATTTCCATGGACTCTGTCGTGGGTGTTTACTTTGGGCACTTTTACTCTTCTGGGGGCGTGTCCGCTTACAGGGCTCGGCCGATGGACACGCCCCCTACTGTCTTACATGGACCGTGTTAGCCTTAGGTGTGATTCAGCATGCTCTCATGAATATGCAGAGCATGCTGACATCACTCCGTTTAACTGCAGCCTCCGTGTATGAGTTATAACTCTTACACGGAGGCTTCGTGAATCCTGCCCAATGTTTACCCAGGCCCTTAGGAGAATCTGACACAAGGCAGTTCCCTATAACCCTAACAGCAATCATTGCCCTCACCCCCCAAGATCCAAGGGCTGTTTGGCACCATGCCACTTGTGTAAATGCCTCCAAACCAACATAGCTAGAAGGTATTCTCACAAAAAAATTGCAACAAGCCAAAAGAAAGTCACTGTGTTACTCATAATCAATTGTGGTTATTATATTAATGCTAGTAAATTTGGGAATTACAACCACAAAGGTAGTGCTTTATGAAAGGAAGAACACAAAGGAAAAATAAAGCCAAGCACTTTAACTCTTCAAATTCAGGCATAAAGCTGCTGAGCTAATGAAAAACAAATCAGTGATTAATGAAGATGAGCACTTTTAGATCAAGGTAACCAAAAATGCCACAATGCACCATGCACTGATATGCATAGACTATACAGTAAATACAAAGAGCAAGAGCTTATAAATGTAGTAAACATGCAGACTCAACTATATAGTAAGACATTCAACATCAATGATAAAGCTACAAAAGTGATATAAATAAAACAAAATTCTTAAGTATGACAATAGTCATGTATAACAACTCATGATTATAAATCTTCAGCAGATTCATTTTAAATTAATTGAGGAAAGTCTCTTGCTTTTAAATACTTCACATATCTTCCAAACTGCAATGTAATAACATCTGCTGAAAAAAAGTTAGTGGAACTTATCTTCATGGACTTAGTCTGAACTAGGGCTGCTGTATTACCAGGAAGTATGTCCAAATCCATCAGAGGTGTAAACTTTGAACCTCTGGCTCCTGTACAAATCTTCAGTGCTCCCACGAGAATTTAGCAAGTTCTTTCACTAAACATAATAAAACAGCTTTCAAACTATATGTCCCCAACATTTTGTTTGTGTCTTTCGGCTTTTCGGTTAGGGGTCGCCACAGTGGAACTCTGGCCCACTAATGATTGGTAGTTGATTTTTATGTGCCGAGTTACAAGCCCTGACGCACAGCCTTCAACGAAGGTACGCCCATTCACACATGTCTCTACGCAGAAGACGCTCTAGCAGAGAATCGAACCAGACAGCATCTTACTGCGAGGTGACAATGCTACCGCAGCACCACCGCTGCGGCATATGTCCCCAATATTAAGTAGTGTAATTTAACTGGCACTGCATCCACATAACCACAGAGATTACCAACCTGATCCACTAAAAAAATGCACTGATAAAATAGGCTATGTGCTAAATTTCATTCTCGTGTATTAGACTGAAGAAAATAAGTTACTATCACATGTCTATAAGGGAAATTTGGCTTCATATAAAAAATTGCCTCAGTAAAATACTCACAAAAAAGTGCTTACATTTGAAGATATTTTGGATAAGTTGTTAGCTTAGATATGCTTAAAAATGACAGCGGGTAATTACCTTTAAAAACCTAAAAGTCCAGCCAAAATTAATACAGCTTAGTATTCTAATGAGGTAATAAATTACATTTTGTAAGTGCCTTTTTCCGGGCTGCAAGCTAAAACAATTAAAGACAGTACTAATATCAACTAATGAAAAGTTGTGCTTATCTCCAGAGATTGAATGACTGAATAGCTGCACTCCTATGTGCTACAGTACATTTCCAAGATAATTGTCAGAGAAGGTTAGAAAAAGTTAGTAAGTAATATTAGTGACACTTTAAGTGGCTTCACACCCCACAGTGGTAGAAAGACAGACACACTGCTATATGCCAAGTGATGGTAATAGTGATTTTTCACTTCCCTTTGGTCTGCTGGCATTCATCTCTCCCATCTTAAGGACCTGTCAAAAATGTAGCCCATCAAGGGTTTTGTCGTTGAGTTCCTAACCTTGTCCCTGGTGGCTGATCTGAGCACTCACATCACTACAGAGGCATTCTATGCCCTTTTCGGGTGCTAGTGTCCTCCCACTAAGATAGATAGACACACACACATACTAGAAAGCTACCTTCACCAGCTTTGTCTCATAGTCCTATGGCTATTGTTGGAGAAATTTGGCTGAATAGGACCATCATTTCCCTCCCTCCAGGATGGTTGGGCCAGAGTGAGCTGTTCAATCCCTCCCCTTCCTGCTGGGGTCTTCTAGTAGCTGCACTACTAGTTGAACTTGGGTCATCTTGCTTGCAGTCAGGGCTTCACTCTTCTGTGCTACAGGGCCTGGCATGCCAATAGTGCTTTTAATCCTAGAGGTGACTTGCCATGACCCTGGCATCTAACTTTTTATTTTTTGTTTGTTTTGTTTTTTTGTTTTTCAGATTGGTTTATGGACTGTTCATAAATTTACAAATGGTTGACAACTGTGGTGCTGATATCTATCTGGCTATTGTAATAAGTTTTTTTCTGCAGTTTGCATGTCCTACTTATACCTACATGTGTTTCTGCTGAGATCTCTGGTTTCTGTATCCATAATATACTGAACAAATAATTACAGATTTAGCCTGCCCTGCATGGTGAACTGGCGCTGAATAAATGACAGTGCTTTGGAATAATTTGCATATTAACAATGCAGTGCAATAACATTTCCTTACAGATTTAGCCTGTCAGATGCAATTGAAGCCAGAAAAACCCTGTACTTGCACCTGGTATCATACATTTCTCATTATCATGCTCCATCTTTGTCTGGAAAGCTGATAAGCAAACACTATCCTGCCACCCTGTACTGTGAAACAGTACAATATTAGTTGAGTTGTACTTTATAAAGTCATAGATAAAGTTGAAAATGCTGCAGCACTATCTCTTTCAAGTTTCTGGTGAATTTATATGTATGTGTCTGGTGAGTTATTTTATATAAAAACAGCTCTGAAGCCCACAGATTAAATCATTAGTTACACAATTTTCACTTACAGGTATAAGGAACAGTAGCTGTGGACACATGATATCATAATAACACTTCTATGTGCAGTTTTCCTTCTGGTCATTCAGAAGCCCTTGTATTTAGGCTGCTGCCACCTTTTTAAATAATTTAGTTTTTCTCCTCCCACTACAAATTTCTGATTTAGGTAACTGAGCACCATGATATGTAGAACATGTAGTACATAATAATCTAGTCATGTGTCATATGCCTTTGGAGATTTATTGCATCACATGCCCTGATCAGTCCAAGTAATGACATCACAATGTGATCACTCCAGAGACGCCCCTGATAATGTTCCACGTTACACTGTATACTTCTGTGTAACTATCCTCTATCATGTATGTTGGCTTCCAAGTGTAAGGACTCCTAACAGAAAGAGTTATCTCCTGTCCATTGCAGTGTGGTGAGAACATACATAGAATTTGTATAGCATTATAAGCTAATTAGAAGTTTTTTAACTGGCTCCTACTAGAGTATCAGATCTGTGTGATGGATCAGGTAAGAATTAATTCTCTGAATCAAGGCCACATTTTAATAACAAAATATGACCCAAAGACATTGTTCAGATTTTATATGAGTACCATTTTTCATGTTCTCTGTTTTGTAAATATGGCTGGAAGATAACTTAGTGAATTTCAACCACCCTACTGGAAACTTGTTTTGTTCTGCATACTTTTGAATGCAGCACACAGGCTTTGCTGCCAGACAGCTGAAATTTGACATGAGAGCAATTGTCCTAAAGCCACAATAAACAACAGAGTAAATATTCATTAAAATAAAAACAAAAAAATGCAACCTAAACTATGGATGAGACATTAAATCAAGGTTGCATCTACCTGAGTTGGTGGGAGCTTACATGGATGTAAAAGATGGGAAGCTACTTATGAAAAACAGTAGGGGACTTTATTAACATTATACAGTACACTGTCAGAAAATACATACGCATTACCAAATCATTTACAAAAAGAACATTTGCAATAATTGCTATAATAAAAAAGCGAATAATATTTGTTTTGAAAAGTTTACCCTCCTCATCCTTTTTGCCATAACCAGAATTTTTTTTTCAGAAGTATGCTACTTATAATTTATTATATAAAACATCTGCATACCAATTTTTCTTCAACATCCATATTGCACTAACAGTTTGTCTCGTTTAATTTTTATTCATCCATCCATATTCCCCATACAATAAATGTTTAAGTGATTATTTTGAAAACTAAAATGGTTATAAGCTTTTCCAGAAAAGCTTTACCATTCCAAACTTTCTTCCACTCCACATAAAGAACACAATCTTTCAGAACGCTGTTTATATTTCTTTTGCCCCTAACTGCTAAATTCCCTAACATTAATCTCCAGAATAAATCTTTTAATTCAACAACATATTGAAGCATTACATGTTTTCCTTTCATTGCTCATTTTCTGAATTCTTACATTCTTTTCAATGATATATTATAGGAAGGATTTTTCATTATCTTTTCATACCATTTAATTCTTTTTCCTGTATTTCCTTAATGGCTAATTTCAATAACCTGCTTTTATTTACATATTCAGACATAATGTTGTTCCTCTCATTCCTTTTTCTCCTCCCTTGCACCATACATTCCATTATGTTCATATGTTTGTATCAATACACTTCACCTATCAAATCCTGTTATTCTTTATCATGCCTGCCCCAATTTTCTTACCTTGCACTAGTATAATGGTTCCACTGGGGCTTTAACCCAGGACCTTCTGCATGTAAAGCAGACATGATAACCACTACACTACAGAACCTACGAAAATAATCAACCTTTGTAAGTCTCAAACCCGGGACCCTGCACAACATAGCCACAGTGAATTACCACTACACCATATGAGCTGTAAAAGCTTCCCTTATATCAGGATTATATCACCCCAGATGGGACTCAAGCCCACAATCCCTGGCTTAGGAGGCCAATGCCTTATCCATTAGACCACTGGGGCCTAACAGGGGCCTTCTTACCTTCCTTCTCTAAAATCCAGTCTAAATACACAGAAGCTAAATGCACTATTTGGTTTTATTAATCATAACCCTCCATCATTTCTACCACAATAAAGCACTCCTCTCTTAATGAGATTAAGTATCGAACCCCAAGTATATTCAAACCATATTTCTAAGAAAACTGCTTTATTTTCATTGAGAAATGGATATACTCCCCTCCTCTCCCCTACAAATATCCAGACTTACTTAATACTACCAAATATAATAAATAAACTTTTTGAAAAGACATCTTGAAAGCTTTCCAGATAAATACACTCCTCTTTATCTCTTCTAGTACTGCATTCCATTGATCCTGAATCATATTTTGTGTTCTAGACTTAATTCCTAAAACGTCATTGAACGGCTATTCCACGAACAGTAATTTACAAACATTGCTTTCATCAAAGAGTGAAATCATCGTAAAAAAAAATCATTCAAAGCTAATAGTTGACCAATAATAAGGAAGTGACCCATGAAGCTGAGGGGGGCTGCACCCCTTCACCCCTTAACTATATATACCAAATCCAAGATCGCACTACAGTGGGGAAAAGGGCAAATTTTAAAATGTTTTATTTAGTTTACCGCATACTATGCAGTACTTCCTTGTTAATGGCCAACTATTACCTTTCAGTGATTTTTTTTTATGATGATTTCACTCTTTGATGAAAGCGACGTTTGCAAATTACTGTTCATGGAATAGCCGTTCAATGAAGTTTTTCTTCAATGTGTGAACATAGACCCAAATCAGTAATATCTGTAAATGACAATGTCCATGCTTTACATCTTTTCTTCTTTTAACCACATTCTTTATAAATGCCCTACACATAATTATTCACAGTCTTCAATATCCCACCTTCTTTCCTCCATTACCCTAACATATTTCTCAGCTTGCCTATCCCAGTTTGTTCATTCTTAAACATCTTACTAAATAAAAGATTTGCTTCCTTTTTTCTTGTAATGCATACTTGTCTAAACAAAACCTTGCATTTCACTGTGATTTTTCTTATTCAATTTACTTTCCCATAATGCTATATCCTTCTTTCCTTTAAGAAAAACCTGTTTATATCCCTTCACTACATTCTGATCCTTCACTTCATTCTGACAATCAGACATTTTTTTCTCTTAACTCTTTCTACTTGCAGATATACTTTCACCTACAATGCACCTTTTCAAAACAAAGTACATTCTGCCAACATTTTCAGACTATGCTACAAGACCATTTACTCCTTTTGTTCCATTTCTCTTCATTTATTTCCACCCATATTAAAGCATGATCAGCGAAATTCACATCACTCTCCCCTCCTTGACCTTCACTCAGGTCATCAAAGAAAAAACAAGAATTTATTTCATTTCTAAGCTTTCTCCTCCCAAAAAAATTAACTTTTCCCTAATTGTAGCTTGCGAAGAGGCATCATCTCATGACAGACTTGTAAACCTTTAGTTATTTCTCCCTTTTGTTTTCTTAGATTGCAGTTCATATTTCCAAGTATAGCTGTACTCGTATTAGCTACTACAAACTGTTTCATTTTTTCAAACAGCACTTCTCTATCTTTCATCCCTGTGTTTTCATGTACTACAATAAGCCTAAGGATGTTTCCTTTCATTCTTATATCACACAATACCAGCCTAACAGGGGTACAAATATTTAGAATGACCACTTGAATTCCTAATCAGAGGTACAGCCATCCAACTGCACGTATCATTTCCAAAGTGCCAGGCCACTTACTTCTCCCATAAATAATGCAGCTGTTCTTTTTGTTGTTGCTTATTTAAATGCCCATTTCATAACAAATGTGTGGAATCTAAATTCAGTGTCTTGCTAAATTCATACACTGTAAATCGTCATGTTTCATAAATGATGCTGGTAACATTATGTGTTCCTAGCAGAAAATTATTTCTTATTTTTTTTAATTTTTTTCTTACTGCTGGGTGACATTCAAAGTCATTACACCCAAATGTGCAGGTATGTGTGCAAGCTATGAACAAGCACCACTTAGATGAAATTCTGAGGCAGTAGCTGTGCTTAGGCACAGCTGTTCCAACTACTTTGAGAAAAGCATACGCAAATGAAGGAATAATAACATGTAAATGAGAGATGTGTAAGAAATGTATGACTATCCAATACAAATAAGGTGTTCCTCGTGCTTTCTTGTAATTCATAAGGTGCTTTTTGATATGCAATCCATATCTCTTCTTTCCACTTTGCATTCTATGAAGATGCTTGCTTTCATTGCCAGACTTGCTGTGTCCCATTCTGACTTGATTGTTTAAGTTCCACCAAAACCTGATGCAGGAAGAAGTGATGCTTCCTGACCTACGAGGATCTTTTTTTATTTTAAACTGCATCAAACTGCTTCCTACATTTGCAGCAAGAAATTTCTATAGTTTGGACCACACATAGAGTACTACAGTACTTTGGTTTGACCAGAAATACAATACCTGCTTTCAAAAGCTGAATTTGTGCTAAAGAGTGATCACATTGGGATTGAATGGCTGACTGCGCCCCCTTTAGGCAAAGGATTACTCATCTCAACTTCTATGAGTAAGAATTATTGAACACGTTTAGATAGGTCAGACATATTATAAGGGCTTTGATGAGTTCCTATGGCCTGTAGATGGAAAACGGGAGAATGCATGGCCTTCCTATACCTGTGAATACCAAGGTGTGTATAGCTCTCTTATACTTGCCATATGACTGTCAAGAAACAATCCTGGGACATGATAGGTATATAACAGGCATCTGCCTCAAAGACACTTTAGCTATTTAGCTAAAATAGCAGCCAGTAGCTTTGCCTAGCCTGTCTCAATCCTTATACATAGGTCATGACAGGAATCCTATGTTCTCTCCCTCTGGGAAAAAATCACATATTATCCCTCTGTACAAAGGATGAAATTTAACAGACATTAATAACTTTAGATCTATAGCAATCTTATCTCCACCTAACCAAAATACTTGAAAAATGTATTCAAAAACAATTGCTAGACTATCTACTGCAGGAAGAACTCCTATCCCCTGCACAGCATGGCTTCTGTCCTTCCTTCCCATAGTACTAGCACTGCCCTTCTAACCTATATAGATACTGTCAATAAAGCTACAGATAATGGCAAACTGGTCTTCCTTATTTCTAGACTTGTCTAAAGTCTTCGACACAGTTTGTCACAGCAAACTTCTACTTCAAATGTCCAAATGAGGTCTTTCTCAGCCGAACATTCTGTGGTTCAAAAGTTACCTGTCCAATAGGTATCAGTCAGGAAAATGGCACTCCATGTTCTCTCCTTACCTTCTAGTTACCACCAGTGTACCACGAGGCTCTACCCTTGTTCCCCTCCTCTATAACACTTTCACCAACACCCTCTATAGATCCACACAACAGAGCACCCTAATACAATACGCAGATGATTCCACTTTCATTTGCACATCTGGCAACATGGTACACATCCAAAAAATTACTCAGGAAGCTTTAACAGCAACTGAGCCATGGCTTTGTAACTCTTAACTCATGCTCAACCCCAAAAAAGACCAAGCTACTACTATTTTCCCCAAATCCCTCTCTCATGAAAAAAACGAAATTTAAAGTCCTCTCTCTTGATAACACAACCATTGAAGTCACTTCTCATAGCAAACTATTAGGGGTGATAGTGGATGATAATCTTACATTCGACCTGCATATACAAAATTTCATAAGAAGAACTCATCAAAAACTAGGAATGCTTTACAGAGCCAAAAATTTTTCACCATCTCAACTAAAACTACACTTGCCACTGCTTATCTCCTCCCCACACTTCTTAATGGTGATTCTATCCTCACTAACCTCAAAGCTTCACAAAAATTAAAACTTGAATGATGCTATTGCACAGTTGCTAAATTTGCAGCAAATACTTCTTTCAGAACCTACCACTGTACAGCACTAAAAAGCTTAAAATGGTTATAATTGCCTTAACAACTAACATATACTCAGCTTCTTACCAACTGCAGAATTATCTAGCATCCATCTGTCCAGCTGCTAGTCCAGCAGTAAAAAGCATTCTACACAACTATGTTCCCAGTTGATCATTGTGATCCAGTGAACAAAGACTTCTGTCTGTCTACAAACCTATCAAATCTGCTGGGCATTGTTTGTACTTGTACAAGGCTGCTAAGGCCTGGAACTTCTTACTTGTATCTGTCAGGTCAATACCCTTCCTCTCATCTTTCAAAACCACTCTGAAAAACTTTGTATCTAAAATCTGGCTCTGTTCTTCCTCAAAACCAGGATAAACTATATCCCTAAATGTGAACAAGTACCTTTTCATTCCTTATAATTCCTTTGTCTCATCTCCCTTCTTCACTTACTTTCTTTCTTCTATCAAATTCTCTTCCCTGTCTTTCTCTCTAAATATACCTTAATCCTGTTTTTCCTTGACTTCTTATTGCAACTCCTGTATGTATTGGACTAACTTATCTTTAATTTCTCTACAAGCTGTCTAAAATTTCTCTAAATATTAAATGATTGTCGTATAACTTGTATGGATACTTAATGTTTTTACATTATGTCTAATTTGTTATAATTATTTAAACTGTAGACATTTTTGTTTTATTTCTGAAGATTGTACAATTATTGTTCTTAACATGTTTTGTAATAATTTGGAGCTTTTTTCTCCGGGCCTCCATTGAAAATGGGCTTCTAACCAGTCGGACTTTTCTGGTAATCAAGTGTCTATAAATGTTAATAAATATTCCTTGACATACTCTTGACAAATGTTGATCAGTAACTTTATTTCCCAGTGTCATCACAGGATTGAGCCAGTAAGATGAGTGCCTTCTATACAATAGAAGTTGCTATTAGGGTCCCATCTGGACTTTAGGGGCAATGGTACTGATACAGAAAGGGCTGCCCTTACATCAGTTGCCAGGTAGTGTATGATGCATGATGCATGAGGGCGCATCACTAACATATCAGCCCAGCATCCAGGGAGTGCACACAATTCTCATATTTAGCACATAACCTCACTTTAGCACCACTTCATGCAAGGTAGAATTCCTCGTAGTCACCTCGTTAGTAAATGTAAACTATTCTAATATTGTTAACCATAATTATTTCTCTTTCTAGATCATGGCATAGATAGTATTGAGCAATCACCACTTGTTTGGTTATGTGTCCCCTCTCTGTTTTATTTTCCAGGTGACACAGGCTACCCACTTGTATGTTGGTTAACAACACCAGTTCATAACACGCAGGAAGCCGCTAAGAAGTGCTTTAACACTGCCTTTCCCCACCATGCATAGTCACTCAGCGAGCATTTGGCCTGCTCAAAGCCCATTTCCATTACCTGGATGAATTCTGAGGGTGGCCCTTATGAGGCTGCTACTGCTTGCAGGATGTTTGCCACCTGCTGCATTTTGCACACCATGATCATGCATTGGTCTGGTATGTGGCTTTCACAGCCAGCCATCAATAGTGGCATTGAAACTCCCTCTGTTGTTTACCCCACCAGTGACAATAGTGATGGTGGCCAGCTGATGGCAATAGCACAGCAAACTCTCTGACAGGTTCATGAATGGTACACTGCTGCACAGGTGAAGAGGCAGTGTCTAGTCCACAACAATTGGTCATGACATTCACTATGTAACAATGAAAAGTTACACAGATAATGCTTGAGGTATGCAGTGTTAGAATGAGCTATGCTGAATGGTATATGGTCAACTTACACTGTACGTCAGATATTTCTTCTTATATCATTAATCCAAATTTGTTTTCACAACATATTAGCCATCATCCTTTGTACTGTACTTGAGAGGCCAGTGACACAAGTACTAGCTGTACTTGAAGACGTTAAATGAATTGCAGAAGTGCAGCTGATGTGGAAGGTGTTTACAGCTGTCCTGTTAGTGCTTCTCAACACTGTTACTTACAGAGTTTGAATGTTCCTGTTGACAGAGAAAAGTAGTTGCCATTCAATAATGACATCCAGAGGCGTTGGAAGCTGTTGAAGAATGGGGGGGGGGGGTGACAGGGGCACTTAGTGATCTAAAAAGGGCAATTTTTTTAAACTATTTACTACCACAACATAGGTTCCTTTGAAGCACATTTTAAGCTTAGTCAGTTTCCATTTTGGTGCTTGAATTAACATGTCCTGATTGGTCTTACCTATCCCATGGCTGATAATTGCATATTAGCCCTAGTGAGAATAAATGTGATCACACTATAGATAATTTGAGGGGATCCATGTAAGGGATGCAGCATTTAGGAACTGCCTCTATCCATTAGTGGCATGAGGGGCAATCCTGGGGTACATTTTCTATTATCCACCCTTAGATCCAAGTTACATTTGAATATGGATAGGGACGAGCTTTGTTTTACTTGAATGGATCGTCTGTTCTGGATATATATCCATCTCTCCACAACATTCAGTTTAGATACCTGGACTGAGTATTTCTGATGCCATTGACTTGCTGATGTTCAGTAGGTTCATCTGTATTAGGTAGGAAGATGCCTTTTATGAAAGACATGTCACCTCTAAGCACTCTGTAGGATACTGAGTATAGTGATAAATCTTTGAGGTGGTCCATGCAAAACCTACTTTTTATGACTTGTATCCTTTTAGTAAGGTATCTCTGTGGGTATTCCAATTGTTGCATGGGTCTGGACAGATACATGCTAAAGTGGGTATTATACAAAATGATTGAGCTAATGAGGGCTTTGTACAGTGGGACAATAACATCTCTAGATCTAGTCACAATCAATTTGTTTATAAGCTGTGCAATATAGAAAGACTTTGTTATGACTCTGGGCACATGCTGGTCAAACGTTAGGTCACTGTACAGACAAGTTTCCAAATGCCAAACAACTGGCTCATTTCTCAGGGGGCATTGTCAATTTGGCAGTTCCCTGGAGTAGATGACGTCCCAAAGGATACGATAATGTATTTCTTGAAGTTTAGTTTCAATTCATGATTCTAGCACCAATTATTGTTTGGGACAAACTTTCCTGCATGATGGTTAAGTTATTTTGGGATTCAATAATTGCTCCTAGCTTGCAGTCATCTCAAACTTAGTCAGCCAAAGCCCTTTGGTATTTCCTTTTACTTTTGAGATGCATTTGCCAAACAGAAAAAGTTTCAGCACCAAACCCTGGGGGACACCACTGGTTACTGGTGTCTGCCCCTATTTTGATCTCCTGTATCCTATGAGCAAGCATACATGTATACATTCTTTGATTCACCTTCCTGATTGTATTAAATTATATCCCTTGTATAATACAGCACCACTTGTTAGAATGTGTTTTAAATGTGTTGTTTGGAACAGTCTTCTAGTAAGCAATGAAACAAAATGTATGAACCAATAATGACAAAACTACCCATTTCAGAAAATTTCAGCCATAAAAGGCCACTCAGGCTTCTGTCATTACAATCCGCCAATACCAGTAAATATACAAAATATCTGCAGAAGTAAGTCATCTAAATAATTCCACATTAAAGGGATCTGTAACTAATGAAGAGGTTACTGCTAGAAAACTACTTTATATTTCATTGTTTCATCTATAAATAAAGTGCCTGTTGCCTTGAAGAATAAACCGCCTATGCTACATTAAAAAATGATAAGCTAGTAATTTTGCAATGGGGAATGGATGGCAAACTGAAAACAGGTTCATAGTTACTAGGTAACTCCTCCAAAGGAGGACATTCATAGGACTGCAGCATCCACGTCCCATTAAAGTACAACACAGTGATCCATCTGCATACTGTGGGAGTAGAACCCACAGCCTTCTGCATCAAAAGTGAGTATACTACCTGTTGAGCTACTAACAACACAAGTAAGCTAGCATAAATAGCATTAAACCTCTCTTCCCCTGAACCTCTCAGCTCCTTGTAAAATCCACTTGACGATCAACTAAATCTCTCAACTTTGCCGCACAAGAAATCTAGGAAAAACCCAAATGTATTTGGGGGGCAAAGGCCCAAAACCAGGGACACGTTTTAAATATTGCATGTATAATCTTAGAAAGTTGCTAAAATAACGTTTTGTGTTACCATGCATTTCCTGAAAGATAGGAAGACTGAAAATTAAATAACTATCATTATTTAGTGAATTCAGTTCTCACTAATTTGCCAGAAAAATACAAATTTTAACAGGAACACAGCAAAAGTATGAGCCAAATATTCTGTGAAAATATGGACAGTGGAGAGCTATGGACTCATCTCCCTGAATCAGAAGTGGTAGTATGGGTGAAGAATTCAGGCTGTTGTTTGAGCCTGAGTAACACTAACCATCAGATATACCTAACTGGGGCATTTTACACACACACACACACACACACACACACACACACACACACACACACACACACACACACACACACACACACACACACACACACTGCAAATAAAAGAACAAAACTCTCCTTACTGGTATGACTCCGGCTCTAGCAGCACCAACAGAACAGAGTCAGCATAACCCCTGTAACACAGAGCAATAAGAGAACAAGAACAGCTAGTTCAACTTCCGTACACAAATTCACATCAGTGTGAAAACTCCACTTTATTAATTTTTCCCGACAGGTCTTGCAGCTGTAAAAGTGGGGGACTCCCCCTCCCCCTGGCTCTATGGTTCCAGCACCCATTATGACATCTGCCTTTGCTGCTGTTTTTTTTTTATTTTTGGGGCTGCAAAATTCAATTTACTGTTTTTCAGATGAAATGAATGCTCCCAGCATATACCCTATTTACAATGTGACCTCTGCATGAGTAATATCTGTGTTACTGATGATCCAAAGTTTGCTTAAATTTGTAAGGTGTCATACACAATGTCCCCTAAGAACAGTGTGGCTGATGACATGCTAGTGTGCCAGCTTGATGCTGAGTTGATCCGATGGTGTGACCTACTGCATACAGGGGAATGTCTTGATACTGATCAAACAGTGCTGGGGAACACAGACCTGGACTGAGAGATTCTATAGTGTGTTGTGGAAGTCTGAAAAGGTCTGAATGAATCTGTGTCCTTCACTTGGGAATCCACATGAATGCCTGCAGCTATTTCTGAGATACACGTGGCATATGGCCCATTCATTCACCACTCATGCATACATTCTCTCACTGGCATCAACCTGTGTCCCTAATGCATGTTTGGCAAGTCTTTATTGGTGTGCAAATGGAAACTGACGTGAATGTCATGGCATTATTCCTGGTCTCCACCATTCCCATATACTAGTGAATTTCCTCATATATATATATATATATATATATATATATATATATATATATATATATATATATATATATATATATACAATCTCAACCTGACTCTCAGAGGCAGTAGTCTGGGCCTAAACTCTGTTATTGCACTGTGACATATGTCTTCAAATGGCATTCCTGTGTATGTGTGTGACACTGTGGACTGTTAGCTCTGAAAGTGTAGTCTCTGGCACTAGGCATTTAGGTTGTGCATAAGAAACAGATGTCAGGCCACATGATATTAACCCCTGTTGTAATGTCATTTCCTCATTATGCTGTTTGTGATCATGTGTCACTGCTTACAGACTTATTCACCTGCTGGGAGGTAGGATGTCCTCTCAGAACACTTTATGACTGTTGGTCATTGTCCTAAGACTATGTTATGAGAATGAGATTTATGACATCATCATCATCATCATTGACAGCCATTCTGCTGTCAATGTCAGCCTGCTGTTGTTGAGCACAGAATGCAGTTGTTTGTGGTGTTGACCCTTTGAGGAAATATGTTAAGATGTGGTTAAAGTGACCTGTGAAAGCTACATATGGACCACTATGGGCAAACAATGAAAAAACATATATTTTTTATCTTGCCATGATTTACTGCACTTCCTAAAGCTGCCTGCAGCAAAATAAGTGCTCTTTCCTAATTTCATTTTTTTTTACTCTTGTCTGCCCTCATGAGGGCAGACATTGTGATTCCTTTCGAAAGCTAAATCTGTCTCAATGCACAGACTATGAGAACAAATAGCCCTACCATTTGCTGTCAGACTAGATTTCCATTCACTTAGAATGGACCACTTGAAAAAAAATGCCAAGTTTGAGAGTATGCAGCTCATGTGTCATTGACTAGTATGTGCTGAGTTTTACAAATTTTGTTCCTATTGATGTACTACACATTCACTGAAAGAAACTTGCAAAAGTGTCAACAAATTACTGAGATAAAAAAGACTTTTCACAAGGAGCAGTTTTGCAAGTTTCAATTCCTGGCCAAGTTACTCCTCCCATCTCTTCACCTTCAGTGGACTACAGTCTCACATTTCCAGCTTTACTAGATTCAGCTATTTAGTCAACTTTGCATGACAATAGACATCAAAAAAATCACAGCCTGGTGTGCCACTAAAACTGTTCCTTATGTCTCTTCACTTCTGAATAGCATTTCCCCAGGAATAAAAAAAAAAAGCACACACATCAGTCCAGAGTTTGGGCCAATCTATCCATTTCTTAATGTGCACAGTAAAACATTCAGTCTATAATGCGTTCTGGCTGCTGACATGGTTATCTTTACATAGTTATTCTGTTATAGCATAACCTGAACTTATGGTATTCAATGCCAAGTTTTACAACAGTTCTCATTTTCTTAACAATGACCTCCCAAGCCTCTGATGTGACCCAGTACTTTGTCAATATACTGTAAATACATAGATTAATACAAATATTTGTGCACATATGACACGTACAATAATACACACATACCATCATTAAAACAAGATAAATGCAATATAAATCATATTAATATAGTTATGCTTTCTAGTTTATGACCCTGTTTGGCTATGGAAACTTCTTTTTGAATTTATGTTCATGCAGTTGTATATTTGTTGTATATTATCTTGTTTAATTGTTTCTCAATATTCTAACCACTGTGTATGCTGCATCAGTTGTAAAACTCTGATTTTACTCCTTTTATATTTTCTATGCTCTTTGTACAAAATAGCTATGTTTGTATAATTTATTTTTATTATTTTTTATAATTGTTTACTATCTATCTGGAGCTTTTCTCCCCCAGCCTCCGCTGAGAACGGTCATCTTGTGTCCAGTCGGACTAACCTGGTAAACAAATAGAAAATAAATAAAAAATAAAATATACTAAGAAAATCAATCAATATACCAAGAAAAATCCAAAACGTAAGAAAAAAAAACACAGAAGGAAGGAAAATGTTTCCTTGATGCTGTCATGAAAATCCCACTCATATATATATATATATATATATATATATATATATATATATATATATATATTATAACATATATAATATATTAGGCAAAACAACGTACCCAACCCACTAGTCATAGATGAATCTATAGTCAGGCACACTGATGTCCCACTCACCAGGCTAAACAAGGAGAAGGTTACTGTCAGCTGCCTGTCAGGTGCCAGGATCTGCCACATAACCCATGCACTCAGGTCACTCCACAACAAGTACAAATATGACTCTATCATTGTCTATGTTGGTGTGAATGACCTGAGACATGCCTCCCTGGAGTACATGAAAAGAGACATGGAAGAGCTTTCCGATCTTGTAGCCCATGGAGGTATGACCCTAGCCCTGAGTAGCATTCTGCCATCGCCCAGAATGATACCGCAGTACAAGGACAAAATGATTGACTTCAACAATTGGCTAAGTTTCTTTTGTAATTCTAAGCGGATCCAGTATCTGTCTGCCTGGGACGACATGGTCGACAGACCATGATGCTTTGCCAGAGATGGCCTGCACCTGTTGCCCATGGGATTCCGGATACTGGCTAAGGCTCTTGCCACCCCTATAGTGCCTTTTTTAGACAAGTTTCAAATGTAACAGGAACAGGCAAGCAAAAACTGAGGGTAATGCTACTCAATGCTAGAAGTCTAAATCTCAATATGCACTCACTCAAGGCACTCCTTAAAATGGAGAACATCGATACCTGTGCAGTGACTGAGACCTGGCTCAAGGCACCAAAGAGCACCCCTGCACTACCAGGCTATAACTCATACCACACTTTTCGGCCACGTAACCTGGACCGGAACATCAAAGGCGGAGGTATGCCCATATTCATTAAGGATTTCCACACCTCCAGGCTAGTTGCTCAGCATAATGCATCCGAGGTTATCAAAGTACAACTAACTCTGGGCAAAATTGCAATCCAAATTGTAGCTTGCTACAGATCCCCCCATCATGCCCCAGCATTCCCACTCCTCTCTTCTTGATATACTGGAAAATATTAGGGTTCAAACACCCTGATAATGGACAATTTCAACTACCCTACCATTAACTGGGAAAACTACTCATGTACCAACTCCTTCACTCAATGCTTTCTGGAATTCCTAAATTCTAGTGCCCTGGATCAACTTATCCACACCCCCACCAAGGGCAACAATATCCTAGATCCAGTCATTACCAACATGAGTGACTGGTGTTTCACACCCTAAGTCAACTCCTTGTTGGTCAGATCCAACCATAAGCTAATCACCCTAGATATCCACATCCCGTCCCCACCCCACATTAAGGAAACCATGGTAAAAAATTTCTCCATAGCCAACTTCATGCTTCTTAAGACAGAAGTGATGAACTCCATGACACCCATGCAGATGGCCATTACAGTTACAACTGCTGAATCCTACACAAATGCACTCTATAAGCACTTGCATGAGTGCATGGATCGTGCTATCCCAAACAGAACCAAGAAGCTATCCTCCAAAATAAGGAAGCCAATCTGGTGGTCCCCTGCCATAAACAAACTGTACAACAGAAGGAAGAAACTGTTGCAAAAGAGAGTAAAATCCCATGAGTGGTGGAGCTCCCTGGTCAGCCTCAGTAAGATGCTGAGATCCCTTATAAGAGCCTCCAAAGCTAGCTATGAAAATAAAATTGCCACTGATTCTAAGGACAACCACAAAGCATTCTATAGCTATGTCAAGAATCTCAATGGCAACACCCAGATCTGCTCTGAGGTATAGCACAATGGCATGAAAATTACAGAACCAACTGATATTGCCAACATTCTGGCAGATAGGTTCAGTGCTAACTTTACCACCCTCTCAAACCCTAAAGGGCCCATATCTATGCAGGAAGAATGCAGAGTCCCTGTAATCACAACTACACAGGTAAAAGCTGCACTCTCTAAAGCCAAAAACACAGCTTCCATGGGACTGGACAACATCCCAGGCTGCATTTTACATGAACTTCAGAACGAACTGGCTCCCCACCTAAGCACCATGTTCAATCATAGCCTCACATCAGGCTTTGTGCCCACTGAACGGTGCATAGCAACAGTTATCCCAGTCCACAAAGGGGGAGCCACCACTGATCCCAGGAACTATCATCCTATTAGCCTGATGAGCTTTGTATGCAAGGCCATGGGACGTATCATCATGGAACTCATAAACAAAGACATTGGTAACCTCCAAACTCTGTACCCCACCCAGTTTGGGTTTGTGAAAGGCAAATCATGCATCCTGAACCTAATCGACTTCTCTGAGGCAGTCGATGAGGCTAAGGTGGTTCACACAGCCTATCTTGACCTCGCCAAGGCTTTTTACACCATCCCCCATTCTGGAATTATAGCTAAACTCACTAAACTAGGTATAAATCCCTATGTCACAAGATGAGTTGCCAACTGACTCACTGACAGAACCCACACTGTAAAAGTTGCAGACTCCAAATCTGACATCAAACCAGTGACAAGTGGAGTACCACAGGGTTCAGTCCTGGGACCTCTCCTGTTTGGTATCTACTTCTCTGAAGTACAAGCTAACACAGAAGGCCTCTGGCTAATGAAGTTCGCAGATGACTGCAAACTAGGAGCCATAGTCGATTCCCCAAATGATGTGGACATCCTACAGAAGGGCCTCACTGAGACAGATGCCTGGTGTTGGAGCCATGGCCTCAAGCTCGATGCCAAAAAGTGCATTGTCATCCCCTTTGGTAAAACTCTGTTCCCGTGAGCTACTGGTTCCACTTCATATCATCGAAATTTAATTTCATCAAAATTCAAATCATCAAGACCAAATCGTCAAAAACTCATTTCGTCGAAAAGTCATATCATCGAATCTCAAATCACTGAAAACTATAAAGCAACTAGAAATAACATTCCACAAAGTTTTTACTACGTTTATGCAGGGGGGCAAGACCCCCTGCACCCCCCATGTGGGACCCCCCCCACATCCCCAGTAATTAAATATACCAACTCCAAGGTCGCACTACAGTGGGGGAAAACCCCACTGTAGTGCGACCTTGGAGTTGGTATATTTAATTACAAGGGTTTGGGGGGCAGAGCCCCCCACATGGGGGGTGCAGGGGGGCTTGCCCCCCTGCATAAATGTAGTAAACAGTGTCTGGGATGTTATTTCTAGATGCTTTATAGTTTTCAATGATTTGCGATTAGATGATATGAGTTTTCGACGAAATGAGTTTTTGACGATTTTGTCTCGATGATTTGAATTTCAATGAAATGAAGTTTCGATGATATGTAGTAGAATCGAGCTACCACATAAGTGGTAGTCTACTTAACACCGAAAGTGTGATGAGACCTTGGGACCCAGGTGGACAGCAGTCTCTCCTTTGATAATCACATCGCTACAGTAGTCAGGAAGTCCTTCTACGTGGCACACCTCATCACAAAAGGGTTCTCATACAGGAAAAAAAGAGGTCATTGTTCCCCTTTGCTTGACACTCATTAGACCCATTATAGAATACAACGCCCCTTTTGGAATGTACCTCACAAGACATTTGCGGCAGCTGGAAAGGCCGCAGAAGTACCTCACAAAGAGGATTACTGGCCTCAAACAGATGCCCTACACTGACCATCTAACAAAATTCCAGCTTTACTCCGTAGCATATCGCCTACTCCGAGGTGATTTCTGCCGAACATATAAAGCTATGTCAAACCCAGAGCTGTTGGACATGCTACACCTAAAGAAATCCCAATCCCTCTGAGCTACACGCTCTAGGGACCTAAACCTTGTCACCACAATAAACAGGACATGCTGGAGAGATAGATTCCTGTCTCAGAGACTTCCCATACTCTGAAACAAGCTACCCATCTATGTCAAGCAAAGTTCCTCATTAGCACTTTTCAAGAAAAATCTTTGAGTGGATGGGAGATAGGAAAATATACCCCGGGAATCACTTCTCTGGCTCTGCTCGACAGTGGCACAGGAAAATAACTTTCTTGGGTGGCATAAGCCAGGGAAACTTGTTGGCTAGGCTTACTTAGGCCCTTAGACCGATAGCCTAGTACCTACCTATGAACCTATTATTAGACTAAATACAATATTATGTAACATTGAAATGTGCTAACATTATAAGGGTGACAGTTCATTATTTAGCCATAAAGCAAATTTCAGAGTGGAAAAGTTCAAACAGTGGATAAAGAGGAGGAGGGGAAGAGAAGAAAGAGTGAGAAAAAGTATTTGTTAGAAGTAATAATTAGGGTAGATATGGGAGGCAGGAGAAAAAATGAGTAAATGTAACATTACAAGTAAGAGAAACGAAACCAAGGAAAAGTGCGTGTGCGTGTGGTGTAAAAGAACTATAAAGCAAATCTGCACTGTTACTTGCTTGCTGCCATGCTGAGGGGGACACTTGTGCAAGTGCAGTGGACTGGCTCCAGTAGGAAGGGATGGCAGCATAACTCTCAACATTATAGAACAAGAAATCTGGACAAGGCCATAAATAATAGGGGACAAAGGCCCAAAAATGGGACAATTTATAAATATTGCACTTACAAACTTAGAAAGTTGATAAACAGATTTTGCATTAGAGTGAATTTTCTTAAGGATATGAAGTCTGAAAATCAAATGTCTGTCAACATTCTGACTTCAGTGTTCAATGATTTGCCAGTGATTTGACAGAAAACTGCAATTCTATGAAAAACAGACAAAAAATCTGGACTTTCTGCAAAAATCTGTACTGTTGAGAGATATGGATGGGAGTCTTGAACCAACACCCATCAATCATGTTTATTTGTTTGCCAAAGCCATTACAGCAGTGTTTTGCAGGGAGGTGGGAAAAGCCTTAAATTTGACTGGTATGTTGTATGGGTGTGGGTAGCTGTGTTTGTGGAAGGTGGAGGTGTGCCTTTGTAAGTGTGGTGCGAATGTTATGGATTATGAAATGGAGAGACTGAGTAAAATTTTGCTCAGTGAAGTCCCTAGCAATTTCATCACTGCTTGATTCAGACATATACATTCCCCTGTGTTTGTCAGTACTATGTTTGAGTGCATTGTTTTGGAGTGTGGTATCACTGCCACAGCTGCTGCTACTCTTTCAATACAAGTATCTGCTTTGGAAGTTTTCTCCAGGAGTCTGTTGCTGAGAGGATGAGAGACATGCTACAGGTATACAACTAAGACAAACTAGATAAAGGAATAGTAAGAAAAAGTACTAGGTCACATCAGAGGCTTGGGAGGTCATTGTTAAGAAACTGAGAACTGTTGTAAAATTTATCATTAAATACCATAAGTTCAGGTTATACTATAAGAGAATAACTATGCAAAGATAACCATGTCAGCAGCAAGAATGCATTATAAGTTGAATATTTTACTGTGCACATTTTAAATGGATAGACTGGCCTAAACTCTGGACTGAAGCGTATCCTTTTTTTTTTTTTTTTTTTTTTTATTTTATTCCTTGGAAATGCTATTCAGAAGTGAAGAGACATACAGACATACAAGGAAACAGATTTAGTGGCACACCAGACTGTGATTTTTTTTATGTCTATTGCCATGCAAAGCTGACTAAATAGTTGAATCTAGTAAAGCTGGAAATGTGAGACTGTAGCCCACTGAAGGAGGGGAGATGGGAGGAGTAACCTATCCAGGAACTGAAACTTGCAAAACTGCTCCTTGTGAAAAGTCTTTTTTATCTCAGTAATTTGTTGACATTTTTGCAAGTTTCTTTCAGAGAATGTGTATTACATCAGTAGGAACAATATTTGTAAAACTCAGCGCATACCAGTCAATGACACATGAGCTGCAGACTAACAAACTTGGCAGTTTTTTTCAGGTGTTCCATTCTAAGTGAATGGAAGTCTAGTCTGACAACAAATGGTAGGGCTATTTGTTCTCAGTCTGTGCATTATGGGACAGATTTAGCTTTCCAAAGGAATCCCGATGTCTGCCCCCATGAGGGCAGAAAAGAGTAAAAACAAAATAAAATTAGGAATAAGTACTTATTTTTGCTGCAGGCAGCTTTGGGAGGTGTAGTAAATCATGGCAAGATAAAAAATATATGTTTTCTTCATCATTTGCCGTAGTGGTCCTTTAAGTATTATGGCCACACTTACCATGCAGTGTCTTTAGAGTTTGTGCTACACCTGATGCCGATGGAGTAACTAATGAGGAAACCTGTAAGAGTTATACGTATCCAGCTATCATGCCAAGTACATCTAACCAGAAATTAGTGAAGTCAGCTAAACTCTAACCTTCAACAGTACCTGTCTGTAGATGTTGTAGGTGTCTGAAAGGACTGGTGCCACACCACCTCAGATGATTCCTGTAGCATCTTTATCTGCATCAAAGTGATTGCCCCTTATAGAGATCCAGTGTTAAAGGCTGGACTATGGGAGAGCTACCACCAGTGTTGCTATAGGCAATTGCATTCTCCCTAGCCCTTGCCCTCATATGTCAAGCCATGACATTTTCTCTTTTCCTACACTGTGCTTGGGTGGGATTCCTTCCTCGTACACCATTTATGTAGACCACTACTTCATTCTTTGCCTTAGCTCTCTCCCTCTCTTCCTGTCTCTGCCCGATCCCCCTTCTCTTCTTCCAAAACAACATTTTCCATATGTTGTCAGTGTATACCTAAGGGCATCTAGTTTACAATGTCAGCTTACCATCATGTTGATGTTTAAGTCATCAAGCCCAGATCATCAGCACAGCATAATGCTGATGCCTAAGAACACCAAAACTTCAAAACATCTCAAACACATTTTGTTTGCAGATGTCAAGCCCCCTTGCACTCCCCATATGGGGGAGGGGTTATCCCACAACTCCCCCCTGATAATTAATTGTGCTAACTCTGAAACCACACTACAGCTGAGAAAGGGCAAACCCCAATCCCCTCTGTACTGCGATCTCGCACAACTACCTACAACAACTGAGTTATGTTTTGGCATTTTGTTGTTATGGAGCTTCAGCATTGTGCTGTGTCATTTTTCTGGGCTCTATAACTCAAACATCTTCATAATGGTAAGTTAACAGTATAAACTATACCCCCATAATGGTATGATTGTCCTAAGGACCAAAGTTGTCTATCTTGTTTCTTGCTCACTGCTGATGCAACATTTTGTAACCTGTAATTACATGTTAACAAAGAATTACACCTCTCCATCTATGAAGCTCAAATCAATCATGGGTTATGCTGCATTTCATTCATTAATTAAAAAGTACCAGAAGCACATTGAAGCATTAAGTATGATTTGTAAGTTCATCTTTCCTTTGCACTACTGTCTGTGTTATGCATTATGTGCTACAGTATGTGTGAAGCGAGCATAGTAAAATGTAGGCCTATAAAGGTTTGCTGTAAGAGCGTAAGAAAATGATTACTAATTAATTTGTCATGTATTTCATCCATTAGTCACAAGAAGGTCGCCTGTATTGTAGTCCTGGCATTTTCAATGCCAGAGACCAGTGTCTGTATTAAGCCACTGTACAGATGAAATACTAATGTAAGCAGCACCAAATATCCAAATAAAATCCAATACCAATTCTTTGCAATCTATAGGTCCCCCTCTGTGACCCAGGAAACCTATACCATGTATTTAAACTTATTAGAAAAACTAACCATCCAACCCAACACCATATTCATGGGTGACTTTAATTACCCCACTATTAACTGGGAATCTTATACGACATCAAACATACATACACAGAGATTCCTGGATTTTGTAAACACAAACTCCCTGGACCAGATAGTCAATCAATACACCAACTCGGGGTGCAACCATACTGGATCTAGTCCTCACTAATATGGGAGAGTGCTGGACACCCCCTATTGTAATGACCTCCCTGGTAAGGTCAGACCACAAGATGGTCTCCTTTGAAGTAAAAATAAAACCTGGACCCCCAGCTAAACCGGGAATATTCAGGAACTATTCTAAGGCTAACCTCCTGCTGTTAAGTAAGAAAATGTCAAGCCCCTATAAACCCTGAGAGCACTTTTACCTATGCAGAACTGTTCACAGAAACCCTGTACAAGCACTTTAATAGGTGTATAGAGGCAGCTGTACCCACCAGTAAGAAGTACAGAACTAACTCAGAAAACAAGCCCCCCTGGTGGATTCACAACATCAATCGGATGTATAACAGGGGGAAGAAAATCATGGCCAAAACTAGGAGGTGCAGCACCCAGCAGGATAAAAGTACTCTCATTAAACTAAACAAACAACTCAGAGGACAAATAAAGTCCACCAAAGCCACGTTTGAGGTAAGTTTGGCCATCCAGGCCAAAGACAACCACAAAGCATTCTTTAGCTATGTCCACAACCCCAAAGGCAATACACAATTGTGTGCAGAACTCATTGTAAATGGAGCCACCTATACTGTGCCAGAAGATATAGCAAATACTCCTGGCTGATAAATTCTGCTCCACCTTTTTCCACTCTCCCCCTCAACCTTCCCTCCGGAAATATCATCAAATATAACTCCCCCTACTATCACTAGGGAACAGGTCCTTAATGCTCTCTCTAAGACCAAGAACACTGCATCAATGAGCCCGGACAATATCCCAGGATGCCTTCTAAATAGCATTAAACATGACTTATCAGGGCCTCTGGAATTACTATTTAACTGTAGCCTTGAAACAGGCTTTGTACCTCATGAATGGAGAAAGGCAACAGTCATTCCTCTGCACAAAGGTGGGCCATCTACAGGCCCTGGAAACTACAGACCCATAAGTCTCACTAGTCTTATATGTAAAGCCATGGAAAGAATTATCATGGAGATGATCAATAAAGATATAGTAAACCTACAGACACTGAACCCAACCCAGTTTGGTTTCATAAAGGGCAGATCATGCCTACTCAACCTGGTAAACTTCTCTGAGAAGGTCACCAAAGCAATGGATGAGGGCAAAATCGTTTACACTGCCTACCTTGACCTGGCCAAGACATTTGACACAATACCCCACTCGGGCATTGTTGACAAACTCAAGAGGTTATGTACAAACCTGTATGTCACCCAGTGGATACCCAACTGGCTCACAGACAGGACCCAGGAAGTTAGAACTGGTGAGTTCACCTCTACAAAGAGGCCAGTCACAAGTGGAGTCCCACAGGGATCAGTCCTTGTACCGCTCCTTTTTGGCATTTACTTCTCAGAAGTCAAGGCCAATGTCAGTGGTCTCTGGCTGACTAAATTTGCAGATGATTGCAAATTAGGAGCTGTCATTGAATCTCACACTGACACAAATGTTCTCCAGGAGGGGCTGACACAGAAAAACAACTGATGACAGAGTCATTGACTAAAACTAAATGCCAAGAAATACATAATAGTATCCTTTGGGAAGTCATCCATCCCTGGTAACTATCATATTGACAATGCACCCCTTAGAATTGACTCAGTAGTCAGGGACTCAGGGACGAATATAAGTAGTGTCTACAGTGGTGAGGCAATCATTCTATGTTGCTCAACTTATTAACAAAGGTATGGCATCTAAGTCCAAGGAAGTCATTGTTCCACTGTATTCGGCATTCATCAGACCTATCATTGAGTACAATGTCCCCTTTGGTATGTACCTAACCAGGCATATCCAACAACTGGAATGTCCACAGAGGTTCCTCACTAAAAGAATACAGGGCATAAGTAATATGTCCTACGCAGACTGCCTCAAGGCCCTATCCCTGCATTCTGTCTCCTACAGGCTTTTGAGGGGAGATCTATGCCTGGCATACAGGGCATTGTCAGACCCCACTCTGATGGACCTCCTGCATATCCACAAAACAAACAGTACCAGAATTATCCATTCTAAAGACTTAAACCTTGCCTGTGATATAAATAGGACCTGCTGGAGAGATAGGTATGTATCCCAGAGACTACACCGTCTATGGAACAGTCTCTCCATCCAAGTGAAGCAGAGTTCCAACCTAATCCAATACAAGTGCAACTTGGACAACTGGATGGGAAATTGGAAATTCATCTCTGGTTTGGCACCTATGTCTCTAATGGACACAGGTAACCTGTAAATGGTTCATCTCCCTGGCCCATGCTTACACTAATTAAGGGTATCAGAACTCTTCAGAGATTTGGGATGCATGGCTAGGCTTAAAAAGGCCCTTGTGGTCGTAAGCCTAGTAAACACCTATGAACTTATAAACCTATATGGTACTTTATCCATTCCTAATGTTTGCAGGTAGAAGCATAGAAGTATTACAATATTTCCTGCTCTATCAGGATACCAGAAGCTACTCCTGAAGATACCACTATTAAAATGCACTGATAATTGCCACTTTATCAGTAATTTTGTGCTGTCTCTGCGATTCATAAACCATTTTTAATTAATTCACACTTTCCCTCAACATTCATGTAAATGAAGAGACCAGTGGCCCTTAAAAAGGTGGACTGTTAAAGACTGGCATAATTTTGGTCAGATTTAAGAAGTTCTTATGCAAATTAAGCTTGGCTACATTTATCTCTGTGCATCACATCAAAGCATGTGTGCATGTGCTACTATTGGTTATCTGTCTTCATATTGTTTTGAACTGCTCTTTGCCTACCCATGTACAGACCCTCAGGGTGAGCCTCAAGATGTGTTTGTGTGTGTCTGTGTGTGTATATATCTATATATATATATATATATATATATATATATATATATATATATATATCTGTATATCTATATATCTATGTATGCATGTATGTATATATATATATATATATATATATATATATATATATATATATATATATATATATACACACACACACTCTTCACTACTACTTCAAAGTTTTTTCAAAGTTTAAGCAAAGTAGTAAAGTTGTATAACTGAGCTAGTGAGATTAATTCAGGGTCATAGGTGTTGTAAAAGTTTGTCAGTGTTGTTATATCACATTCATATTTGAATTACTTGAGGAGTACAATTTCATTTGCTATATCAGAGTGTTTTTTATTGATGCTGTTACTTGTGCTGGATTAACATGCTCATAGCTCAGTTTACCTGGTGGAATAATTATCTGCTGCACTACCATTTCAGTTGCTATTGCTAACGTTTTGGGGATTTTCAGAACTTTCCTCAAGTTTTGTAAAAGCTACCTACAGAAGCATCGCACTCATCATGCAGGGAAGGGGGAGTGGCAGAAACATATTGAACTGCATTAATGAAAACTACAGTGCTTTACACCATGATTAGTGACATAAAACTAATAATATAGACATTGTTGCAATATCATTGAAGTAGTAGCAATGGAAAATACATATAATAGAAAGTTAACGGCAATAATTCTTTTTAGCTTAATAAGGACACTTGAAAGTAGTTTGCAGCCAAAGCAAGACCCGCAAAACTCTTCCACTCCTGAAATCAACGTGATGGATTTCACCAGTAGTGAGATCAATAGATTAGTTTCCTTTCTACCAGGAAGAGGAATTTGGTGCCTCTGAATGTATTAATTCAGGAAGAACTTATTTTAACTGGCACAGTCTTCCCTCATTGTAGCTAATGCATGCAGAGCACTACTTTTTCAGGGTAGATACTGCATTAAGTTTATAACCCTAATTTTAAAATAACTATATATTATGGCCCACTCTGCATACATTTACAGAGTAACATGCTGCATATCCAAAAATAAAGAATGGAGTACATGATATACTGAAGGACAAACGGGTGAGGGAGGAGGTAAATTGTTGGCTGTATTAACAAACCTAGTAGAAGTATGAAACATAGAAGTGTTTTAAGGCACAATGCATACACACACACACACACACACACACACACACACACACACACACACACACACACACACACACACACACACCAAGGATCACTAAGCCACTCTATTTTTCTCGTATTTTCTCGTATCTCAGCAGATCTTCATGAGGTTGCTTACAATCGAGAACAGTTTCAGAAGGGAGTTGCTTGACTGGTGTATTGAACTCATAAGTATGAAAAGTTTTTGTTTGTGTCTTTCGGCTTTTCCCGGTTAGGGGTCACCACAGCGGAACTCCGGTACGCTAATGATTGGTAGTTGAGTTTTACGTGCCGAGTTACTAGCCCTGACGCACAACCTTGAATGAAGGTACGCCCATTCACACATGTCTCCATGCAGAAGACTCTCTAGCTGAGAATCGAACCGGACAGCGTCTTACTGTGAGGCGACAACGCTACCGCAGCACCACCACCGCAGGTTCCTCATAAGTATGAAAAGTAACAAAAGAAAATAATAGATACATAATATGACAAACATTAAACTGAATTGCACAACAGACGTCAGCTTGTCAGACTGTCATAGCTACAGCATCATTAAGTGGTCAGTACATGTATTCATTGGCATTTATGTGGCTTTATTACAGTGGATCAGAGAAGTAGATGGAAATGCAGTATGTCAGCAATCCGTAGTTTGTAGATGAAAGCATACCTGACCGTGAAACAGTACTTGTCAGTACTTACTATTATACTAGTTAATTGCAGGTTTTTATGCAATTTCATGGAAGAAAGCAGTACAGTTATTCAGTAATATTACATTAAACACAGTAAAACCAAATAAAGTATATTTGAACCTCAACCATTACTTGTCAGTATTAACCACTGCAGTACTAATTGCTGGAGGTGTACAAACGGTTAATGGCAGTTTCATATTCAGCAATAAAATGTTAGTTCTCTCATTTCTGTGTCATTTAAGTAAAGGCATTCAGTACTTAGCACTTATGGGTCCTTTTGATTTCTCCATCTCTTTGTCTTTTCACCATTGTCTGTTCATTCATTTATTTATTTATCTTTTGTGTTTTTATGTTCTGTCTTCTGTAGGTCCACCAGTATCCAGGGAAGCAGCTTTGCTGCAAGACTCACAGGTAAGGGAACAATTACCACACCCCCTGCCCAGGGGCTTCACAAGGTGAGAGCAATGGTTCCACTCCAGTGGGCCTCCTGGTATGTGGCAGTCTGGTAAGCCAGGATCATAAGCTTCTGGGTTTGTTAAAGGTTGTGGTTGAGAGGGTCATGGAGAGGCATTGGAATCCATATCAGTCTCTCCTCCAGTGGGTAGAGGGCTACTAAACCAATCAGCTATGACCACAAAGCCACCATAGGGCTCAACCCCACATGATTGGGTCATTCCACCCAGGTCCATCAGAGTGGGCCCTCTGAACCAGGGTGAGCACAGCATCTCAGCTCTCCACCTCTCCCTTTTGTGTCTGTCATCTGTAGCCCCCCCCCCCACACACTGTCTGCTTCATACATTGTTCCTGCCTGTCTTGCATGTCTATTATGTTTTGTGTGAAAAAAGTCTTTAATTCTTAATTAACTGTTGCACATTCACATGATGCTTTTCTTCCTTCCCCAACATCCCATAGTAAACAAAAGGAAAAATGGGAATTGTTCCCCAACAAAAATGTAGTACCCATCCTCTTCCATCTCCTCCTCCACAACCCATTTAATGTGTTCCTTTTATAGGTCCATAGGTTCATAGGTAGATACTAGGCTATCTGCCTGAGGGCATTTATAAGCCTAGCCAGATTGTGTCAGCTTTCGCCACCCCATTGATTAATTAACTGATCCTCTGTCAAGCAGAGCCAATGAAGTGATCCCAGGGGTGTATTTTCTGTTACCCATCCACTCGTCAAGGTTTCTCTTGAAGAGTGTTAGTGAGGGGCTCTGCCTGATGTAATTTGGAATTTTGTTCCAAAGCATGGGGAGTCTCTGTGACAGGAATCTATCTCTCCAGCATGTTCTATTTATTGTTGTGGCGAGGTTTAGCTCACTAGAGCGCGTGGCTCACAGTGACTTGGATTTCTTTATGTGGAACATGTCCATCAATTCTGAGCTGGACATGGCTTTGTAAGTCAGGCAGAGATCAGCTCTGAGTAAGTGATATGCCACTGAGTACAGCCGGAGTTTTTTCAGTCGGGCTGCATAGGACATATGCTTGAGGCCAGTAATCCCCTTGGTGAGGTACTTTTGTGGTCTTTCCAGCTGTTGGAAGTGTCTTGTGAGGTACATCCCAAATGGGGCATTGTACTCTATGATGGGTCTAATGAGTGATGAGTACAGGGGCACTATAACCTCTTTATTTCTAGATGCGAACCCTTTAGTAATTAGATGGGCCACATAGAAGGATTTACTTTGGCAATATGATTGTCAAAGGAGAGATTACTATCTACCTGGGTCCCCAGATCTCTTATTACCTCTTCTGTATTAAGGGGGCTGCCACCTATGTGGTAATTCGTGGGTGTTTTGTTTTTCCCAAATGGGATGACTATGCATTTTTTGGCATTTAGCTTGAGGCCATTACTTTGACACCAGGTGTCTGTCTCAGTAAGGACCTTTTGGAGGATGTCCATGTCAGCCGGAGAGTCAGTTATGGCTCCCAGTTTGCAGTCATCGGCGAACTTGGTTAGCCATAGTCCTCCTGTGTTTGCCTGTACTTATGAGAAGTATATACCGAACAGTAGGGGTCCCAGAACTGAGCCTTGTGGGGCACCACTTGTGACTGGTTTAGAGTCGGACCTGGAGCCTGCTGTTCTTACCGTGTGAGTTCTGTCTGTAAGCCAGTTGGCAACCCATCTCATGACCCCATCTCATGACCCCATCTCATGACGTAAGGGTTTATGTTCAGGCTGGTGAGTTTTTCTGTAATACCTGAGTGGGGAATGGTGTCGAAAGCCTTGGTGAGGTCAAGGTAGGCTGTGTGAACCACCTTTCCCTCGTCTATGGCCTTGGTGACTAAGTTTTCCTTTGTCCGCTGTCTTCCCCCTTTCCAACCTTACAAAGGCCTGAAAAGGGTGTCCATATAAGGAAACCCTTGGACTGAATAAAAAACCTTAAAACAGTTTGAGTAACCCATGGGCCAGTACCACTGAGCCCAGGTCAGCCCAGGATCTTGTGGAAAATCTCTACAGATCATGCCTGCTGCCTCTTGCAAAAAATACATGATAAGCATTTGAGATGTTACATACATAGGGATTTTTGCGCACATAACCATATCCATTTCATGTAATTTTACACCAATTAAGATATACAAAACTATATTGGCCATTCCATTACAAGCCTCAGAGGTCCTAAAATCAGTGCTACTTCTTCTGGCTTTGCTGATTTCAATATAGGCATAATAGCAGTATTCAGATTCCTTTTACTCATCTGTGAAACATGTGACACTGAATGCCACCCCTTATCTAATTCTCTTTTTCTAACCTTATTTCCTGTTGTTATATTTGTATCTCCCCTTCTTCACAATCTTCATTACTGAACTTATCATACATTTTCTAACTTCAAGATTTTATATTTCACTCTTTCCTCTCTACAGTTTCCTTGGTTAATGTCTTGTCTTTATTAATAATATAGTCTTCTCAGTATCTGAGTCTCTTTTTAACCCAAGTCCCACAGTGCTAATTTTTATTATATCTCTAGCCTGTCTTTCACCTTCCTGGAAAATGTTTTCATATTGAATTATCTGAGGATGCTCAAACCAAAAACGACCCTCTTTTTTATGTATTCTGCAATATGTTTTACAATTTTTGACCCTATGTTCCTAGTATCCATATAGAGGGCATTGCCTCTTGTCACTATCCTGTATTAGTGACCTGATAGGTAGCACATTCAAAAAAGAAACCAATTTTTGGCTGTCCCCTATAATTAACACGCACTTTCTTGCCATCCACATTAATCAAGCTTGCACAAATTTCTCATCTATAATATATAAATTCACCCATACCTCTCAAGCTCCATTCTATAATATTCTACCATCCAGCACTTTTGTTTATTTCAAAAGTATGGTGATATATATTGGAAAAATAAATGTCATCCAACACATGAAACAATAATTCCAACAACAAAACCTCAAATTAAAAACAAAATTATTTTCCCAATAGGTCAATGCCAAATTAGCATAGCATGGAATGCATGCAACACCCACGGCTAAGACTTTAACTTGCCTAAGTATTCACCTTCAAAATATATGAAAATTTTTGTAAAATACTTTCACAAACTCATATATTATGTAGAGTTCATCGTTATTTATGAATACCCACTTGCAAAGCATTTCTCTGAACCATTCAAGCCCTATAATACGTGGTACAGAAAAGAATAAGTGCACAATGTCAAATGTTAAAAAAGACCTGTCTCTAAAAACAAATCAGATGATAAATTACTAAGGAAGTGCCATGAGTCCTTCAACAGATGTCTAAAAACATTTTAAAAAGGTTTAGTTGTTGTATTCACATATATTGTCAAAGGCTGTGTGACAGAACCTCTGGCATTTACAGTAGGAAGTAGCAGGAATACCAAAACACATGAGTTTCACAGGTCTGTGCACTTTCAGAAAATTAAATTTATGAGTATCAATATTATTCACTAATAACAAGTCATATAACATATCCTTTTGTTATAAAATACATTCATTTCCTTGACTGAAGGCAGACTATAGGTTCCAGTATCATTCAATAAATCATTCATCTTTCCTACATAATCAACAGTATCTATTAAAACTATACCACCAACCCCCTTACCTAGCTTCTGAAGGCTTTTCATATACTAATGTCTTCTCTTCCACTAAATATCAAAGAGGTATTTTTTATACTGGCACACATATCCCTAATATATTTCTCTACTAAACTTTCAAACAAATTTAAAATCCGGTGCAATGGAGGAATAGACAAACTTTATCTGTACAGATTTCTCTACTTCATTGCAAGACTGTTAGGATTATTGAATGATAGACCAATGTTTAATTTACAAGTAAAACACCTTACTTCCAACAAACTATCACCAATATCAGGTTTTACCAAGGGTAGAAAGTTTAAACCTCTTGAAAATAGGATAAAGTGACAGTCATTAGTATTGTCTATAGAGCTGTAATTAAATATCATAAAATTGTTTTTTGATAATACAACAGTACCTTTATTTGTTACATCATAAGGAAATTGAAGGGTTAATATTTGAACTTCTGATTTTTGTTGAATTAGTGGGCTGCTTTGTGTTCCTGTATGCCACAATTATTTCTTGTTTTTTTGTCATGTGACTTGAGCTGTGATGTTAGGTCTTCAGTAAAGTATTGAAGTAAAACTACCTCATGTCTTGTGTTACAAAGGTCTCTTTCAGCTGACCTGAACTGTACCTGTATCTAATACCGCCTTTGTAGCTCTGACAATCTCCACACATATTTTGATATTAGTCTGGTTACTCTTAGAGCCCTATCCTCCTGTTAAATACAAAATGTGAACCATAACTACAGGAAAGTGAATGTATTATAACACAATAGACAACAGTGAAAACTGATGTAACAAAATTGCACGGTTTGCTACAAGCACTACAGCTGTGTAAGTTAATTTACTATAGCAGTAGATGTTTGCGTATTTCACTGTTGCAGTAATCTAAGCTACATGGCGTGTATCCTACCAAGTAGTGGACAACTGGCCAGCTTCCGAAGCTTTAGGGCACCTTCCATGGGCCCTAACTGCTATAGAGCTTGAACAGTGCAGTAAAAAGACAGAGTTTAGGGTGCCAAAATCTCAGAGCTTTCTTGTTACAGAAATAGGGAGCCTAAAACAGTACCAGTTAGATACATGGCAGGAAAAGAATGGAATGACAAAAAATATGGATCATACCCTGGCAGAAAAAAAGGGGAAAGGAGGGAGAGATGTTTGTACTATAACAGTGATCTATTCAAACATCTACTGCTATGGTAAGCTTACTTACACAGCTGTCCTATGTTCATCATTAGATCACTGTTGCAGTAGGCTATGCTATATAGGATGAATACCAAAGCTTAGAAAGAAAGGGAGGAGACAGAAGTGTCAGAGTCTAGGAGACCTTGGCTAATAGTCCTAGCAAAGCCTGCCCTGGACCCGGAGAAAGAATCTTATTTGTAAAACTTTGGTAACAGTGAGCACAGAAGAGCATGTTGCTGCCTCTAGAAGATTTCTAGAATCCATCTCTTTCCAAAAAGCCACAGAAGTAACCAGAGCCCTAGTAGAGTTGGCCCTGACTTTGCCTGGCAGTGTAATGTGATATTAAAAATAACAAGAAGATATAGCTTGAGACCACTTTTTAGATACTGTCTGCTTTGACACTGATTGACCCTTTTCCTTGCATTCACAAGGAACAGCTGATCAGAATGCCTTCTGTTAATATAATATCTCAGTTACCTGTGAATATCCAGAGTGTGAGGAACTCTTTCTCCCTTAATTTTTGGTTCTGAAAATTAAACAGGGAGATGAATTGCCTGGCTCAGTGGTCTGGAAAGAAAACAAAAGAGATGAATTCACTGGTTCATTGTAAAGTCTGAAACCACTTTAGGCTTAAAAGAGGGATTGTTTCTCAAAGTTACCCTGTCTTTGTGAAAGATGAGATATGGTTGAATCTCCATAAGCTCTTGTAACTCAGTTATTTTCTTGTAGAAATCAGATGCATGAGTAACACTTGTTTTCCAAGATAAAACTGTTTCTCCTTAGATAAGTTAGAAATGGGGATCCACGGGCAGGCAAGCAGAGATGGATAAAATGTATATCTTGATTGTAAGAAAGGACAAAGGATAATAACTCACAAATGCTGCAGAATCAAAGGTATCTGAGGGGTCTTGGTTGTTGCTTTGGTATCAACTAGAAAATCTTTTCCACTTAGCCATACATGATTTTCTAGCAGTACGTTTCTTTACCTACTTTAATACCTGCTGTACATCCTCAGGGGAAAAAAAGGTGCCTAAAAGGCATTACAATTTTATCTTTTAGGCAGTAAGTTGGAGAAGTTGAAGATTGGGATGGATCGACTGTCTCATGTTAGTAAATCCATCCTGTGAGGAAGCTCGTGGTAATTTCTCTTGGCCATTTTCAAAAGAAGGGAAAACTGTCTATCATGACTGGAGGCAAACAGATTTACCTGAGGAGATCCTCACAGCTGGTTCGATTTCTGCAATACCCCTAGATACAATTTCTATTTGTGGAGGTCTGTTGTGAACCCGTTTAGTTTGCCTGCTACAAACTTCTACTCTGACATAATGTAAGTAGCCTCTAGGAATAGATTATCCTGAGTTGCTTTTTCCCAGGCTACCAGAGCTAGTCTGCAAAGGCGGTATGATTTAGTGTTCCCTTGTCTGTTAATGTGCCAGATCTCTGTGGTGTTATCTGTGATTACTAGTAGACAGCCTGGAATCCGAAGATAGTTTAGAGATCTGAGAGCATTTATGGGTGCCATCATTTCTTTGACGTTTATGTGCTTCAGTTTGTCTTGTTGGATACACAGGACCGGGTCTTTCACCCATTTGGATACAGCTCCAAAGTCTGAGGCATCTGCGGTAATAGACTGAGTTGAGAGAGGAGGTTTATAAGGGAGCTCTGATTTGAGAGATAACTGATTCACTCACTAGAGGATCTCCTTTTTGACAAATCCTAGCACTAGGATCTGAAAGAATAGGGGGTGCTGGAGTTGGGTCCAAACTGATTTGAGGATTCACTGGATTTTCTCATGTGAAGTCTGGCCAAAGGAATCATGAGAATTGTAGAAGCCTAGAGTCCTGAGAGATGTTACCTGGCAGAAGTCCAAGTCTGGTTGGAAAATATCATAAACTATTCTTTATAAAATTCCACTTTGCCTGAGGAAGAAAAGCCATCTTGAGTAATGTTTCTAGGGGACATCCAAGAAACACTATCCTATGAAAAAGAATGAAAGAGGATTTTGGAAGATTTACTTGAAATCCCAGACTGAGGGAAAAAATATTTTACCCAAGAAAGTAAATTCTGACATATCTACAATTAGCTATAATGTAATAATTAATTTTATTGAGTGTAAGTGGGACTTCAACCAGTTCCAGATTTGTGTCATGTGAAATCTGGTCAGAGTTAATGGGATTATGAATAAATACTAATACTCATCGTCCACAGCTGCCAATGTATCTGAATCCATGATACGCATTGTGCCATAGAATGCAGGGAGTCCTATCACTACAATGAAAACAACTTTCTGTAATTACACAAATGCTGATGTCTTCAAGATTAAGGAGGACCGCATGTTTTGAGATTTTTTATATAGACTTCTGGCATTCAGCAGTGCTATCTTGATATGCCCTTCATTGGACTTTGCTATGTTGGGATGCCTACCAGATAAACTCTGTCTGAAAAATGCACTATGGGGGTAGCAAAAGGATTAGCTGATATGCAAAAACCCAGGGGTGAAAAACAGAGGACATCCTTGGCAAAGTAGATGGGTTTATTGCCCATTTCATTTCATGAAGACACACTGTGGATCCCACTGGAAAAACACCAAGTTACTTGCCAATATTTGAAGCTAATTGTTTTATGCTTGAATTTAGGCATCATGCTCAATGCTGGGGTCTTTCTCCCTTTGAAAACAGAGAGCTTAAGAATGTCTAATGCATCTTCCCAGAGGTGGAATACCTAAGATGGTTCAACCCCACGTGGGCAACTACAAAATCATAACTGTGTCTGAAATGATGCAAGGACCCAATGACATCCCTAATCATTGCACCAAAGAAGTAACTAATTGTCCACCTTATACTTTGCCAACCTGGTTAGTGTTGTGTCTGTATGTCTTACAGTGGAATCACCAATGGCTGTGACATTTCTGGAATGTGCTGCAGACATATGGGACCTCAGAGGCACATGTAGTTATTTAATTATTTATTTTTTGATTGACAATTGATTATTAAAAAAGTCTGACTGGGTAGGAGCCCATTTTCAGAGGAGGCCTGGGAAGAAAAGCTCCAAAGTATTACAAAACATTTTTAAGAACAATCATTTTACAGTCTTTAAAAATAATACTAAAAACAAATACAGTTTAAATAGTTTTAACAAATTAGACATAATGAAAACATTGGTTAAGAAAAGATACAAGTTATATAACAATGATTTAATAGTAAGAGAAATTTTAGCCAATTTATAGAGAAATTAAAGGCAAGTTATCATACAGGAATAGCAACACGAAGTGAGAGAAAATCGGGCTTATGATATATTTAGAGAGAAAGCCAGAGGAGAAAAATTGATAGCAGTAAGAAAGTGAGTGAAGAAGGGAGAGTAAGGAAATGTAAGGTCATAGCTCTCAACCAATCAGAGACAAATCTCAACAGAATCAGGGACAAATCCAGAAAAAAAATCAGGGACAATCAGTAACACTTTTAAAATATTAATTATATTAACTTGAGACATTAACAGAATTAGACAATGTGAATAAATATACATTATCTGAAGTAAAATAAGTATTCAGCACTTAATTATTGTCATGATTTATTAAGTATAATTCACCACCTTTTGTCCAAAAGACACCAGTGTTAAGAGGGGGTAAGAGAGACAGAGCTAAAATATGAGCCTTTTTTAGGCAAGGCTCAAAAGACAAACTCACCACCATAAATAGCACAAGTAACAAAAAACTGAGGGTAATGCTACTCAGTGCCAGAAGTCTAAACCTTAAAATGCACGCACTCAAGGCACTCCTCAGTATGGAGAAAATCGATACATGTGCAGTAACAGAAACCTGGTTTAAGGCTCCAGAGAGCACCCCAGCACTACCAGGCTACAACTCATACCATACATTTCAGCCACAGAACCTGGACCAAAATACAAAAGGCGGGGGCGTATCCATATTCATCAAGGATACCCACACCTCCAGGTTAGTGGCACAGCACGATGCTTCCGAGATCATCCACGTGCAACTAACAATTGGCAAAACTGCAAATCAAATTCTAGCTTACTACGGATCACCCACCATGTCCCAGGACCCCCATTCCACATTTCTGGAAACACTGGGAAACATAAAGGTCTTACCAAACATCCTAATATTGGGTGATTTCAATTACCCAAACATTAACTGGGAGAACTATTCAAATACTAACTCCCCTGCCCAATATTTCCTAGAAATTATAAACTCAAATGCCCTGGATCAACTGGTCAACACTCCCACCAGAGGTGACAACATATTGGACCTGGTCATCACCAACATGGGCGACTGGTGTTCCACACCGGAGGTCAACCCCTCGCTGGTTAGATATGACCATAAACAAATCACTCTGGATATCCACATTTTGCCCCCACCCCCAGACAAGGAAATCACCGTGAAAAATGTTTCAAAAGCAAACTTCACATTACTTAAGACTGAGGTGGAAAGATTCAAAGCCCCATGCTAAAGGATAATGCTGTCCAAGCTGCAAAATCCTTTACTGATGCATTCTACAGGCACCTACAAGAATGCATGGATCGTGCTATCCCAAGCAAAACCAAGACTCATTCCTCCAAGAAAAAGGAAACCAGTCTGGTGGACCCCTGCCATAAACAAGCTATACAATAGAAGGAGGACACTAGTACAGAAAAGAGTAAAATCCCAAGAAGGGAAGACATCCTTGATCAGTATCAGCAAGAAACTACAATCCCTCATAAAATCATCCAAGGCGAGCTTCGAAAAAAAAATTGCCAAGGACTCCAAAGATAACTACAAGGCATTCTTTAGCTATGTCAAGAATCTAAGTGGCAATGCTCAGATCTGCTCAGAGTTGGTGCAGAATGACACAAAATACACTGAACCGACCGACATCGCCAACATCCTGGCAGACAGGTTCAGTGCAAACTTCACCCCCAAAAGGGCCCATAACCATACCAGAAGAATGTAAAGCCCCCTGAAATCACAGACACTCAAGTTAAAACAGCCCTCTCCAAAGCTAAAAATGCAGCATCAATGGGATCGGACGGCGTCCCAACCTGCATCCTACATGAGCTCAAAGACGAACTAACCCCTCACCTAAACACACTGTTCAAACTGAGCCTCTACACAGGCTACATACCCATAGAGTGGTGCACAGCAACGGTTATTCTACTCCACAAAGGTGGAGCCATAACAGACCCTGGGAACTATCACCCTATAAGCCTGACTAGCTTGGTCTGCAAGGCTATGGAGTGCATTATCATGGATTTCATTAACAGAGACATTGGGAACCTCCAAACATTGGACCCTACCCAGGTCAGCTTTGTTAAGGGCAGATCATGCCTCCTAAACCTGGTGGACTTCTTTGAGACAGTTACAAAGTGTATAGATGAGGGAAAGGTGGTACACACAGCCTACCTAGACCTTGCAAAGGCCTTCAACACCATTCCCCATTCTGGTATTATAGACAAGTTCACCAGCCTGAACATAAACCCCTATGTCACAAGATGGGTTGCCAACTGGCTCATAGACAGAACCCACATGGTGAGAGGTGCAGGAGCTAGGTCCGACTCTAAACCTCCTGTTCAGCATATACTTCTCAGAGCTACAGGCAAGCACAGGAGGACTATGGCTGACCAAGTTCACAGACGACTGCAAACTAGGGGCTATAATTGACTCTCCGGCTGACACAGACATCCTCCAAAAGGGTCTCACTGAGACGGATACCTGGTGTCAAAATCATGGCCTCAGGCTAAATGCCAAAAAGTGCATAGTCATCTCCTTTGGAAAAAACAAAGTACCCACAAACCACCACATAGGTGGTAGTCCCCTAAATATGGAAGACGTAATAAGGGATCTGAGGACCCAAGTAGATAGTAATCTCTCCTTTGATAATCACATTGCCAAAGTGGTTAGAAAATCCTTCTATGTGGCCCACCTAATCACAAAAGGGCTCGCATCCAGATCAAAAGAGGTCATTGTGCCCCTCTACTCATCACTCATCAGACCCATCATAGAGTACAACGCCCCATTTGGGATGTACCTTACAAGACACCTGCAACAGCTGGAAAGACCACAGAAGTACCTCACCAAGAGGATCACTGGCCTCAAACAGATACCCTATGCAGCTCGACTGAAAAAACCCCATCTGTACTCGGTTGCATACCGCCTACTCAAAGGTGATCTCTGCCTGACATACAAGGCCATGTCCAACCCAGAGTTGATGGACATGCTCCACCTAAAGAAAACCATATCCCCTCGAGCCACACGCTCTAGGGATCTTAACCCTATCCACAACAATAAATAGGACATGCTGGAGGGATAGATTCCTGTTCCAGAGACTTCCCATGCTTTGGAACAAGATTCCAATCTACATTAGGCAGAGTTCCTCGCTAACACTCTTCAACAGAAACCTTAACGAATGACTGGAAAACAGAAAGTTTACCCCGGGGATCACTTCAGTGGCTGTGCTAGACAGAGGCACAGGGAACTAATCTAAGGGGGCAGCGAAAGCCAACACATTCTGGCTAGGCTTATAAATGCCTTCAGGCAGATAGCCTAGTACCTACCTATGAACCTATGAGTTAAAATCAGGGACAGTTGAGAGGTATGTGTAAGGTATGAATAGGTATTTGTTCATGTTTAGGGATATAGGTTACCTGGGGGTTGAGCAGGAACCAAGCCAGCTTTTTACTAGGAAGTATTTCAGAATCATTTTGAATAGAAGGACAGAGGGTATTGGCCTGATGGCTAGAGATAAGGAGGTCCAGATTAGAGTAGAGCTGACTCCCAGAAGCAGAAAGAAGGCGTTTATAAGTTCATAAGTTGTGTACCAACATTAAAGCTGTGTGGCCATCTAGTAATGCTGATTTCAAGATTTCTGGATCAAGCATTTTGTCCCCAGCCCATGAATCCAGTTGCTTCTTAAAGGATTCTAAGTTTCTACTATCTCTTATAGGAAGTGGTAATTTATTCCATAATATCATCAGTCTTTAAGTAAGAGTGGCATAATAGTGTCCTCATAATATTTAAATCAAACTTCATAGCCTGCTCTCTCCATATTAAACTACAGTTGTAAATTTTTATGTCTAAGATAGCCTGTAAACTATGGTCATGAAAGACTTTGTAGGTAAATATTAATTTACAGTGGATGTAATAACAATGAATAGTAAATAAACTGAGTTATTTGCATCTATTATTGTAACTGTTAGATTTTTAACCATGTATCCCACTTGAAGCATAGCTTTATTACTTATCCGATGAGAATGTGTCACAGGAAAGATTAGTGGCTATGGCTATTTCCAGGTCTTTATACTGGATTACCTCCTTTAGTGAATGTTCTGGTAGGTACACAGGTCAGCAAACTGAAGCCTTTCCAAAAACATTATATTACAATTTGCAATAACTAAAATGTATACCCATACTGTGTGCCCAATCCCCAATCTGTCTCATATAAGAATTTAAATATTCAATATCAGATTCATTCTGTGCAATGAATCCATTCATATAGTCATCTCCATACTTATTTATCCAACGTGTCTTAAATATAGGAATGGAGACAAATGCAATATTAAATAAGACTGGTCCAAGAACAGAGCCTTGTGGAACTCCAAAATGGATAGAAAGAGAATTGGAGCTTGTGCTCTATATGGATATGCTCTGGGATCTATCAGTTAACCATGCCATAATCTATTTTACCATGAATATATTAACCTTAACCTTGATAAGACTTTGATAAATTGCATAGTGAGGAAGGGAGTCAAGGGCCTTGGCTATGTCTAAGAAAATTAATCCACACAAGAGACCTAGATCTAGGGCCTTAGTAACTTTATCATAAAAACTTAAAAATCGTATTAATGTAGATCTCCTATTTAGAAAACCATGTTGATCTAAGTCCAGAATGGAAATATCTGTGTTAACATCCCCCACTACTTCAATAATTCATTTTTCAAAGTATTTGCTCAGTATAGAAGTGAGGCTAACAGGTCTAGAGTTGTTAACATTACTTACTACCCATTTTATATATTGGTTTCATAGTAGGTGGTTTCCAGGAGCTGGGAACAGTACCTGCTTGTAGTAGCTTATTAAATATTATTTGTAATATGTGTAATAAATGATTTTTAATTGTTAGTAACTGTATGAAACGGAATGAATCAAGGCCCATTGAAGATAAACACTTTATTTATCCTAAAAGCTCTATCATCCCTAGAGATATAATAGGACAAGTTGAACTGTCACGAACTACAATGTCAGTTGATAATCGGTCAAAACCAGATCTAGTAGTGAACAGTGTTGCTTAGTGTTGGTTGAACAGGTATGTTATCTTCAAAGGATCACGTGTTATTCTGCCTTCAAATTTTATACAGTTTACTGGTTGTTAGGAATTGTTAATACTGTTAATATACTTTATAAAATATTTTCTTATTATTAGTATCAATATCAAGTTTGCTTTCAAAACATTTTTTCCATTCTAATTTTCCTCTTAAGTGATCTACTGGTGTCATTAAAAATTCTCTTGTTGGCTGTTGTTTCTTAAAATCCTTGTATTTCTTTTACTTTTTCTTATACAATTTATAAAGATCCATATTCCACCAGGGAGGAAATATATGTTTATGTGAACTACATTGAAAAGTAACTGTGAATTCAAGGCTGTTAAATAAATTATCCTAAATTTACTTTGTGATTCAATAAATGAGTGCCAGTCTGTTATTTGTATTAATTATATTGAAGTGTTATGACTGATTCTTTCGTTATTGTATTTTTTTATGAACTTTTAGTGCAGGAGTCTATTTTTTTAACTGAAACTTCAGTGAGTTGTGATCTAAAAGTCCAAGGAGGCCCTGATTATTAAGTTGCTGGTAATACCAGGGCTGTTGGTCAGAACCAGATCAGGAATTTTAGTCCTTCTGATACCTTCGGTGACAATTTGGGTCAGTTTAATATGATATTGACAAATTCTCTTTCATAAGTAGTTTTTGTAAAAATTTGCTAAAGTACCAGGGTAATTGAAGTTGCCTGTTAGTATAATGTCTTTCTTTAGTAAATTCTGATTTAAACAGGTGAGGTAATCCCAGTGTTTAAGTGCATCCATACTGCAACAATGATACAAATTTTCACTTCTAAAGAAATTACTTGATAAAAGGTTAAAAACCTGAACAATTAACCATTCTATCTCATTAACTGAATTCACAAGTGGAGATGGAGTATTGTTATGAATCCATAATGATACCCCCCACTCCTGGAATTCTCTCTAAAGCATTTATATTTTGTGTAATTTGGAATTTATAATGCTGACATGTTCCAAGATTCCACAATTGCTATTACGGTATAGTTATGTTCAGTAACTATACCTACCAACTCATCCAACTTGCTGCCCAGACTTTGTGCATTGCAATAAAAACATTTCAGTTTTATATCAGATCTTTTATATGTTGGGTTGCTAGAAGCTGATGTGTTAGATTATCTCTTAATTATCTCTAATGCGAAACAGTCCTGTCTTGACTAGATGAGGTTCATTTTTGGAAAATATGTAATTATTGTATCTACCGTCTCCCCAATAGTACAGAAGCTTGATGTTGTACACTTTAGAAAGCTGCTACACCCAACTATTGAAAATGTGGGCTTTGGTAAATAAGGATTCATTCCAATGTGTGGATGGTGTTATTTCACTTAGTAAAAGGGTAACAGAAAACTTCTTCAAGCATATCAATTATTTCCAGAACAGCATTCTTCATATGGTTAAGTAATATTGACCTCATGTCACTGGTTCCTGCACAGGCTAAGATCAGATTGTAATGTAACTTTTCATGTAGCAGTTTTGGTATCATATGCTTCACATCTGATAGTTTTAAATCAGACAGAGTTCTCATAGTGATATAATTCTTTTTTAGGCTACATATGCCTCTGTTGGCAGGCTTAAATTCAAAATCACTCAGGACTAATATTTCTTTGGGAATAAATAAGTTAGATGCAGCTGAAGCCATAATATCTGCATTTCTACAGACCCCCCCCCCAGTGGTTCTTATTTAGGTTACTTATGCTTCTGTTTATTAGCTTAAGCATAGAATCACTCAGGGCTGATACTTATTTAGGAATAGATATGTTAGAATCAGTTGAAGCCATAATATTTATATTTCTAGGGCTTGCCCCCTCATAGTCCACATACTTTGCCTTTTTTGTTCTGTGAAACAAATATCACATCATCATAATCAGAAGCATTATTATTAATATTTCTGCTTTTCTTCCTAACCATTTGCCCATCGTGGCATCATGAGTGCAAGAAAAGCAAGTTTTCTCAGGAAAAGAATCCCACGTGGGTGTGGTGTTAGTACTAGTGCTACATGGTTGCTGTAAACTAGTAGGATATTTATGAGCCTAGAAAGCCCGGCCAAGGATTTCTTTACTAGCTCAGCATATGTAAGAATATTATTTTGTTGACGTGGTAATGTACTGTTGTTCTGGTGCTGTTTACTGACAGCAGACAAGATGAAGAGATTTGCCTCCAATTTACATAATTAGGTACACAGTATGTATTAGAAGAAGAAGCAGACGATTGTCAGCAAACAGCAGGCCGTTGCTATACTGCTTCAGAAAACTGAGAGCTAGTGGTTGGCTACAGATAAGGCTAAATCAGGTTGGGACCTCACAGTGACAAGTATTTGCTGTGGGGGTGGGGGCATTACTAATTGTACAGATAAGGAAGAGAATTATATGAGCAAATTATCATCTCATTAGTCACCACACGTAAATTATTTCCATCTTTACGATCTCTACCCTTAATGTCACCTCTTTACTGATTCCTCAGTAATTACACTAATCTAACCATCACCTCATTTCTCTCTACTATGTAACATCTCCTTCCCTAGGCTAGTCTCACTTAGTTGCTCACGCCTACACTTCTTTTCCCCATACATAAGATGCATCTTAATATCATTTTCTACCTTCACTGACTTTCCCACTAATGTGCATGTTGTCCATCACCTGGTATGTAAATTTTTAATATCTCCTGAGAGCTTTATTACTGCTGTTCTCATTATTGTATTTTACTCATTTGACATGTAGAAATGTTCATTATCAGAATGACTATTATGTTTTGATTGTGGAGCTTTTCACACCAGGACTACACTGATAAGGGGCTACTTGTTCAGCCAGGCTATTCCGGTCAACTAACTAACAAACAAACAAATACACATAAAACAACACAGCAGTGCCGCTAGAGCATCCTAAACACTGCAAACAATTTTGTTTTACATAAAGAAAGGATTTTAAAATAAATTTAGAGGTAGTTGATGTTTTACTTTGAAGGAGATAGAAACAACTTAATATGAGTACAGAGGCCAGTTAGCTATTGAGTTATGAAATAGCTGTTGCTCTATATGGGAAATCAGCACTTGTTACAAATTTCACAGCCTCCCTAAAAAGAATAATAAAAGGCGGCTTCTTATTTTGTTTTTCTCTTCTACAGATTTTGTCAACAGCATTTTTTCCCATTTTGTACCTACTTTTAAGGCAAATAGAGGAGGTGTGTTTATTGCTTTTGTCTCCAAAATGTAGCATTTGTATCACATGAAAGTTATATGGGAGAGAGGGTTCAAAGGGTAAGTGTATAATATATAATGAAACAATGAGATACAAACAGGATGAGACTTTGCACTCCTATAATATTTGTCACTATGTCAGTGGACCAAAGATAATCTAGAACAGAAATAAATGAGTTATAGAATGTATTATATATTTTGCATCTGCTACTGAAATATACTATTCCTTGCAGGTGTGTAAACATTTGACAAAATTCTGCAATGCATCCTGACTGACTCTGTCATAAAGGGAAATAGTGTGTAAGCACTGTTAAAGGAAGAAGTGTGCAACTACAGCTGGAAATATTCAAAATTGGGGGGGGGGGTGGGCTTCCAGAGCTATGCTGTTCACCTATATATATTGATTGCAAACAAAACAATAAGCATTGAAATAGAACAAATATGCAATACTAGCTGCATGCCAGAAGCTAACACTGGCAAACATAATACTGATTGCAAAGATAATTTCCTTTCTGATATTCATAACCATCATGTATTTAAAAATATGTCACATGATGAAAATGCTTTAAATAGCCTATTTGTTCTTGCACCACCTTATCTGTAACGGACTGAGTGAACTTAGGATATGTAACCAGCATGTACATTTCAGTTCTGCTGAGTTATTAAAAACTCTTTGAGATATAATGAGAACTTGAGTTCAAGAGTCTAACAAAGTAAAGTATGGAGTTCAAACGTTGTAGTGCTACTGGCTTTTGCACAGGGTATAGAAGATGTACACAGTGATAAAATATATAAAGTATGTTATTTCCTCCTACTGACTGTTGAAATTAACAGAGCTAAGCAGTGATCATTTTGTTGTCAAATAAATATTTGTCTTCTTAGTGGTGTACAAGAATTGGAAGACGGCCCTCTGCATAATTATTTTCTTTTTTTATATTAAGCATAAAAGGAAAGATTAATAAAGAAAAAATAACAAAGTGGGCTATAATCACTTGCTAAAGTAGTGATTTTTGTGTCATAGTTGTTTGCAGTGACAGTTGTTCACTTCAGATATGAGAGCTATTATAGTTTTGAAATGCACTGTATCTTACCTTCTCAGAGCTTGCAACTTCCCTGAGAATGAAAGAAACAGATTTCTAATTGCCTGTTTCTTTTAAATGCAGCAACCTCAAAATGATTACGATACAGTAAGAGTGAACCCCCACATTGGTGATGTAGAGGAATTAGCTCCCCCCCCCCCCTGCAGAAACACTTTTCAGGTGTTTTTGAGTGTGAAATTGAGCTGTCAGTTACAATTATAATACAAGTATGGTAACGTTTAAGAGTTGTAGTTTATCCATAATAAACATAGATTCATCTTAGCAAGCTGCACTACTGCTGATTATCCCAAATGTGACAATCTAAACTTTGTAATGTCTGCTAAATATAAGAATGTACTTCACAGTGAGTGATTTTAGAACTTTGTCATTTAACTGCGCAATGTGAATACTAATGCTTTTGAAATGGGAGACAGGGTTAGACATTTCTGATGTGTATTTTTTGGCACTTGTTTTCTATTAACTATTAAATCATCCAGGTTTTGTTCCTGAGAGGTTTGGGATAAACTAGTTGTGCTCCTCTATTAAATGGGATGATCTAAGACAGGACATTTTCTACAGTTACAGACAAGACTGTAAAACACCTTCTGATCAGAGATGACAGGAAACAGATTATAGACCCTTAGGTAATGAAATAAAAAAAGTATAAATCTCATAAATAGTTTTTGGTGTTGACAGTACTGGTTCACAAAAGTGATTTACCTGTCAGTCAAATACAGTGCACAGCATGTTGTCCAGAATTTTGACCAAGAAATGCTTCAGACTCAGCTTGCCAAAAGAGTGCAGTTCCGTACTGAGCATTTGTCAGACCTGAGGATGTCATTTGATAGCAGTGTGGTGGTCTTACTCACCACCTAACTGCAACATGTTAACCACCCCAGACCTATAGTATAGTGTAGCATAGTATAGCTTAGTATAGCATAGTATACTGTATTGTGGATTATTTTAGTAAAACACACCACTCAAATTCCCTAAAAGGAGTCTAGGGTTACGGGGATGTACAGGAGTGGGAAGCCATTTTCATAAATCAAACACTGACAGCATTTGCACAATCCTGAGATGTCTTCTGGGGGGGGGGGGGCAGGACAAAGCCTTGCACACCACTCTAGTAAGAGTTTCACCCCGGCACACACACAGTTAAAATAATCAGATTTATGGTCACTGTACCTTGTATGAAAGAGAATTTTCCCCCATGCAAATCAAATTCTTTTTTCAGACTTACACAGTTTTCACACAGCTGCGCTTGCATAGCTGTCTGTTAGACTAGTTTCACACTAAAAGAATGGGTTATCCATAGGATTTTTTCTGCATAATACATGACTAGTCCATTCTGAATGCCAGACTGGTCTTCAAACTGAACCTCCAGTAATCACTTAGCCAGGGAAAGGTTGCCATCTTCTTCTCTTCATAAAATGGTTACAAAAAGTCCAAGAATACCCACAATAATTAAACTTTAGGTGGTGCTGCGGTAGCGTTGTCGCCTCACATTAAGACGCTGACCGGTTCGATTCTCAGCTAGAGAGTCTTCTGCATGGAGACATGCGTGTATGGGCGTACCTTCGTTGAAGGTTGTTTGTCAGGGCTGGTAACTCGGCATGTAAAAATCAACTTTAATTATCATAAACAAACTATACAATAGAAGGAGGAAGCTACTACATGATAGAGCAAAATCCCAAAAAGAGAAGGCATCTCTGATCAGTATTGGCAAAAAACTATGGGCACTCATAAAATCGTCTAAAGCCAGCTCCGAGAGAAAAATTGCACAGGACACTAAGGATAATCACAAGGCTTTCTTTAGTTATGTTAGGAACCTGGGTGGGAATTCCCAGATATGCTCAGAATTAGTCCAAAATGACAAAAAATACACCGAACCCACAGACATTGCCAACATCCTAGCTGACAGGTTCAGCGCAAACTTCTTCCCCCCCTCCCCACCAAAAGGGCAAATATCTATCCCAGCAGAGTGCTGCCCCCTGACATCTCAGATGCTCAGGTAAGAGCTGCCCTCTCCAAAGCAAAAAACACAGCATCAATGGGACCAGACGGTGTCCCAGGCTGCATCCTACATGAACTCCAAGAAGAGCTAAACCCAAACATAAAACTACTGTTCAATCTCAGCCTTACTACAGGATATGTACCCAAAGAGTGGCATACAGCAACAGTGGTCCCTCTCCACAAAGGTGGTGCCTCAAAGGATCCTGGAAACTATCGCCCCATAAGCCTGACTAGCTTGGTCTGCAAAGCTATGGAAAGGATCATCATAGACCTCATAAATAAAGATATAGGGGACCTACAGACACTGGTTCCTACCCAGTTCGGCTTTGTTAAGGGCAGATCCTGCCTCTTAAACCTGGTTGATTTCTTTGAAACAGTCACCAAGGCCATTGTCGAGGGGAAGGTGGTCCACACAGCCTACCTGGACTTCGCAAAAGCCTTCGATACAATACCCCACTCAGGCATTATAGATAAGCTCACCAGCTTAAATATAAACCCCTATGTCACTAGATGGGTTGCAAACTGGCTCAAGGACAGAACCCACATGGTTAGAATTGCTGGAGCCATGTCAGACTCCAAACCAGTCACAAGTGGCATCCCACAAGGCTCAGTCCTGGGACCTCTCTTGTTCGGTATATATTTCTCAGAGGTACAGGCCAACATGGAAGGACTGTGGCTGACCAAGTTCACAGATGACTGAAAACTGGGCGCCATAATCGACTCTCCAGCTGACACAAGCATCCTCCAAAAGGGCCTCATAGAAACAGACAACTGGTGCCAGAGCCATGGCCTCAAGCTAAATGCCAAAAAGTGTATAGTCATCCCCTTTGGCAAAAACAAAGTGCCCACAAATTACCACATAGGTGGTAATCCATTAAGTACAGAAGAAGTAATTAGGGACCTGGGGACCCAAGATGATAGCAATCTCTCATTTGACAACCACGTGGCCAAAGTGGTTAGAAAAACATTTTATATAGCCCACCTAATCATGAAGGGATTCACATCTAGATCAAAGGAGGTCATTGTGCCTCTTTACTCATCCCTCATCAGGCCCATAATTGAGTACAATGCCCCTTTTGGGATGTACCTTACCAGACACCTGCAGCAACTGGAAAGACCACAAAAGTACCTCACCAAGAGGATCAAAGGGCTCAAACAGATGCCATATGCTGCCCAGTTAAAGAAACTCCAGCTCTACTCAGTGGCATACCGCCTGCTCAGAGGCGATCTGTGCTTGATGTATAAAGCCATGTCCAACCCGGAATTAATGGACATGCTGCACCTCAGAAAATCCAAATCCCATCGAGCTATGCGCTCGAGAGACTTGAACCTCAGCAGTGAAATAAATAGGACATGCTGGAGGGACAGATTCATAACCCAGAGGCTCCCTTCACTCTGGAATAAAATCCCAGTCCAGGTTAGGCAGAGTCCCTCATTGACTCTCTTCAAGAGGAATCTTGATGAGTGGATGGGAGATCGTAGGTTTACCCCGGGTATCACTTTTGTGTCACTGTTAGACAGAGGCACAGTATACTAACCTTGAAAAAGGGCATAGCAAAATTAATTTAAAATGGGTGGTGAAAGCCAAACACACTCTGGCTAGGCTTATAAATGCCCTAGGGCAGATAGCCTAGTATGAACCTATGAACCTATGAACACCATCTTTATACAACATCATGGTTATGCTGCTAGACAGTGGGTATGGCAACACTGAACCCCACTCTGTGGAATGTGTCCCCACCCTGGATTATTCAGATGTGTGCAGTCAAAGATATCTGGCTGAAGGCTGTGAACAGCACCACAGACATACCAGACTACATGTCCATCCACATATTCACACCTCAAAATGACAGTGTTCAAGGTAATGCAGTTGGTGTATACATACTCATTAAGGATAGATACCCATCCAGATTTTGTGAAACAATGTGATTTCCCACAGACAATGCAGGTGCCATTCATTACTGGTAGGGCACTTAATAAAGCAATAGCTGTCTACAGGAGCAGCTCCATGTATCCAGACACCCATTCTGTGTATTTGTATGTACATGTGTCTATCAAGATATATCATTACGTCATGTTGAGGGGTAACATTAATTCATCACCAGCTGTGTTGCTTAGTCATGCTGCAGCTCACTTGGCCAAAGGTTAGTCTACGTTCTTAACTACAATGCTCTGGAGAAGTGCCGTGACATCCCCCCAAGGGGAACCGATGTATTGCATCAACTAAAATTCTGCAAAACCCTACCTTTTTGTAAGTTACTGAGATGATCATATTTGTACCATATGGACATGCACACACACACCAAGTGGCCTGCAGTGAGATTAAAACCCCTACCTATCTAGTATTACACACTGTAGATCACAATAGTTATCACATGTACCATAGCATAAGTCGGATGCTATAATGGCAGCTGGTAGTCTTAAGGTAGATGACATCATCAGATCTTGTAGAAGAGGGCAGTTTGGAAGCCAGCAGCAACTTACAGGGTCAAAACGTGCATAACCATTGCAGTTTTATAGCCAATGAGGGATTCTTAGTTGTTTGGCAGGGGGTTACACACACACATCCACCAAGTGGCCTGCAGTGAGATTAGAACCCCTATCTATCTACTCTTGCACACTATAAATAACAGTACTTATCACACGCACCACAGCTGATGTCTGTTTTATATGTGATCGCAGGCAAACTACTTGTGGATTACACAAACTAGGCTTGTGTTGAACAACATCTGTGGTCTGCAGAGTGATATTGCTTTGTACTGTTATCTGCATCTAGTATCCTAGCAGTGAGATAACTGTTATTATCCTAGCTATGTGTCTACAGTTACCAATATGGCCATATGTGGCTGTTTGCACTTGGATGGGCAAGCTTGTGAGCAGGGATAATGTGCCCTGTCCATATGTGTGTAGACAACATTATACATTACACCACCTGCTCACCTACTGCTGTCTATGTGGTGACATCCAGCAAGCACAAGGCTCTGTAGGTAAGTGCATTATGTACTGTTGAGCCCTTATTTTGGATCCTTTGAGCATCATTATAGATGTGTGATAGAGCAGCTTGGAGTAAGGTATCAGTCCCTAGGGCCCTAGGTTGTCAGTGAATATGCTATGCAGTGTCTTTTAGCCAAAGCCAGGGCATACTGGGTACACCTATGTCTGCCTACAAGGACATCATCAGGGAGTTCCTCCTCTGAGTCCTCCTGTGGCTTGTGGCTGTGGTGACCTAAGCAGTGGTGGGGTGGGGCTGTGTATCCCTTCCCTTTGCTGATCCTGCTGCAGCTGTTTCCACAGGATCATACTGTGCGCACATATGGCTGGAGAGTACTGCAGGGCTCCACCAGAAATATTGAGGCACCAGAACCATGACTTTAGAAGCCCAAACACACATTCTATAATGTTCCTAGTTTGTGCATGTGCCTCATTATGCTGATCTTCAGTGGGTGGGTGTGCATTTCTAATGGGTGTCATCATCTATGGTTCCAGGGCATAGCCAGAATCTCTCAGTAAATGGCCATGTGGGATGTCTCCCCTAGCAAACATTTGGTAGAGCTGTGATGCATGACAGATATGGGAGTCATGATAACTTCCAGGACTGCCAGCACACACATTCATGATAATCCCCTGGGAATTGCACATGACCTGGCAGTTGATGGAGTGGTACCCCTTGCGATTGACGTACATTCTACCTTCCTCACTGGGTGGTGCTGTGATCTATACATGAGTGCAATCTATGGCACCCAGTACTTCAGGGTAGTGTGTTACATGGTAGAAGTGTTGCATATTGATGACCCTTGGTGAAGGGAAAAGAAATGTGCTCACTGGCATGTTGTAGCATGACATCCAGGAACTGGTGGAGTACCCTGAATGCTGATGTCTGTGAGACCCCATCATGTCCCAAGTTGGTCTTTGGAAAGTACCTCAGCTAGTATCCTAAGGGCTACACATAGCTTTGTTTCCACTGGGATGGGTCCCCCTCTGTTGGCTCTGGGTCTGAGTTCAGGGTGGCAGAGGTCAGTGAGTTTGTGTAGTATGTCCCTGTCCGCCCTGTAGAGCTCTACAATCTTCAGCTCAAGTAGCTCCTGGAAGGTTAACCTGGGCCTGAACACTCTTCTCCTTCTCTGTCTATTCCTATAGTCAGCAGCAGTAGCATTGCCTTCAGCATCTAGCACATACAGGTGCAGCAGACCTGCAGCAGCCCCTAGCATTCTCACAGTTAAAATTCCCAAGTCTGTACTCCAATGGTGCAGAGTATTGGGGAAAAAATCAGTTGGTGGACACATACCCCTGTAGGGACACACTCAGCCAGGCAGTGCATTATACTCAATTATTGATCTAATGAGGGAGGAGTATACAGAGGTAATAATCTTCGTTTTTTCTGGATGCAATCCCTTTACTTATGAGATGACCCAAGTAAAAGGCTTTTCTGACCACTGCCATTACATGATGGTCAAATGTGAGATTCTTGTCAACCTGAGTACCCAGGTCTCTCACCACAGGTTGTGTACTTAGGAGGTTGCCATTGATGTGGTAATCAGTAGGGACCATGTTTTTCTGAACGCTATGATGATACATTTTTTTGCATTTAACTTGAGTCCATGACTTTGGCAGCAGTCATTAGTTGCTGTAAGACCCTCTTGCAGTATGTTAACATCATATGGGGAGTCATTCAAAGCACCCAACTTACAGTCATCCGCAAACTTGATCAACCACAGGCCTTTTGTCTTTGCCTGGACCTCTGAGAAGTAGATACCAAACAGTATGGGTCCCAGGACAGTTCCCTGGGGGAACTTCACTAGTGTTAGGTTTGCTATCAGAGGTGGAGGTGCCTGTTTTGACCTTGTGGGTCCTATCGGTGAGCCATTTGGCCACCCACCTGATGAGATATGGATTTACGCCAAGTTGTTGTTAACTTTTCAATGATGCTCGAGTGGGGGATTGTGTCAAAGCCCTTGGCCAAGTCAAGGTAAGCTGTATGTACTGACTTTCCCTCATTCAGGTCCTTGGTGACAGTCAAAGTCAACCAGGTTCAACAGGCAAGTTTCGCCCTTGATGAATAAAAACTGTGTGGGATCAAGTGCTTGGAGATTGCCAATGTCCTTGTTTATGAGATCCCTAATAATGCACTCCATGGGTTTACAGATCAGACTTGTCAAGTTAACAGGGCAATAGTGTCCAGGATCAGTAATGGCACCACCTTTGTGCAAGGGGATGGCAATGGCAGTTCTCTACTCTGCTGGAATAAAACCTGTACTTAGGCTGTGGTTGAATATGGTGCTCAGTGGCAAAGCTACTTCTTGCTGGAGATGGTGCAGAATACAGCATGGAATACTATCAGGTCCCATGGAAACTGTGTTCCTTGCCTTGGATAGGGCCTTTAACACTTAATCTATGGAGATGTGAGGTGTGAGACAAGTATCAGGGATGTCAAAAGGGTCTTTGGGGGGGGTCATGAAGGTGAAGTTTGCACTGAACCTATCTGCTAGCAGTTGGCTAAGTCAACAAGATCAGGATCAGTAGCCATCACAGACACAGATGACCTCAATTATGCACCCGCAGCACTAGTACTTCCATGGTTTCATCTGTTGTGGAGGTGTCTACACCCAGGAGAGGATGTCACCATTGTCATGGCTGTTATGGCAATGGCATATCACAGGAGCATAGGATTATAGGAGGCTACTAAGCTAAACGCCGTAGAGCCTTTTTAAGCATAGCCATTCATGCCCCAATCTTTCTGATTATCAATGTCAATGGGCTAGAATATCTTTGGTTTATGTCTTTGCTTTAGGGCATCTACAGACTGCCCCTGTTCATGATGGCCACAAGCAACAAACCAGGGGTGAATTTGCAGCTTCCCATCTATCGGTCCAAACTGCACTGGAATAGGCCTAAGGAAGAGGTCTGATTCCTCCAAATATGTTTTTTTTTATGTGACAGATGAGGCATAGATCCTTAGATCAGGTAATTCTAGTGTTGTTTGTTTTGCAATTGTGTAGCAGATCTGTCAGGACTGCATCTTAAAATACCTTGTAAGTTAAGTATAAATTGCCCCTCAGTAGTTTGCAGGAGTGTATTATTTTAGTGAGAAACCTCTATGACCACTCTAGCTGTTGCAAATCTCTGATCAGGTGCATGCTGAAGGGTAAGCGGTACTCAATTATTAGTCTAATGAGGGCTGAGTACAGTGTGACTATGATCGCCTTAGATCTGGATGCCATGCCCTTACTTATAAGCTGCACCATGCAGAAAACTGTTATTTCTACCGTGGACACATGGGGATTAAAGTTCGGATCACAGTCAAAGTGAGTTCCCAAGTCCTTTACCACTGGGCTTACTGTTAGGAAAGTGTTATCAATGTTGTAACTTGCAGGGGTGGTCTTCTTCCCAAAAGGTTTAACTATGTATTTTTTGCACTGAGTTTTAGGCCATGGTTCTGGAACCAGTTATTTGTTTGTCCTCCTGAAGGATATCTACATCTCTGGGGGTTTCAATGATTGCACCCATCTTGCAGTCATCAACAGATTTGGTCAGCCTAGCTCTTTACATTTGCCTTGACTTCAGAGAACTCATGTGTCTTATCTGTGAGCCCATTGGTTATCCATTAAATGACATATGGATTTATACCTAAATTTGTGAGTTTGTGTATAATACTCAAGTGAGGTATTTTGTCAAATGCCTTTGACAGGTCAGGGTTGGAAGTATGTACCATTTTGCCCACATCCAAGAAGACGTCCACCAAGTTTAGTAGGCATGACCTGTGCTTTACCTAACTGAACTGGGAGGGATCCAGTGTCTGAAGATTTCCTTTGTCTTTGTTTATCAGGTCCATAATCAATCTTTTCATGGCCTTGCATATAAGACTATTCAAACTTATGGGTCTGTAGTTGCCTGGGTCTGTTAATGGTCCACCTTTGTGTAGAAGGATGACCATTACAGTCTTCCATTCCCTAGAGATGAAGCCTGTCTGGAGAATGTGGCTGAACAGAGATTCAAGCTATTTAAGAGGCATTCTGGGATATCTCAAAGCAGACATTGTTCAGTCACACAGTACCTCAACATCTGTCCGGGATTATGGTACAATCAGTGCAACTCCTGGTAGACCAAGAGCTCCTGGGAATTTGCATGCATGGAATTCACATACCTCTACCCTGCATACCCTGGACTTATCCAATACATCAAGCTGCAGTGTTCTAACTGCTGCTTAGGCTGTGTCCCAACAAAACATCAGTCACACCATCACAACCCCAGAACATCACACACACAAACTTCTACTGACATTGGCCCTTCACACACACACACACACACACACACACACACACACACACACACTCTGAAAGACAATAAACACAACAGTACATTTCCATATAATAAATCTCAGCAGAGTCAGCACTCACATATTTTCATGTGAAAGATATCCACTCTCTTCCCCACCTTTACAATTGTTAAGTGTGTCCTTCCCTTTGTACATTGTTACTTGGATTGCCTGTCTGAAACACAGAAGGACCAGCCCATGCATGGGTAAGCACAGTCTGCTATTAGTTTTCCATGCATCACATTTACTGTAGTGTATCTGCTTTAGCCTTTTCTACTATGTTTTGAAGTTGTGTGCAAGCTGCTGCCTCTTTAACAATGCCAAGCATACTATGCCCACCTCCATATGCCATGAGCATCCCCTGCTACTGACTCCTCCTATGACTCCTCATGTGACTCTGTCTCCACTTCCTGGTGGGCTGGAACTGCTGCAACTGCAAGTACTCAGCCTGCTGTAACTACCTTCTAAGTATGCTATTGAGTAACACTGCACATACTGACAGTGCTTTGGAAATTTACCAGGATCATACTGCAAGGCACCACTGGGTGAATCCAGTCAGTGAAAACATGCCTTCAGCAACAGCAGCCTAAACAGATGCACAAACATGTTTTTGTTTGCAATTAGCATAGTTGTACCCATGGTCTGTTTAATTTTGTAGATATCTTAAGAGTGTTATGTGCCAAGGTTCAATGTCATATTCAGCATCACCAAATGAATGCCCTGGGGGAAGTCACCCATTGCAAATTATTGATGCAAGTCACATTTGTGACATATGTAGTAATCATAATAACTGCATGGGTGACCTGAAGACACTTTGTGGATAACACCCTGTGCATTACTGTGCACCTGGCAGTTGACAGAGTGAAACCCTTTATGGTTCACATACATCCTTCTCAGCCAATCAGATGGGGCCTTTATTTCAATGTGGGTATGCCCCCAGTGCCTCAGGGAACTGGGCTATATTATAGAAGTCTCATGTGGTGTTGGCTGCTTCATCTGTGGTATGTGGGAACCACATAAACTCCCCCACATGCTGAAACATGGCATCAAGAAAATAATGGTGTATTCTCATGGCAGATGCGTGACATACCTGCACTGTGTCCCCAGCAGATCGCTGAATGGCCACACATGCCCTAGTATCCACCAGGATAGGTATTCTATGACTCATATGGGACTGCAGATGAGGTTGACACGTCCACAGTTTTTTGCATTGTGTCTGTATGAACAAGGTACTGATCCACAATGTTGGTTTGGTGAAACCCATGAAACATTAAGCTCAGTTGGATGACCTAGTGCCTCTGAGGCAACAATTTGCACCATCAAGCAAATCAGTGGCAGTCAGAGCCTTTTGCAGATACACTTTTATTAATGCTGCAAAATTCCTTAGCATTGTTTTGCTGTTCCCTTACTCTGAATGCAAATATTTATCCAGGTTCAAACATGCAGCGGACACAGCCTGGTTGGGTGACATGTATACATTTATAAATCACTCTGCTATTTTTTGTCTCATTTGCATACCCCGAGATGCTCACTGTAATAAGGTTGTTCATTACATTGTCATTAAATGGCTATTATCGTATACTCAAATGTGCTTCTCTGCCTTCCCAGCTTGATGCTGTGTTTCTGAATCACACACACACACACACACACACACACACACACACACACACACACACACACACACACACCCACAAACACACAGACACACCCTGCATGTCACCACTCATCATGCAAATTCCCTTACCATGATCTGGTCCTCAGTTTTGATAGGACTTACTTGCCATATAATAAATATGTCAAACACTTCTTCTCCTGCTTTAAACATGAACAGTGCAGTGGCTTTTTTAAAAAGATATAAAAGTACATGACCAAGAGGTTTACACAAAAAATATATTCATCATTAAGTTATCCGTCTCTGATGCATTAAAATCATGGCTAATTTATTCAAAAAGGTATCATAAAAAGTTATTATTTACTTTAAGTTCACATCATTTTTTTCAACTTTGACTTGTTGGTGAACCGTGGGAACTCCCATTTTCATACACAGTGAAATGTGATACATTACAAACATTCAGGCATTCAAACCAATTCATTAAAATATTGATATTAAACCAGTTCTAAAATTGATTTGTCTTGAAATCATGTACAAGATCCAATAATTGCTGCCGAATCACTTTATTAATCTGCATAATGCTAAATGTAATACCTTTCTGTGTAAGTGTCTATTCCTGTATAGCTGTGGGTATGGGAAATTAACATGCATTGTAAGATTTTATAGCGCTGCATAGCTGAATCCTCAATAAATATAATAAAGCATCAGACAACAGTGAACAATGATGTTTAAATTGCAAGGTAGCAAGTAATCTGCATATCCTTATTCAGAAAGAAATGAGACCAGAGACCTATAATGAAACAACATATGAATCAACTGGCACTTGCTGTAAAACAGAGTGCATAATTATACAGTACAAAGACTATATATTTCCATTTTTTAGCAAGTGCTGTATAAAGCCAATGAATAATTGAGGCTATTAATACTTATACGCAATGCTGGTATTTCATAACATCAAACAAGCATTTTTAACCTTACACAACCTCCCAACTTTTCCTGTTAGTTGATTACTAAACTTTTTCACAGTGTTCCTGGAATATTAAACACTTAGTAACATGCACATAAGCAAGAATTTATTCTCTGCAAAGCATGAAACACATAACAATAAAATAATATTTAGAAGAAAATATTGCCCCACATAGCTCAGTATATATTTCAGACTTTGTAATATTTTGTGAATAAAAAATATTCGCTGATAAAAGGTAGATATTAACTGAAGAAATACATGTCATGTCTATGATGATTGTCTGAACCCAAGACCATATATGCCTGCATTTTAGATGTATTAAGAGGAGACTATAATGATGAGCCTATTTATATATACAGGCTCAGATTTCTGTAGCTCTCTCACTTCTAGGAAGCTTTATGACAACACTGTGTACTGAAAAGCCCTTCTAGGAGCCTGTTCTCAGCCTTCCAAAATTGCCAGCATGGCTGCTAGCTGAGAAGGCATCCACACTGCAAATACCTTTAAAAGCCAAGACGGGGAGAGAAGGTGACATCTACTAATAATGGTGTATACAGAAGCCAACAAAAAAGAAAACTGGAGTTCATGTTAAAAAATATCTACAACCACATAAAAGTATCCCTGAAAAGTAGAAATATTTCACCATAACTACTCAAAGATGAATGATAAAACAGTCTTCACCCTGTAATCACTACAGAAAATCCAGACTCAGTGCTTAGAGCACAAATCAGCTATCTTTTAAAATATGCTAATGTCCTTTAATAACACTGAAGCATGTGGTAGTATTTAATGTCTGTTTACTTGTTTTTTTTTTTTTTTTTTTTGGCCTGACTATATTAAGCAAGGTTGTGTCTTTATACATTTCTGAGCCATTGTGCTGAAACATTTTCATAAAATTTACATAACTACCACAGTGCTTTAGGAAAAAGACAGGCTTGCAGATATTTTTAAACCTTATTTCCATGCTTTGTCAGGATCTTTCTGTTTCCTGTATACATATTAACCAGAAACTCCACCAAACACCACTACTCCTCTTCGTCACCAGTAAATAACAAAAAGTAGTCCGCTTGCTTTTACCATAAAGGGTATCCTCCTATATTACTCATGCCACAAAAGCCAGATGTAAACCTCTCCAAAAAAGCAAATAAATCGCTCAGTGGATAAAAACGAACCTTTAATGAAACACCAAGACCAATATACCACACAAAAAAAGGATTAGAATTTGATATTGGCATTAATACATACTTCGGTGTGCCTAAAGAGAGCATTATTATCATTTCTTTTATTTATGTCTCTTGTGTGTTCATATACCCTTTGCTTTAACTTACGTTCGGTTTTTCCGACGTAGTATTTCCCACAAGTCAAGCAAAGTGCAAGGTAAACCACACCCTGAGTGTGACAAGTGTGGTAGCCCATACCTTTCAATTTTAAGTTCAATCTGTCTAACCAAAGCATTTTTTCCCCTAATATAAAGGTGCATTGCCCACACCTGCCACACTTGTATGTTCCCACTTTTTTCTGTGTTCCACTTCCATGAAGGGCCTTTTTCCTTTCAAAAAGTTTCTTGAAATTGTTGTTCTTCCTATACCCAAACGTCAATCGCTGTTGGAAAATAGGAACATCCACACAAGTTTTAGAGAACATTCTCCATACTTCATTAATGCCCCTTTGTAACCAGTGTAACCCTTTGTAATATGTAACCATCAGGCGAGGTGTATTATTCTCGTTCAATGAATTATTTCTAGTTCTTAAAGAATTGTCTGTAGTATGTCCAGATAAAACATAGTTCTGTGTCAATAGTGGCCAAAAGTGGGTATTCCGTTTTCTCATGACCTCCCTTTTGACATTCTTAATAAGCCTAAGTGGATACCCCCTGTCCCTAACGAAACTTTGAATTAAATCCATTTCTTCTACACATGTCGCATCATCACTTGTCATTCGGGAGGCCCTGATCATTTGGCCCTTAACTATATTTCGCCTAAGATATAATGGGTGGTCACTCTCAAAGTGTACATAGGAATTAGAGAAACATTCCTTTCTAAAAACACGGGATTCATATTTCCTACATGATTTGTTTTTAATAATGGTTACATCCAAATAATTTATCTGATCATTATTATGTTGGTAAGTAAACTCCAAAAAGGTTGTTGTCGTATGTAAGTAGTCCATAAATTCCTCAACCTGTTCAACTGACCCTTTCCACACTACAAGAATGTCATCCAAAAACCTAAAATATGTGGTAATATATTCCCAAAAATTGGACTTAAAGACATATTCTAGCTCCCAAAAAAGCATAATAATATTAGCATAGGTAGGGGCGCATGAAGAACCCATTGCCACCCCTCCTATCTGTTGGTATATGTCCCCCTGGAAGTACAAAAAATTATTCTTTAAAACTAGTTCCATATTTTCAAGAATTAACCTGAAGTCAGTCGTGTTACCTAAATTGAATTCCACTAACATATGTTCAAACCAACGAGTGGCACGAGTAATATAGGAGGATACCCTTTATGGTAAAAGCAAGCGGACTACTTCCTGTATACATATTCTTTGGACCTTATCGTTTCCAGAAACTGTTTGGAGACTTAGAAATCTAACATTTTCTGACTTTTGAACTAATTTTTAACCTGTTTATGAATAAGTGATGTCATACATGTTCCCTGGGGTCTATATCATACAATTGAAAGCTGATAACTCCAAAGCACAAAACAGCGAACTTCAAACCTCGAAAGTTGACATTGAATCCACAAAAAAAAACTCGTAATTACCCAAAACAAAAAAAAAAATGCTCTATGCAGGGAGGCAAGCCCCCCTGCACCCCCCACACCCCTGCTACTTAAATATGCCAACTCTGAGACCGAGTTTTTGATTTTCAAGGTTTGAAGTTCAGAGTTTTGTGCTTCATAGTTATCAGCTTTCGAGCTTATGATAGAAACCCTTTGTTTTATTGCTGTTGATCCCCTTTTTGTTACTTTATGTACGGTATATTATATTTTGCATAATATTTTGAGACAAGGCATTTATTCCATTTTCTTTTTCCATTCTTGCAACTAGAAATAATATTAAGTTAATCAGCAATATATGAATCAGTTTTCTCTGTATTGACACTTTTGCATGCTTTATCACAGGAAAAAAAATATGTCATTGTCAACTTCCATTATACAATAAAGGGTTATTACTATTCCATTACATGCATGCTGTTTGGATAGTCCATTCAGCATGCCTGCTGTAAATCAAGCATATATTCATAAAAAGAAGTCCAGACACTGAAGCAAGGTTGAGCAAACAGATTTCCCATTGGCATGTGCTCCATTCATTAGACACTTTGAAGAAATCAGTTTATTTTTAAGTGCAAGTAGAAATAATAATAATAATAATAATAATAATAATAAAGTTTGCATGAAATAATGCACAGCACTATCATGGTGTAGTTGCATTACAATTACATTATGATGTATAGCATTATAATCATGTAGTTCCATCACATAACATCACATCACATTATGATGTACAGCACTATAATGATGTAGCTCCATCACAATCACATCATGATGTACAGCGGTATAATGGTGTAGTTCCATCACAATCATATCATGATGTACAGTGGTATAATGGTGTAGTTCCATCATATCACATTATGATATACAGCATTATAATTGTGTAGTTCTATCACATCACATCACATTATGATGTAGAGCACTATAATGGCGTAGTTGCACCATATCACATCACATCGCATCACATCACATTATGATGTAAAATGGCGTAGTTGTATCACATCACATCACATTGCATCACATCACATTATGATGTACAGAACTATAATGGTGTAGTTCCTTCACAATCACATCATGATGTACAGTGATATAATGGTATAGTTGCATCACATCACATTACTATATACAGCATTATAATGGTATAGTTCTATCACAAAATGTGTTTTCAGTTTCATTTTGCAAAATCACTGTCATAGTCAAAACTGTGAATTTTGCAGTATCAAAGTTCACTTTTAAATTATTTCATTAATTCATGGCAATCTTTGCAATCTGGGAGAACTAAGAGAAATAAAAAAGGGACAAACAGTTATACGTATATGATATTGTAAAGGTCACTACCCCATACTATTAAAATGTACCATTTAAGTTGGTATAATGATTTAAATGAATTGCTTGCTCAGCAGAGGCAATGCTGAAGAAATAAAGATAAATATGTAACAAAGTTTTATGAGTGAAGGCCATATTAAGAAAATGTTTAAGCAAGACTGTGCTGAGGTAATAATGCCTATTTAAAGAGAGCTTAATACAATGTCATTTTCAATAGTGTTCAGTCATACTCTTTGAGATGCAATATATTTTTAGTGTGGAATCTAAATTATAGAAATGCGTGACCTGGAGTCCTATCTGGATGAGAAGAACTGAAGAAGGTTCATGTCTGTAGTACCTTTTCCTATCAGGCATTGTGGTACCATTCCACAGTGGTGGCACTCAAACCAGTTAGGGCTTTCCAAATTCAATTACTGGCACTGATTGAGTTCTACAATCACTGAGCAATACTACAATGTTCTGTTTTTTAGGCACCACTTTCACTCCCGCAATGCTTTGATGCTTCCTTTAGTACTGTTCATAGTTTCATAGGTAAGTATTAGGCTAGCTACTCTGGCAGGCCATTTTAAGCCTAGCCAGTTTTCCATTCAAAGGTGGTAATAAAAACATGTACCTTATATCTGTGAGACAAACACCTTAACCATTATGTCAAACCCACTTACATTTTTTTCTATACGGGTGAATTGTATTTTTGCCCCGTGTAATGCTCTACATTGTTCCTGGTCCTTTATAAATCATACAGTTCCTTATATCCATGACTATTTTTCATTATGTTAATTATGTAGCCTGAACAAGGAGGTTTAACTTGAGGATTGACTTTTTCATTTAGTTATTCTCATCTCAGTCTTGGAAATATGCCCATAATGCAAGTTTTGAAGTATATTCTAGGTGTCCTTTGAGTAGTCCAGGCTACACTTATGGATCATAATACTTTTCAAAGCTGTCAAGGCACATTTAAAATTGAACATTTATTTTTATTAAATAGAAAATGTTCAATAATACAGTTATTTAACTAGCAGGACACTGCAATTTTTTTCATTTTTTTATCAACAAGCTTTACCTTATTTACAATAATCTCAACCCAGTACTAGGAGTCATACAAAAAATTATCTTATTAATTTAGCCAAACATTCCTACTTTAATCAACAAAAAAATTGTATTTAAAACATGGCTAATTTTTCAACCAGGGAATTGTTTACTTTGTTCTTACTATTCACTTTAAAAAAATATTGTATTGCTCAAAAAATCTTATGTGAACTTTCCAACTATGTTTTGAATAACCAACTCTTCCCCTTCTCATCTCTCTCCTCACCCTCCCACTCCATCCGTGTGTCTTCTTCTGGATGGTCATCATCATCAACCGTCTTTTTTCCATTTTCTATATGGGGTAGGAGTGTCTTGCCAACAGTCCCCATCTCTCTCAATTTAATGTCACTCCTCTACCTTCTTCGACAGTCATGTCCAACTATTACAGGTCTTCTCTCACACAATCAATCCATTTGCTAGATGCTCTTGTTTCCTCTTGCCTTCTTCCCGGCTTTCCCAAATCTTCTTCACCAGATTGTCTTCTGCTTTTCTGCACATGTGCACAAATCACTTTAATCTGTTCTTTTTTTACTTTTTCTGCAATTGGAGCTATTTTCATTTGTCCCATGGTGTGCATCTTACCACTCATTTCAGGCTCTTCATCTCCATCAACTCTAGCTTCCTCAACTGCTCTGCCTTTGTTGCTCAGGTTTCTGTACAATACAGTAGCACTGGTTGCACCACTGTTTCTTACACTTTACCTTTCAGCTTTTTTGGCATTCTTCTGTCATACACTACCCCTGTCATGCTGTACCACTTGACTGCAGCCCCTCTGATTCCAGCTTTGACCTCCTATTTTCAGACTTCCATTTTCCTGAGCCAACCCTCCCAGGTACTTGAAGCTGTTACCTCTTCCACTGTTTTCACTTTTATCTCAATTCTCAGCTTCTTCTGATGCCCCCATTTGCTGCCATTAAAACTATCTTATCTGTGTGCAATTTCATCCCATGCACTTTCAGTTTTGCATTCCATTCCCCTATTCTTTGTTAAAGTTCTTGTTCAGAGTCTGCCTATAATGTCACATCAGTGGAGTGTAATCCCCTAATTCATGACACTGCTACTCAATGCTGGGAGTTCTGTCTGCATCTGCTCTTGTCATTATACTAAGAACTTTCTGACATCTATGACACCCTTTCACAATGCTTTCTTTCACCCTCAATCTCCCTCTGCCAAGATGGCACATGTACTTTGCCATCTCATCCATTGCATTCCATAACTATCCTTGTTATTTTTTGGTTCTCACTTTTCTCTTCCCTTCCACTGCAAGTTGATTTGTTGTCCACACTGTCTCCCTTCCTTCTGCAGGATCCCTCTTTTTCCATTTTTTATTACCTTTTCCCCATTAACATTATAAGCCCTGTCAGTTTCTTGCCTTTCTCAGGTACCTCCTTCTCAAAGCCCAGGAGGAAAAGTTTTTTGACATCTCCCCATCTACAGAATTAACATATTTACTAGCTGCTGTACATCTGTTTTAAAATGTTCTAGCCTTTCACACTCCCAGAAGATATGTGTACAACTGCCTCACCCACACCCTCCTCTCCAACATCTCTTATCTTCCAAAACAAGCATCCTTGGTATTCTTACTGGAGTGCAAAATTATTTGCGGAGACACTTCCACATCAGTATTCTAAACTTTTGAGCCTTAGTAGCATTCCTTAATAATTGTACGGAGTTTTCTCATTTGCCCTTATCAATATTAACCTGCAGCTCTATTTTCCTTTCTGATTTCTTTCTGTCTTTCCTGTTTTCATCCACTCTGCATATCCACTCCTTATATATTCTCAGAACCTTTTGCACTTTTCTCCTCTTTCCACCTTAAGTCTATCTCCTTTATTATCTTTGGAGGATCTTTACACTCCCTAATCTTGTTTTTGACTCTCACCATCATGGTCTCACTCCTGATATTCCCACATTACCTTCTCATCAAGGTCTAATAATTCCTATGTCTTAATTATTTCTCTAAATAAAATTTGAGGCCAAATGGTGTAGATGTATCACATCACATTGCATCACATCACATTATGATGTACAGCACTATAATGGTGTAGTTCCTTCACAATCACATCATGATGTACAGTGATATAATGGTATAGTTCCATCACAATCACATCATGATGTACAGTGATATAATGGTATAGTTCCATCACAATCACATCATGATGTACAGTGATATAATGGTATAGTTCCATCACAATCACATCATGATGTACAGTGATATAATGGTATCTCTGGAATAAACTACCTATCTATATCAAACAAAGCTACTCATTAGCACTCTTCAAGAAAAATCTTGATGATTGGATGGGAAATAGGAAATTCACCCCGGGGATCACCTCTGTGGTTCTGCTTGACAGTGGCACAGGAAAATAATTTTCTTGGGTGGCAAAAGCCAGGGTACTTTTTTGGCTGGGCTTGTATAGGCCCCAAGGCTGATAGCCTAGTACCTACCTATGAACTCAGACTTTATATTGCCTTTTCCTCCATCCCCATATTAATATTTGTCTTTCATTATTGCTTAACTCACCCGTCCTGCTGCACCTATTTCCATAAATATTTGACTTCCTTATTACTTCAACTGGTGGTTTGATATACATTGCAAACAACAGAGGCAATAGAGGCCACCCCTGTCTTGTCCCTCTTTCTAGCTTAACTTCATGTGACAGTCTTGCTATTATTTTAATCTTAACTGTTCTCTCATTTTCAATATTCTTGAGTATCCTCACTTATTCCTCTAAATAAAAAATATGCCTCTACCTGACCACATCAAATGCCTTTTTAGCATCCAGTGATATCAGAGACAATTTTCTGTCTGTATCCTGAGAATCTTGCATTAAAAGGAATGTCCTAATCAGGTTATCTGCTGTTCTGCAGCTTGCAACAAATCCCGTTTGATCCCCTGTAATCCCCATTGGAAGTAATTTCCCTAACCTATTTCCTTGACTTTGTATAAAACAATTACAATCATGAATAAGGATGGATATAAGTCTATATGAGGAAAGGTAATTAGGATTTTTGCCTTCTTTAAGTAACACTGCTATTATTGCTCCTTCCAAGAGTTTGGTGGGAGCTCCCCTTTCATGCTTCCTTTGAATAATGCCACCCATTTTGTCACCTTTACTTCATTATAGAGTCCCCAAAACTCTATGGGATGCCTGTCACATCTTGGAGTTTTTCCAATGGCATCCTGCCCCATGCCTTAATCTCTTCCTATCCTAATATTGGATTTTTCAGCCCCTAACTTTCCTGTTCCTATACCCGTCTTAAGTTTGGGTATTCCCAATCCTCCTCTTCCTCTGTCTCCCATCCTCACCTCTGGTGATCTTCCATGGAGTACAGCAATTGATTACATTCTGTAAAGGCTTCTAGTGTCTCTTCTAATGCCCTCCCTAAATTTTGTTCACTGGAAGACCCTCCCAAACTTTTGCTGTCTTAATCTCACTCCTAATGCCTGAGCTGCTCGTGGAGAATTCTGAAAAATATAATCTTTCTACTCCCACTCTTTTGAGCCAAAATTATTATATCTTTATTTTTATCAACTGTTTAATCACACTGTCTTTCTGTAGCTTTTCTTGCCTCTACTCCCAGTCTTATCTCACTCTGAATCTCTGCTAGTTCATTTAACATCTTTTTTTCTTACTGAATCACCAGCGTTTCTTTTTCTCCACCTCCAATGACTGTATTGTAAACATAATCTCACACTTCTTTTTTCCCAGTTTTCTCCTGATGCTTCCTAATCAACGTTTAAATTTTGTATGATTAACCTAGCTGTCCAGTTTCTTGCCTCCTCCTCCTCTACTATTATATATCCCAGACCACTCCAGTGTTTCAATAATTTTCCTTCCCTAATTCCTCTCACCATCATGCTTATCATCGCATGATTACAGAAACTTAGTGCCTCAGACTTCAGCTTTCTAATCCACTTTTGAAATTCTGCCATTATGCAAGCCATCTTTATCATTGACCATCCCCGAAATTAAACTGAGTGGTAGATAATTAATCTCCCAGCCTTTCTATTCCTTCCACTCTTCATGTGTCCCTCCAATCCCCATCATCTGTAGAAACATTTGCAGAAATTTCCCCTCCTTTTATATCCTTTTAGTTCTAGGGCCCCAGTCCACTTAATCTCTATACGTAATGATATTCAAATCACCAATTCATATGGTTAATCTTCTTGGAAATTTACTAATTCTAGCAATATTTCTCTTAACCTTTTAAAAGTTGTTTTGGTACAATATATACTGATATAATGGTATTCCTTTGTCCTTCTAATCTCCCCTTAAGTCCTACAAATATTCCATGCCTGTTCTTGACTTTACTGTCAATATCCAATGGACAGTTCTTTCTAACCAGCAGAGTGGTCCTTCATTGCCTCTTATTTCCCCCAGAGGTACTAGACAATAGTTTGTAATTACTCCCAAGGTATTTTTATAATCTTTCATAAAAAAAAAATGTATCTCTTGTATTGGTAATACCTGGGCCTTAATTCCTGTCATATAGCCTAATACTCTGTCTCTCTTAGCTTTGCTCACAAGCCCTTTTATTTTCCAAGAGCAGGTTTTAAATATCAGGTCTCCCATCATTTTCCCCATTTTGTTTACCATCTTTAATGGCATGCATCATCCCTGCAATTTGCATATCCTGCCATCACAGTTTGCTATAATTCTTAATCGGTCTTATATTTCCATTCCCACCTCCTTTCATTCATTTCATACTCCACTAAGTCATCTGCTTATTAAACCTCCCCTTAACTATATGCATATCTATAATGTTCCCTTTCAACTTCAGAGTGCCTGTATCTCTGAAACATATGGTTCTCCCCTAACCCTAATGCCTGCCATTACTATGAATGTGCATATGATTCCCTTAGAGTTCATAACATGCTACTTGGATGTTTTTTGTCATTTTTAGTGCTCTTCCTGTCCTTGTTACATCTTCTCATGTTATGAAATGTTCTCGTTGTACTTATGTCTGACTTCTTCACTCTGCTTCTTAATCTCTCATCACTGTCACCCATGTCCCCACTTATGGGGCCATTGTTTTGAATTACTTTCTCCTCTGTCATCTCTTATCTTATTTCACTGGAGTGCTAGTGACTGTAATATACTCTGTAAAGTATATGCCCTAAATTCTCCTCTGTTGTCTTGCCTATTCCCCTCTAACTGTCAAACTATCATGTCATCATGTCTGAGGAACAGTTCTGATGTAAGTATTCTACCCCTTCCAGTCATTTGGGATCTCTCCTAATGATCCAAGTATTGCTAATGTCTTACATTACTGTTTCATTTGCATCCACTCCCCATGGAGTTCCACCCTGCTCCCAACAATCCTAAAGACGTGATGAAATCAAATTTCTGACAGGTATTTGCTTGCTTACTATCCACTGTAAATGCCTCTACATTGGTGCTGGGAACTTTTAAAAACTCAGTCTCTTACACATGAGTCCTTCTATCTCCACATACCAGACCCTTCTCACCTTTAAGCATGAATTGCTGTTGCAGTTGCTAAAATACTTCAGAAAGAAAACCAGAGTGACATGATTATCTGGCCATTTTATGCCACGGTGTGATGACTCTTTCCAAAAACAATAGCTCCATTTTGACCAATCAATCTCTTAACAATACCCACATTGCCAATGTCTTGAATTATTGTTGTTGTTACAATTATTTCAGCTCTGGATACAGTCACACCCTCCTCTAGACTACCCAAAAGACTGGATGAATCATTGTACCCCCGCAACTTGCGACTCAGCTCACTGATAGATGGATGCTTCCTGCCCTCTATAGTAACTTCCACCCTGGATGGTTCTTCTACCTACTTAACTGAATAAACTACTTCAAACTTCAACAAGGCATCTTTATCCCTCCCACAGGAAGGGGATTGGAGAGTCTCATAGATCTACTAGCTAAAGGGAGGGTATAAGATCTAGCAATATAAAGAAAATATCAGCTGAACATGGGAGCAAAGGAGGTGCACTTTTTAAATTTTTTTGTTGGCAGATAAGCCCACTTGCCACAAGAGCTTCTGTTTACAAGTGGTCCAACCACACTGCCTTGGTTTAGTTATTTGCTTAGTGTCACAAAGTATGCAGATGCAGTCTTAGGCAATCCAACCCAGGGTTACAGAGTAAAGATCATCAATAGGTCATAAGTTTAACCCCCTGCTACTGCTAGCACTTACTTCATAATTTTGGTTTTCAAAAGATGAGGACATCAGTCTGTCATCTGAAGGGAGAGCTATGTAAAACTCATTATTAAAAAAAGTTATATGATATGTAATGCAAAGAATAAACAGTGACTACTTTAAAGACATTGAACTAGAGTGCTGTAGTTCACAAGTGTTTCACAATGAAAATCTCTTTAAATTCTAAAGCTGGGATTCATGAAGATACAAGAGTGAAATTACAGAGCCTTACTCCATAGTGCTGACTGACTTGTAGGAAGTATCTGTGTAGGTTATGCTAGATACATAGTGAAGGTGTTGCTGTGGAAGACAAACTCCATTCTCCCAGTAAGATTCCTAACTGTATACTGATGAGGTGAGATTTACTAATGGAATCAGTATGTTTGTCATTAGCACAGAGGCAGCAGGTCAAAAAACATTGAGCATAGCATACTGGGGCTAGCAAGAAAAGGCACTATGTGTGATGAGGATGGGTGGAGTCCACAGCAGTTATCAAAATCTAGGGTAGGTTGCACTGACATTGAGACAGAGCATATTGCTGTCTCACTGTTGGAGAGGAGTTAATCTATAGGCTCAGATTAATGATATACCATTGAAGGAAAAGGAGATGGATGGTAACAAGTGGCAAGACAGATGGACATGGAGACAAACTCCATCCACTGCTAGGATCGTGCATAACAGACTAGGCAATTAGCTCATTGACAGGCCAAATAAGGGTAAACAAGGGACTTGGATTACTAACAGGGGTGGATGATGGTGTTGGGAGGGGCTTCAGTCAGTGACTAGTCAGCTGGTGGTATGTAAAGGACATTGATAGGACAGGTGAGGGGATACGCAAGAAACATCCATCACTGCCAGTGCACACAGGGCACTACAGGGAACTGCAGTTAGCACTGGGATGCATGTAGATTTCAGTGTGGTTTCACTGGCTGTCAAGATGGGAAGGCTTGGTTATTGTTGCTAGGCTGACTGAAGGGTCAAGCAGAGGTATAACTGTAGGGGATACAGGATGTACATGATGCACAACATATGCCATATTTCCATATTTATCCTCAAGACTGACATTTCAGATTCCATACAACTACCAGCTTGAGAAGCCTCTCGCAAACCGCAACTTCTAAACCAGACTAAATTGGCTTTAATTGTTTGATAAGTCAATGCAATTCTCTGTCTGACTTTTAGAAATCCAGTTGTGCACCAACAGGACACTATGTAAGTGCTGTAGTGGTGATATGCACAACTGAGGATGTATTTATGTGTTGCAGAGGTGGTATGCATGACTGAGGATGTATGTAAGTGCTATAGTGTTAATATGCACAACTGAGGATCTGATCTGACTGAGTTATAAATGAATGTGAAAAACATACTTTCTGCCTTTCCAACAGCAGCACACACAAAAAACAATGGGACAGCAGATGCTTAGCTAACTTCCAGTCATAACTTTGCACAGGCACTAGCGGTAGTTATAGTGACTGGACAGAAAGTGACAACAAATCATGTCTGTACTACACCATTCACAGTTACTTAGGTTCAAGCTCTAGAGCTTAAAAACAAAGAAAAGTGACAGTACTGTACTATCGGGCAGATGTGTTACTTATAGTAATAGAGCAATAATAGCATTACAAAGCAGTTATTGTGAATTTGTTTTGTCATTACATTTATTTTTATTTTTATTTTACATTTGTTAACCGGGCTAGTCTGGCTGGATACATGTCCATTTTCAGCAGAGGCCCGAGGAGAAAAGCTCCATTAAAACTAATAACTAACAGTGATAAAAATTATCAAAAATTTAGACAAACTAAAAAATTTAAACACTCAGACATAAAAGTAAACAGCAAATAAACCAAATGTGAAAAATAAGTAAGGAGATTAGGAACAGTTATTATGTAGTTTAGAAGAATTCAGAGGTAGTAGGAAAAGAGATAACAGTGGGGAAGGTAGTATTCCAATGAATTATTTGCTAGGGAGAGACTGTCGGGGAAAGAAGAGGACTGAGAAAATAGTTGTAACATATGGAGAGTCAGTAACAAATTCACTAGTTACAAGTTAGAATAGTACAAGTTAATCCAGGGTACTAGTATTAGGAAAGAGAATAGCATTGAAGTGAACTGAAAGTATGAAGTATGGAAAAAATGACAAGATGTAGCGATACAGCATAAAGAAGGAAGAAGTAGGAAGAGAAAAAGAGAAGAAGGAAGAGTCAATAAGCAGGTAGGTGAAAAGAGGGATAAGTCAGGAGTAAAGGATAATAATTAAGAGTGAGGAGGAGGGGACTGAAAAGAAGTGCATTCTATGTTGAGCTCAGTCAGGATTAGCACATGGGCATAGCCAGTGAGTTTGAAGATGGTGTTTTATTTGTTTTTTGAAAAGGTTGGATGAGCTTAGGGTGGTCAGTTCTACGGGTAGTTTATTCCAATATGATCCAACAGTATTTGCAAATAAGGAGTCACCTGCTTTATTGTGGGATTTGAGAGTAGATACTAGAAGCTTGTTGGCTGAGCGAAGTGAGGTAAGGTTTTTATATGGGGTGATTAGGTTATTAAGTATGGGTGTATTGGAGGGGTGGTGCAGAATGTTAAAAGTGATGACCAATTGACGAGGCGATTAGGTTCTGAAGTTCTAGCCAGTGAAGTTTTTTTAGATTGAGACAATGATGAGTACGGAAAGGGGATCCTGTGGCAAACCTGGCAATACTATGGTAAGCTGTGTTAAGTTTATAAAGGTTGGCTTTGGAAATGTTGATAAAGGATGGAGAGGCATACAATAATGTGGAGATGAGGTGAGTTTGGGCAAGAGACACTCGGGTGGTAGCACTAAGAAAGGGCTTTAGTCTGTAGAGGGCACCTATTTTCTTGTTTACGGTCTTGATGGTTATATCAATATGGTTATCAAAGCTTAGCTGATTGTCAATAGTAACGCCTAGTAGTTTGGTGGAATAGTCAGGTATAATTCTAGTGCCATTACAGGACACCAGGGAGAATGAGATTGGGGTGGATTTGAGGGTTGGGGTGAAGAGTAATAATTTAGTTTTTTTGGGATTGAGGAGGAAACAGATCTGTTGGAACCATTTTTCTGCTGTTGTAAAGACCTTTTGGGTGGAGGAGTGGAGTTCTTCTGGAGATGGAGCAGAGCAGATGAGAGTAGAATCATCAGCATACTGTATGCAAGTGGATGTTGGAAGAGAAGTGGGAAGATTATTTATGAATATTGAGAACAGGAGGGGACCTAAGATGGATCCTTGTGGCACTCCGATAGTAACTGGGACTTGAGAGGATAGATGGTTGTCCCAGAGGACTGCTTGTTTTCTATTTGTCAAGTAAGATTCAAACCACTGTAGTGTTAGTGAATCAAGTGAGAGGGATTTTAAAGTATCTAGGAGAAGTTGATGGTTGACCATATCAAGGCTTTAGAGAGGTCCAGGAATAGTGCAGAGGAGAAAAGGTTTTATTGCGATTTTTATTGATCACGTCAGTGAAGGAGAGGAGGGCAGTGGTAGTACTGTGGTGAGGCCTAAAACCATGCTGAGAGTCTGCTAGTAAGTTATTATGCAAGAGATGATGTAAGAGTTGATGGTGTATGCAGCGTTCCATGATTTTAGATAGTGGAGAAAGAAGGGCTATAGGCCTGAAATTCGAAAGTTCGTTGGAGTTTCCTCCTTTATGGAGGGGAATGATATGGGAGATTTTCCAACAGGATGGGATAGTGGATTCGGTTATGGTTCTGTTAATTAAGATGGAAACTGGGTAAGCTAGTTCAGTTGCTGCTAGTTGAAGATATTCAGCTGGTAGATTATCAGCAGAAGGGGTACAAGGTTTAAGTTTTGAGAGTAACTTCTGTATATAGGTTGTGGAGACTGTATTAAGTGTAAGAGTAGGGGTGCTGTTTTGAGGAGAGGAGGTTGTTTGAAGGGGAGGAGGGGGGGTCATAGTGTTAGCTAGAGTAGTGACTGTTTGGGAGAAGAAGTTGTTGAAAGTATCAGCTATCACATTAGGTTGGGTCTGAGCTAGGCTAGTTGGTGTAGGTGTTTTGGTGTTTCCTGGGTGGAGCAATTTATTGATTCCTGACCAGAAATGTTTAGGGTTTTGGTTTTGTTGATACTGCAGGTAATAGTTCTTTTTATCTAGATAGGTGAGTTTTTTTGTTATGTTTCTGAGGTGTTTGAAATTTTGGTGGTCAGTTGGGTTTTTGGTGGATCTCCATTTATTCCATGATTTATTTCTAGCTAGCATTGTTTGTTTGGTTTTTTTGGAAAGCCATGGGGCTGCTTTGGAGCCTAGTCTAATCAATCGAGATGGGGCGTGATGCTGGAGAATTTGTAGGAAGGTATTGTTAAAATGGTTAACTGCTTCTTCAAGTGGGAGGTGTTTTAGAGTTGACCAGTTATATTGTTTGATTTCATTACGAAAGGATGCTAGGTTAAAATTAGTTTTGTTGTGTACAGTACGATATGTAGCCTGCTTTGTCCCTTTCTTAGATTTGTGACTGTGAGGAATATTTCTCTTTCATAATGTCATTGTCTAGGATGACGTGTGCCAAAATGAGTCAGTACTATTGTTCAAGAAAGTAAGCAGAACCAATATCTTAGAAGCATAATTCTTTATACATTCCTTTTTGTCTTTCTGTGCAAAGGGGAGTCTAAAAATGTTTATTAGTTCATTGGGGTACATTCAGTGACTATCAGAACAGCTGTTAGTCTCATAGCAGTTTTGCTTTCTATAAATTTGTATAATAAATGTTACTTCAATCGGTGTATCTTTACATTAGTAGATGGTTAAATACTTTTACCCTCTTTCAGCCATTCCTTCTGTTCTACCTGCTACCATCAACTATATTCAATGTTAATGCCTTGTTATTGCTTATATTTTGTTATGAAGTTTACATTTCTGTTCCAGTTTTTCTTTTTAGATAGATAATAATGTTTGTTACTGGGTACATAAAATAAATAAATGCATAAATAAATAATTCATATTATCTGACTGTGGACCAGAATGTGGCAAAGCAGTCAACAGAAAGACAATACTGGCCTGATACTTAACCTAAGCATACAGCCAAGGTAGCAGGTAGGCTGTGGTCCTTTCTCTCATCTGGCCATTTTAACTCCTAGCTTAGGTGACAGGCTGCATTTACAGTTCTTTTAACTCCTAGCCTAGGTTTGCAGATATAGGTTCATAGGTTCATAGGTTCATAGGTTCATACTAGGCTATCTGCCCGAGGGCATTTACAAGCCTAGCCCATAGTTTTGTGGCTTTCGCCACCCCTTTAGTATGGGGAACTATACCCATTATTTTGCTGTGCCTCTGTTGAGCAGTGACACTGAGGTAATCCCTGGGGTATATCTGCGATCTCCCATCCATTGGCTGTACTTTCACTTCATTTCCTGACTCAGCCTTTGTAGATAATATAGTATGCAATCTTTTTCTTCTGATTGGAGCTTCTATTTTTCAGTTGAGTGGAATGTACTGGATTTATAGCACTGGCAAAATTTACTCAGGGTTGTTTCTTTTACCCACCTTTCCACACCCTCTTATTAGGATGGAAAAACACTGTTACATTACTTATTGCCATAGACTCCTACCAGCCCCTTTCTCTCCATTTTACTACCTATCTCACCTTCCAGGGTACCTTGTTATACTATCTGTTGCACCTGTGACATTTCCCCATCACACTCTATCACTATCTTTACAAGTTATATATATATTTATATATATAGTATACATATAGGTGAAATATATGGGGATATGCTCTAGAGAAAAGAGGAATGAAGGTTAGCAGGACTAAGACAGAATATATGTGTGTGAAAGAGAGGGAGGATAGAGGAATGGTGAGGATGCAAGGGAGTAGAGGTGGCGAAGGTGGATGAGTTTAAATACTTGGGGTCAATGGTTCAGAGTAACGGTGAGTGTGGAAGAGAGGTGAAGAAGAGAGTACAGGCAGGATGGAATGGGTGGAGAAGAGTGTCAGGAGTGATTTGTGACAGATGAGTACCTGTAAGAGTGAAAGGGAAGGTCTACAAGAGGGTAGTGAGACCAGCTATGTTATATGGGTTGGAGACAGTGGCACTGACAAAAAGGCAGGAGTTTGAGCTGGACGTGGCAGAATTAAAGATGTTAAGATTTGCACTGGGTGTGACGAGGGTGGACAGGATTAGGAATAAGTATATTAGAGGGTCAGCCCAGGTTGGAAGGTTTGGAGACAAAGCCAGAGAGGCACGGTTACGTTGGTTTGGACATGTGCTGAGGAGGGATGCTGAGTATATTGGGAAAAAGATGCTAAGGATGAGGCTACCAGGTAACAGGAAAAGAGGAAGGCCTAAGATAAGGTTTATGGATGTGGTGAGAGAGGACATGCAGGTGGTTGGTGTGACAGAGCAAGATGCAGAGGAGAGGAAGAAATGGAAACAGGTGATCTGCTGTGGCGACCCCTAACGGGAACAGCCGAAAGAAGATGATGATATAGGTGAAATATAGTAAACATATAATACACACAACCAAATGTAACATAGTGGACACATATCCACAACAAAATAGAGAAACATACAAATCAGCCACAGGTAATGACCAAATGATTCATACAGTCCACATATTATAAGGAAAGATAACTGCATTTCCAAAGAAACTACTGTTCTGGTTCCTCCTAATGTGCAACCGTGTTGTTGTGTCTGTCCCATTCATTTTTAATTTCCCCTGCTATTTGTAGATAAGCTGCAAGCATGTATCATAGTGAAAGCAGCATGTTCTCACCTTACCTTCAAGGTATTTCTTTTATGCCTTAGTTGTGTCT
>NC_056725.1:222614926-222619926 GCF_019279795.1 Protopterus annectens | reverse complement strand
GAGTGTGCCATGTTTGGTGGCAGAGGCTAGATTATTGGTGAAAACAGAGAAGAGTAGGGGTCCAAGGATGGATCCTTGGGGAACCCCTATGGAGACAGGTAGTTGGGGAGATATGTCATTCTGCCATACAACAGATTGTTGGCGGTCAGACAGGTAACTCTGAAACCAGTTGGTGACTGATTGTGAGAAGGATAGGTTATTGAGGACAGAGTGGGACCATGTCAAATGCTTTAGATAGGTCTAGGAAAGTAGCAGAGGAGAGATAGCCATTGTTTTTATGCTGAAGGATAGTGTTAGTAAAGGAGAGTAAGGCAGTGGTGGTGTTAGTAATGTCCCTCATTCCTACTAACTCTGAATGGATTAAGTGATTTCAAATGATGGAATTCCAGCATTGATAATGAATCATTGATAGCTAAGATTTTACACGGCCCTTCCATGAGAAATCTACATTTGAGTACAGAGAAAGTGGCAGTGGTCTGTCATAATGGCCTAAATCTTTGATGGTGTTGATTTTCCTTGTAAAATGCTTCTACCTACTCAATGTGTGACAGATGAGAACTGTTGTAGTTACAGAAAGCATTGGCATAGTCAAGGATTGGTCTTACCATAGATTTATACAGGGGAAGCAGTACACCATTAGATCCATGCATATGTATAATTTCTACAAATCTGAAATGAATTGCTGTGATATATGTACCAATATTATTTACTGATAATGCAGATCTCCTCTCAGCAAGCATTGCTTTATTTATATACTGTATTCTTAAATATGCCTGACTATTAAAGTAAAAAAAATGCATTTCCAAACTTTCCTTTGATAGCCATGTAAACAGGTAGAAGCTATAACAAACCCTCCACAAGTGCAACATGGATCACACTAAGCAGATGTTTATTTACATGTTTTAATTTACATTTTGGTTACCAGGGTAGAGCACTGATCACAGAATGACCAACTGCAGGCTCGGACAGTGTTATAATCACTTTGCAACAATGAAAAGCAATGAAACAGCAAATATCAACAGAAGCATAATAGAACAGATACTGTAACAATAAAAAGCAGCAAACAACAAATGTTAATAGAAACGTAACACAACAGCTATGTGACTAAAATACATAGGCATGAATGTAAAAGAAAAAAAAAAAAGTAAAAGATGTACAAAGACGTTGAAGTACAGGGGAAAGACTGATAGTTACATTTTCCATAAGGTTTTATTAATTTCTCCAAGTTTTTGGGTTTCTAATACCATGACAGGAATGGACCCCCATTCATCAGTCAAAGTATGATTAAATTTCATAAAATTAGTATTGTTTCAATCTTTGATGTCAGCCGGAAGTGCTCTTCGCAGCACCCGCAATGTGCCCAGCATTGATTCCTTCTGCAATTCATGTGAAGTTACATGTATCGGTAAAATATCTAAGTGTGATTGTAAATTCTTTTTTATAAGACCCGTTGCTCCTACTACTGTTGGAACTGTCTGGGTATCCTTCTTCCACATTGTCCTTATTTCTGCATACAAATCCTAGTATTTTATGATTTTGTGTCTTTCTGTACAAAAGTCACAGTAGTCACTGGTTATAGCAATTTCAGTGATCAGTGCTACTTTGTCTACTTTTCATAGACTACTATTTCTGGTTTTCTCGCATCTATTTTTTGAACTATTGGTAATGGGTGATCCTATGTGATATAAACTTCATAGTTTTCTATAATGCTTTGTGACTCATGTTTCCAATGTTTTTCAGCTACTTCAGTATTATAATGTTTGCACAATCCCCAGTGCAACAGCTTTGCCACATTATTATGCCTTTCAGTATACAGACTTTCTCACATTAGTATATCACAGCCAGCAATAAGATGTGTGACTGTTTCCAATTCTACTTTACAAAACCTATATTTGTCTGTTTTTCCTGTATTTTCAATGAACTCTGTAACCCAGCATGTATGCAATCCACTCTCTTGGGCTGCCAATATTAACATTTCATCTTTTGGTTTACATTCACATCTCCTTAACCATTCCTACATTCAATCCTGATCAACATGAGGTTGTTCCAAGAGTTTTCTGTACTTGCAACTATATTTATGAATTTTCCACATTTCTTGCCTTCTCATCTGATCCTTCACCTTATATTCTTTCTTTTGTTTTTTTGACATACTCAGTTGCTGCTTCATTTGTTTCTGCTTCTAGTTTGATTTCCATTCCCACTTGACACCAATATGATATTGCTAAACTAAGCAGGGAAATAATCCTCCTCATGTTTTAAAACTTTCATTATATTTGGGTCTTGTGGGGTCAACAGATATATAGTCCTACAATTGCAGATCTATGCATATAATCAGTTTCGAGAAAGCCCATACCTCCTTCAGAATGGGTAATATATAATCTTGGTATACAGTGATTTTTATAAATCATTTGATAAGCATGAAGCATCCTTCTTGTTTTTCTATTCAACCAATCCAACATCTTTTGGGACCAGTGAATCACTCCAAAACTGTAAGTTAGGGCAGGAAGTACAAATTAGTTTATAGCTTGGACTTTGTTCCTAGATGTCAGCGTTGTTTTCAGTATTAATTTTAGTCTTCTAAAATATTCCTTACTAAATTTTATTTCCATTTGTTCATGTTTTATTGCTGATTCTTCATCATTTCCCAAATATTTATACACTCCCTCTTGTTCAAGTTCTTTAATATCACATTCCTGTCCCAAGCTGATGTTTTCTTGGTGCTACAGCTTTCTTGCTTTAAAAGTTGCTGTTGCACATTTATCAAGACCAAATGACATTCTTATATCATCTAAACAAGTTTTGACCACTTGCAGTTGGGTTTTCCATTCCTCATCTGATGAGCTATATAGTTGTAAATCATGTTGGTGTTACCGATGTCCATCAACACTACTCGAGAGGGAAAAAACAGTGCCTGTAATCTGACAAGTATATAACTAGTAAGGCATACACTTAATTGGAACAGTATAGCATAGGAGGTAGTCAGAAAGAAAGAAAGAGGTGTTAACTCATAGAGGAAATGTATATTAAAGTAACGTCTCCAGTTTCCGAGTATTTGCATTTGTGTTGACCGATCAGGAAATGTTTGAATTTTCAATTATAGTTAATTGCATATGGTATCGCAGTGGGTCCTTCCTGTGTGAATCAGTAGAATAAATCCCTCTATACTCCATGGTGAAAGAAGTTTTTTCCTACATGGCATCGGTGAATGTTTCAGGGTACAGCACATCCCTGTCACAAATCTTTACTTAAAACTACCTATGCTACAGTATTCCTCATGTATTCTGGTATTCAGAAAAGCCATATGACCATATGCCCCATTTTACCAGGTGGAATGAAAGTGCCTGACAAACATATGACTTTGCTTGGAAGTAAGCAGTATTTAAGTAGAACTTTCAGCATTGAGCTAATGTTTGTTAGCTATATCAAGCCCAGAGAGAGAGAGATCAGTTGTACAACTTCTGGGACTTCAGTGGCAGCAAGGAATGGGATATCACTACGCATAAGGTTCTGAGATGTTTTGTTATAATCATATAATCATTACCAGATCTACAATTCACTCTGTGTGTGTGTGTGTGTGTGTGTGTGTGTGTGTGTGTGTGTGTGTGTGTGTGTGTGTGTGTGTGTGTGTGTGTGTGTGTGTGTGTTTATATATGTTTGCTAACCTAAGTAAACTAGTAAGTATATAATACAGTGATATGTACAGAATATAGAAAATATTTTACAAACAGTGCAAACAATACAGAGGCTACTAAATGTGAACTCACAAATGGTGCACATTAAAAAGTACTGTAGATAGGCACAATAAATCAAGTACAAGTAGGGTGATGACATCATGGAATGTACAAGTAGTGGTTGAAATAGTTGGGTGGAGTTGGAAATGGGATATTACAGATTATACTAAATGGTAAATGAAAAGAAATGCAATTTTATAAAATCCTGTAGGAAAGGGAGAATTTGCCAAGAGAGTTGGCTATAAACAGTATGTTTAGAGCATAGGTAGGTAAGTGGTTTTGGAGATAAAGAAGTGGTTATATGTGGACTGGTTAGTGCTTTCTGCAGGGCAGTGACCATATGTAGTGAATGGTTGGTGAGTATCACATATTGATGCAGCTATATTTTACACCCTCACAGTAATAAACCTATAGTATTACTCTGACTGACTAGTATGAAGACAGTGATCATATCACTCCACATTACTATATGTGCTTTCTCCTTTCAGGCACCTTCATTTTGGCAAGCTCTCTCCGTTGACATTTAGGAAGTCAGCACTTATTCCAAATTCAGGATGTAAGTCAAAAAGCACTTCATCATCCAAGCCAAATACTCCTGCTTCAACACAGGACATGTTACCTAACCTACCTCCTTTCTGAGTCTTTCTCTCTCTCTCTCTCTCTCTCCCACTCTCTCTCTCTCTCTCTCTCTCCCTCCCACCCACACTCTCTCTCTCTCTCTCTCTCTCTCTCCCTCCCTCCCTCCCACCCACACTCTCTCTCTCTCTCTCTCTCTCTCTCTCTCTCTCTCTCTCTCTCTCTCTCTCTCTCTCTCTCTCTCTCTCTCTCTCTCTCTCTCTCTCACTCTCTCTCTCTCTCTCTCTCTCCCACTCTCTCTCTCTCTCTCTCTCTCTCAGGATTCACCAAATATTGATCTACTTTATATATTGTAAATTACACTCTGCTTAATTGTACATTCCACTATTCTTATTCAATAAATGTATATACACTGTTTTTCCACGTTATTAGTCTGAACTATTCCGTTACTGCTTACATTTCTTTAATTGTTGTTTGTGAAATGTTTTCTATTTCTCCCAGGCTGAGCCTGAAATTGGTTAATATAAACTAATGCACTACTTCAGTAAACAAATATAGATGAATAAATATCAAAAGTAGAAGTGTATTCCAGGTGGTAAACCAATGCTGAGGAGACTCATTTAGTTGTGGGAAAACACAAAGAGGGTTTAGTACTGTATGGGTATCTGAGGACTGGGACTAGAGTGGATATGA
>NC_056725.1:222559926-222609926 GCF_019279795.1 Protopterus annectens | reverse complement strand
TGCATTTAATTTTTTATGCGTTTTTAATAAGGTTAAAATGTCCTGCTTTGTTTGTAATGTGAATATGGGTATGCTGCTTTTACTTGGGCCTGTTTATTGCATCGTTGTGCTGGGTAAATTACTCTTAATTGCTATGTTTTGAGGTAAAAGGAGTCCATGGAGTCTGCTGTACATTGTAGTTTATTTTACTTCTCTTGCAAGAAGTATTTTTAAAAGGTAAAATGTTTACGGACTTTTTTCCTTTTTTTTTTTTTTTTTTGTGGATGCATGCTCAGAAGTTAATGCAGTGTATTTGAGATTGCACTAAACCATGTCGTTGTTACAGGGTAGTTTGCTTTTAGTGTGCAGTTTGTAATTTTGTGTTTTTCTTTGCTTTAGCTTTAATTTGCTAGTGTGCAGTATGTAGTACTAGGGTACAGTATGTAGTTTTGTGTTTTTTCTTTGCTTTAGCATTGACAATAAAAAGTCTTAATTTTATACTTGGCTTGTATATGGTATGTAGATTTTTTTTTTAAGTTTTCTTTCTGAATAGTCATGGTTGGTTTATGAATTATTTTACTTTTTAAATTAACAAGTGTCTGTTTAATGAGTAGTGTGTTTTCTATTCCTTTAAAGTTTACTTACTGTTACAACTGAGTAATGTGTTTTTGTGCAGTAATGCTTCACTTCCTTTAAATGGTTTGAGTTTTCAGAATGCTGTAATGTCACAATGTGGTATCCATAACTGTAATACTGCATCTCCTTTAACACCTCTGATGATGTCGTGGTGGGGGTGTGTCCAGTGTCATATTGGTCACACCCCACTGTCCTATTGGCCACACCCCCATGTCCCACTTTGGCCTTGTTAAAAGGTGGCAACCCTAGATTGGGGATAAGATAGTAACGTCATTAATGAATAATGAGAGGAGTACTTGTCCAAGATATATCTACAGATATGCAGACAAAAACGCGCACGCACACACACACACACTCACTCACTCGCACAAAATATAGAAAGGGGATGAGATACTATCGTCATTAATATGTAATGAGAGGAGTACTTGTCCAAGAGATATATACAGATGAGCACACAGACAAAAACACACACACATTCACACACACACACACACACACACACACACACACACACACACACACACACACACACACACACACACACATTATGGCTTCAGCGTATGTGGTTGATTGTTCTTTTATCAAATACCAATTTGTCAGATCTGTTTGAAGGAAAGACTTGCAAGCTGCACTATTTTCTGATGTTGAATGCAGTTTGTGTACCACTTGGGAGGGCAGGTTGTTGGAAGCATGAGGTATGTAGGAGTACATTTGTGCAGTCAGATAGCACAAAGCATTTCAGTCAGATTGTGTAAAAATGTGAGTAGGAAGGTTGCTCTTACCTACAATGTCATGTGATCTCAGAGTTAGTAAATTTAGAAATGTGTGGTAGGGTGAAAGGTGCAGGAGACTTGCCCCCTGAAAAAAAAAACAAATCTGTTGTGCAGCTCAATGCACCAGGATTCAGTATATATTTTTTAATTAAATTAATTCTGGATGAAATTATGTCTGACAACTGTTGTACAGTCATATGTGTGTGTCTGTATATTATGAATAGATAGATAGATAGATAGATAGATAGATAGATAGATAGATAGATAGATAGATAGATAGATGGGACAATAGATAAATGGATCAATATATGGATAGGTAGATAACAAATGTACATAAAGATATATATATATATATATATATATATATATATATATATATATATATATACAGTATATATTATATTTAGTTGTAGCTGATTTAAGAGAAGTACATGTGTGTAACACTAGTGTACTTTCATAACAACTGATTTGGGCAAGATCCAGTTGGTTGACAATGGTTAAGTGTTTGGGCCGGGAGTTAGATAAGGGGATGTATTTAAATGTGTGTATGTGTGTGAGTTTTTTAAAGTGAGGGTGTGGGTTAGGAAAAGGTAAATGTAGTGCTTGCGCTAGTACATGTGAGCTAGGGGTTGTATGTAGTGTGTGTGTGTGTGTGTGTGTGTGTGTGTGTGTGTGTGTGTGTGTGTGTGTGTGTGTGTGTGTGTGTGTGTGTGTGTGTGTGTGTGTGTGTGTGTGTGTGTGTGTGTGTGTGTGTGTGTGTGTGGGTGTGTGTGTGTGTATACATAATGAGTGTCCAAGCTGTCTTGTGTAGTGGTAGTGTTATAAGAAGGGCTTTTCTAAGGTACACTGCACATTAGGATTAGAGGAAGGGGCAGGGTTAAGGTTAGGGTCAGCACGTATTATTAAGGTGGAGAGGGGAGCATTATTTGAAATACCTAAATGTAATACTGGTTTCTAACATCATTGCGCATTAAAGTTAATACAGTTTGTATAATCCATTTTTATGTAAACTGCATCAACGTGTATGTGCTATGTATACCAAACTTCAGCATTGTTTAGATATATCAATTACATTAGTATGAGTAACAACACAATGCAGTAAACCTAATCTCAGATGACGACCTCAAGGGTCTTGCACACTTGAAGCTGATTGGATTCTCTGACATGAACTATATTCAATTAAGAATTATTTGTTTGTCTTTAGAAATAAATTAATTTTGCTGTCATTCATGTACTGCACCTTATATAATTTAAGACACTTAAGACTTCAAGTTGCTATTGTAAGAAATTTACTTACAGTTAGCTACCCTTTAGAAATATCCCACCTGCATTTCTCAGCAGGAGCCATCCTTTTAAAGTCACGCCATGATATGCATATGTGCCAGACCACCTCCTACACAGTCACACAGCATGTAATTATACACAGCTGCCTAATAATTTTGTACCTCTCAAGTCCTTCATCATTTGCCTCGCTTGTTAAACTACGTTATATGACATGTCAGTAGCTCATTGGATACTTTTTCTTTTATGTCTTAATCCCTGATAATCTAAAAGAAATGGAAACATTTCCCACAGTAACAGCATTTCTATAAAGGGATCTCCTGGTATGACTTTTTATTTATACAGTTGGTTTAGAATCTTTATATTTGCTTGGAAGTTTATGTACTGTGAAATTTAAATGTTAGCAAAATTCTAAATGCTTTTCAGACAATTGCGTCTAGGAAACCTTCTACAGTCCCATCCTGTTTTCACAGCCAAATGTATATATGGCCATACTATAGAACATAAATAATAAATCTAAACTGTCAAAAAAAATAAAAATGCATATCTCAAAATATACTCAATCAAAAGGAACATTGCAGAATCTTTCCATTTCATAAAGTTATTCTGAATTGAACTCATTTCACATTGTTTAGATCCATCCCTTTCAACCTCCAAGAGTTAGAAATCATAGAAATGGCCTTTAAAAATCATAGCAGAGGGTCAGAAAAATAAGTATGTACTTTTCTCAATACAAGGTCTTCATACACTAGACCCTATATGATTAATATTAGTGAATTTTTGTATAGACATTAATTTTGTATTTAATAAAATATGCTCTCATAAGCAGGCCCAAAATTACTAGAGCATCATAAATCTAGTAGGAGCAAGGCTAAATCTGTGGGCCATAACACAGTGCTATGCCTAAATCATAGCAGTTGAGATGTATGTCTAGATCTAGTTATAGACAAACATTCAGGCTCACAAAATCATTCCACATGTCAGTTAAGAGTTTTATACAGCATAAATCATAAATCTAAAATGTCAAAGAAAAAAATAAAATGCATATTTCCAGCTATAATCATTAAAAAGGAACACAGCAGAATCCTTCCATTTCACAAAGAGATGTTGAACTGAAATCATTTCACATTGTTTAGATCATAACTTTCAACTTCCAAGCATTGCAAATCATAGAACTAGCCTTTAAAAATCATAGCAGAGGGTCAGAAAAATGAGTACTTATTTTTCTCAATACAAGGTCTTAATATACTAGACCGTATATAGTTTGTATTAGTGAACCTTTGTATAGGCTTAATTTATGTATTTAATAAAGTATGCTCACATAACCAGGTCCAGCTTTACAAGGAATATAATACACCTAAGAGGAGCAAGGCTAAATCTGAGGTCCAGAATCATAGTGCTATGTCTAAATTACTGCAGTTGAGAGGCATGTCTACATCTGTTTGTAGTAAAACATTATTTGGAATCACAAAATCATTCTGCATTTCTCTTAAGAGTTTTTCAAGCAAACAGAACATTCATTTACATGTAATGTTCGGTATTTAGTTAGAAAACAGGTTCTGTTGTACAGGTGTTTCTCAGACAACCCCTTTTTTCAAGGTGTACACTGTTTTCTTACTGTATGTTTATATGCCTCTAAGAAAAGATTATTCTTCCAATCAATAGGTTCATATATTCATAGGTAGCTACTAGGCAAGCCATCCAGGAGACCATGTAGGAGCCTAGCCCAAATTCCCAGTTACCACAAAACACTGTCTGGTTAAGTGACTTGCTCAAGGTCACATAATTAGACAGATGAAGGCTGGGGGAATCAAACCCTGTTCCACAGGAAGCAGCTTGTTAAGAGCTCGTAGCCTTAATCCTGTGCATTAGCTGTCAGGCAGAAGTTTACAACACACTTGTTGAAGCACTTAGTAGTGCTCACCTCCCGAACAGAGCAGGGCTGTACATGATAACCCTGATGCAAATTTATGTATAAGCATCCAGTCATCAAAACTAGCCTTAAAAGTTTCAAACCCTGCTCCCTTTACACAGAAAGGAAGAACATTTACCCACCACATCAAATAATCGGTATGCATCTAATTGATGGCATAATGGCTTTAGTTTTGTAAGTGTTATGAGTTTCATTACTGTGATCCATGCTTTGGATGAGACTTTAAGTCAAGGTCCCATCTACATGGTTAAGTGGTAGTTGAGGTGGCTATTAAAGATCCCATGGCTTTTATTGAAAGAACAGTAGAAGATGTTCCCCCGTCAAACTGTCTCCATAAAGTAGCAAATACAGACTAGTTGTGGCTGAGATGACAAGAATTGCGTAAAATGATGCAGCCTAAGTGTTTGTCAGATAAACTCATTTAAGTTAAAATGTTACCCATACCCTGGAAAAGCTAGTAAATGAAGGATAGGAGTAAACAGTTAATTTCAAAAAGGCAGTTGGTTAAGTCTTGATACAGGGGACCTTCTGGGGAAGATCACTGACGGCCACCCCCTGTGGACAGTGCTCAGGGCCACAAGCCCAGCCAAGGAATGTTTGCACCCCAGGTGAGCATAGGAGGAGTTCACAAGCATGCTTCTGTCCTGGGGTCAGCACAGAGGGACATTACATTATGCCCAGTAGCCAACAAGGAAAGGACTGCAAGCCGATCATACAAAAATGATGGCATTTGCATGATGGTACACTGTGACTGCTCTGCATTTTCCAGCTAGCTCATGAAATTTGAAATCTCCTTAGGGATTGTTTAAGTCCAGGAACCCAGATTATCTGTGCTCCACAAAGACAGAGGGGTTGTAGAGTGAATCTGGTGGTTAGAGCAATACTGAGGCTCAAAAATAAGTTAAAACAAACAATTATCCACCTCAGACTAAATACCACATTGGCCTCCATTGAAAAGAGACCAGGAGCTTAATCATTTCTACCCAATTAATAAAACAAATCAGATAAATAAAATCTCCACATGCATGCATACTGAGCTATGGAATATGAAACAAAAATGGTGACTGACCTTTGCCCAAGATAAAAGCGAATGTTTTCCTTTCATATTCCATAATCCAGTCAATGCATATGCAGGAGATACCTAGTGTGTGTGTGTGTGTGTGTGTGTGTGTGTGTGTGTGTGTGTGTGTGTGTGTGTGTGTGTGTGTAATTTCACCTGTATAATGACTGAGTCTTAGCCTCATCTAGTCAGACTAGGACTACAATAAATAATTTGAGCAATTAAAAAAAACAGTCCAGTCAAGCTTAAGGTACAAGACTGTGAACCATTAAATGTCACGCCAAGCCTGTACAACATGAAGTTGTACAATGTCATGTCAGACAGGACAGTGTTAAGTTCTGGGAGAAATATTTTTGAATGCTGTTTTTTTACAAGGTTTTTAAGAAAATAGAAGCAGGGAATTGTTAGTTTAAGAATTAGTGTACAATTCAGCAAAGAGAAAAAGCAATGCCATTTGCTGTTCAGAGAAAAAAATAGTTTTTCAAACTGTTGTGTACGTTTGAGGGTGCCTGTATATAACTACTGTGTGAAAATATGGAAGAAAAAAAGTAAAAAGTATAATAAATGAGAAAAAATACTAAAAAGGGGAAAAGAAACAAATCAAAGAGAAGTAGTGTAGGATCCTTAGGTATGGTACAGCAAGGTTTTTCTATCAGTTAAAGGAAAGTAAGTGTCCTTAAATATTTTTTTCATAACTTTCAGATCTTAAAACAAGATTTGAAGTATTACTTTGTATCAGATAAGCAGCTAGGATCAATAGATTCACACAACGCTGCATTTTGATGTATTTCCACTCCTTATAGATCTGTGATGTGGTTTGGAGTTGGCTTGTTTAATCGTGTAAAATTACCAATGAACAGGCAATATTTGAAAGTGCAGGGTATGAAAAACACTATGATTATTTATAGAAAATGTACTGCAATGGAGAGATTACCCATTGTTCATTACCTACTAGTCATTTTGTTATGTTTACATTAATATTTTTTAACTGAATGAGCTGCATGTTACTAAGGGCGTAATGTAAACTTCCATGGGGAGAAAGAAAAATATACTGCCACTGTCAATGTACATTGCGATACACTGGAGATATTGCTCTTTGCTATTATGAAACTATGGAATATGTCCATATTTTCATAAATGTTTCCAAAGCCAAGTGACTTACAAGACTTACAAATGATTGCATGGTATCAGTTGAAACCTTACATCATGTTGAAGAAAACTGTCACTGTTGCTTGTATGTTTCTCAAACTCTTAGTGAAAAATTCTGTGAAAATATAAAAATAATGGGTGGCAAAATTCCTAAATCAGAGACAGATTTTAAATATTTCTCTTATACATTTAGAAAGTTGCTAAAATATGTTCTGCATTAGTGTGAATTTTTTGAAGCATAGGAAGCTTGAAACACAAATATCTATCATTATTTAGTGACTTCACTCCTCAGTGATTTGCCATAAAACCCCAAAATTTATGAGCAACATATTAAAATCCCTTCGTAACTGTACAAACAGGGCTACCCCAAGGCTCCAACTTTGGAACCCTATTACTTAATATCTTTATTAATGACTTCCATTCTTCCTCTCCACTATCTTCAGTTATACAATATGCTGATTATTCCACAATCATCTCCTGCTCTGACATCTCCCATCTTCATACCCTCGCCCAACAGTCTCTGCACTCAGTCAAAAAAATGGCTAACTTCCAACCAACATCTACTTAACCCTAAAAAAACCAAACTTCTGTTCCTCCCTAAATCTCTCCAACATCATAAAGCTTCCTTTACTGTCTCCTCTCTAAACAACACTGTAATCTCAGGTGAACCTCACACAAAACTCCTAGCAGTTATTATCGATGGCTAGCTAAAGTTCGATCTCCATACTCAGTAGGGCATTAAAAAGACTAATCAAAAGTTAGGCCTGCTATACAGGCATACAAAATTCCTCACAAAGTGCTTCTAGGCTCTCCCTTGACACAAGCTTTCCTACTCCCCACCCTACTGTATGCTGCCCCTATTCTTACACACCTCCAATCCAACCTTCTGTCTAAATTGGAACTCACCTATAATAAAACTGCAAGATTTGCCTCCACCCTCCCCTACCACTCTCACCACTGCCTAGCCTTGAAAACCCTGCAGTGGCTGGAATTTCATCATCAAATCCTCCTACCCCAGCTTCTCATGACTCATTCTATCTTACATGAACCTCCTCCTGCTCCTCTCTTTCTTCTCTCATCCATCCCTACACTTCCAGCCATGTCTTCCACAGCTCTCAACAGAATCTTCTGCAAGTATATCTGCCTAATAAAACTATTGGCAAACTCCTCTACAGCTACACAGTGGCAAATGCCTGGAATAAGTTACCACTTAGTGTTAGATCAACCCCAAACCCTAACTCTTTTAAAGCAGCTCTAAAGGATACCCTTCATAAATCATGGTCATGACTATGCAGTCATCCAACTTAACCCTATCTTTCTCTCCTCCTATACTCCTCTAATAGTCCCACAACAGCCATTTCCTCTTTCTCGCTTACAAATTCTACTAAAAGTCAGTTTTTTTCTCACAGCATACACCTCTGTAGACTTTTGGATAGTGATCTGTGCCTTGGGGTTATCTCCTGCATACAGTGTACATTTTTAATTTATTTGTTCACTTTATTTTTTTACAAGCATGTGTCCATTTTTAATTTTTCTTCTTACTACTGTATGTTAATTCTGAACCCTAATATGTTTTAAGTCAGTATACATGTTCTAGCATGTTTTTACTCTGACTATTTTGTTATAATTGTTAACTCCAAATGTTTTTGTATACTCTGTCATTTGATTGCTTTTGTTACATCTACTACTTGGAGATTTTCTCTTTGGGCCTCCGATGAAACAGGGCTGCTGCCCAGTCGGACTAACCTAGTTAATAAATGTCAATTAAATAAATAAATATGAGGTAAAAATCTGTACAATCTGCGACATTTTGGACAGTTGAGAAGTATAGTTGCTTGTACCATAAGTTATAAAACTTGAGAGAAACTAAGGGTTGATTACACCGTTAATTATACATCAGAACTGTAGCTATGCTGGTGCCATTTGTAGCTCCTGAATCTGGCAAGTTCCTCCACTTTAAGCTGAGGAAAAACTAACTAAATACAATAAAATAAAAGGTTTCCATTAAGCTGAGACAAAAACAAACTCTTCTGCTCTGAAAAAGTAGCAAGTTGCTTGCTACATTTAAAATACTGCACACAAAGCAGTTCAGAAGTTCAGACATGACCACAAATACATTAGCAGAATTCACACATAAATAATTGAGGAAGCCCATGCAAATAACATACATACATTATGCTAATGAAGGAATCCAAAATGAAGGACTGATTCACTGATGCAAAAAGGGGGTGCTGCACAACCACATTTTCCTCATTTTGAACTCTGAAATTTATTGTGTATACAACAGGAGCTATGCTAGACATTGAGGCAGTAGTAGTACATATGTATTATGAGAAACTTCTGGAGCCACTGCTCACCATGTTGTGTGCCTTGGCCATCTGTATCAATTCAGGAGGTAAAAGGCAGGGTCAGCTTTACCATCTCCTGACAAACAAGCAGATGGTATGCCATTTCCAAGTAGACAGGGATACCTTAAAGGATCTAGATGAACTGTGTTACTACTAAGCAGAGTGATTGATGTGAACTGTGAGCTATGCCCATATCTGTGGATACAAAGGTATGTCAGTCATTGACTGCCTTAATTACAGGGATTTTACAGCAACCTAAGGGGGGACACATTAGGGATATCACAAGTGTCAGCCTCAGGAATCCTGAACCAGTTCTTGGACATTATGCTACAACATGTGGAGGAATACATCAGGTTCTTCAGGACAACAGAGGAGAAAACCAATATTGTATACTTCTATGAGGTAGCCCATTTTCTTGAGGTCCTGGGAGACATAGACTGCATTTGTGTTGCTTTCAAGGCCTCACTTAGTCACATGTGTCAGATGAACAGGCTTATATATACAGGTATTGTGCATGATGGGAGCAGCGCACCTATAATATGTTGTTTGTTGTGTGTTGTAAGTGATGCCGGATATACCACAGACCTCTAGCTGATGACCTCAATACATAATCCTCAGATCATGCAGGAAGTGTCCTGTGATACAGCCCATGCTGAAAAGACAAAACATAATGAAGAAGGTAATCAGATTGCTGAAGGGATGCTTCTGATGCTTGGACACCTCAGAAGAGTCAGTGTACTATAGTCTGGACATGTTCAGCAAGGTACTTCTTATGTGTGCTGTGCTGCACAAACAAATAGAGGAGCATGGAAACATCATAGATGGACCTGACAATTAAGTCATAACAGCAATAGAACTGCAAGGCAGAGAGTTACGTGAGGGGCATGCAGTATCAGAATCTCAGCTGAGGCAGAAATGGGTGCAGTAAATTGCAGCACTGACAAAAAGGCAGCATCTGCTCCACAACTATAAGTCATGACAGAGACAATGCAGAATGAAATCACGTATCCAGTATTACATCCACACTGTGCAGGGCATTGCTTGTGCTGTCCATGCTGTGGATCAAACATTACCGCTCCCACACAGGTTAGGCTTTCACAGAGCATAGTCAGCATCTCTAGTTTACAGCCACACTATGAAGAGCACTACTTGTGCTGACCATGCTGCACATCAGACATTACTGCACCTACACAGATTAGGGAGTCACAGAGCACAGTCAGCATGTCTTGTACATATGAGGAAGCACAGTCACAGGTGACTACAACACTACAATATGGGGTAGGGTTATGGGAGGTGAACAAGATAGCTGCATCCTCTGGAAGATTGATTGATTGATTGATTGAATTTTATTAACCAGCTTGGTGGGCTGATCCATAGACCATTTCAGCCATGCCCCAGGTCAGTGTGGTAGTATCAAACATCAACAAAGAATTACAAGAATGACACAGCGTACTTGTAAAAATAGACAAACAAAGCATAATAACAGTCAATGGATACAGAAGTAAATGAGGGAACAGCAATTAATTGTAGTCATTGATTACCAATAGAATCATCTTATATAATAAAAATGAAATTTGTACAGTTTAGAAGCATGAGAGGAGTCACGTGTAATTTATCAAAAGGTTTGCCATATGTGATTAGTGGTTGATCCTGCTTGAGCTCACATTTTTAGTTAGTGTCAAAATAGCTGCACTTGTATTCAGTGCTAAGAAGTTTAGTTAGCTGCTCTTTAAATGGATTTTTCTAATACTTGAGGCAAAGACCTCCAAGTTGGTGGTACAAGCTTTGAAAAAGCATTTCCCCCTTTTATTTTGGCAAAGTGTGACACTGACAGTAATATTACATTTTCTGAGTGTGAGTGAAGGGAACAACTGGTGTAGGTGTAGTTTGTGTGGCAGTACTGGACAGTAGGAACACTTTAGTAATTTGTAAGTGAGTCTGTTAAGCAGAAGAGTGGCCATGTTAGTTATTGGCAACCATTTTCTTTGTGCAATGAGTAGCAGTGATGATGCTGTCTTGGATCCTCTAAGGATATCACTCTGCATATATGCTTTACTATGATTTGGTGGGTTTGGGTGTTCTGGGCTAAGTGTAGAACCAATAAGGGTAAGCAGTATTTGAATCTTGGCAGCATCATTTGGAAAGCCAGGACTTTCCTGGATTCTAGAAGCAGCAGGTCCAAGTATTTATATGCTAATCTTAACTGTTTCATGGATGCTGTTGTGATATTTTCTACATGTGAAGTGAATGCTAGTTGCTGATCAAGTGTTATTCCCAGGTATCTTTGTTTTGTAACTGTACATAAAGGTGAACCATAGGAGCCCTTACAATGACATCATCTGCATATAGGATGCAGTTTAAGCCTTGTAATTCCAAATGCTAGTTATTAATAAAGATGGAAAAAGAGAACTGGTCCCAGGATCAAGCCTTGTGGTATTCCTCCTGAGATTGAGCCATTGATTCTATAACATTGGTAAGGAAATTATTCACAGCGTATATTCAGGAACAACAATTGATTCAGATTTTTATAAAAACGTACCAGGGGGGACAGAACATGATAGTTATTGTTTGTTTTCCCAAAGAAATTACTGTAACTTCAAGTCAAGTTTTAACACCATTGATGTGCAGTGACCATGGGGTTATAAAGGCTAATTTGTTGCTAGATAATTCTGCCAAACTAAAATCCAAACCAATACACAGAAGGTTAATTGCAGATTATATGGAAGCAAAACAGTCACTATGTAAAACTAACTGGAGTGAGGTGTTCAGTAGAAAACCTGCAGATGGAATGTGGAAAGTTTTGAAAGAGAAACTGTTTGAGTGCAAAAAATTAAAAAAAAATGTTTAACATCAAGATCTAGGCATACAACATCAAGCGGAGATATTTCCATAAGAACAAGATACCTGATTAAGGTAAGACACAAAAAATATAAGAAATGGAAGAGAGGTCAAACTACAACTTTAAAAACTTAAATAAACAAGCCGGACAAACAGATTAAGCATAGCGTGAGACAAGGTCAAGAAAAATTTTCAGAAAATGTATATAAAAATATTGAGCATAATAGGAAACCTTTTTATAGATACATAAGATGTGGAAGGAGTAAAGACACACAAATTGATAAACTGTGTGCAGATTCTAAAATTTATTCTCAGACACAACAGATTATAGATATATTTACAAAATCTTATGCAAAACAGTTTGGTTGCACAAAAGGGGTGGTAAGTTGTCCTACTGACATCCAGGTAACCCCAGATACTGGAATCAAATTAGATTATATTGAAAAAGAACTGCGCAAACTGGATCCAAACAAAGTGCAGGGAGGAGACGGAATTAGTAACAATGATCTTAGAGCACTTCAGCAAGAACTTACAGTACCATTATATCTATTATTCACTAGGTCATATAAATATGGGGAGATTCCTCAAGATTGGAGACATGCGCTTATTAAACCTGTTTTTAAGGGAAAGAGGAGTAGGACAAATACAGAGTCATATAGACCCTTAAGTCTACTTTCATGTTGTGGAAAAATAATGGAGAAGGTAATATTGTGAGACTTGGATAGGTTGGGACTAGAAACCATATTCTGTATGCACATGTTGAAAATAGATCTATTACCACCTGTAATATGATGCTCTAAGAATATAATAACTGCTATGAATGAAAAATTGTGCTGTGATGTAATTTATATAGATTTAATTTCAGCATTTGACAGGGTCGTACACAACACTGATCTATAAATTAGTACAGCTAGGCATTGATGTATTCTTGATAAGATGGATAGCTGCATGGCTTACAAATAGGACATGGCAATTATACAGCAACTGGACAGGTGAAATCCTTGGTTACAGTCAGGGTGTCCCACAGGGCTCTGTCCTATGCCATTACTTGTTTAGATTGCATCTTTCAGACCTAACTTTTTCATCTGAGGTGTTCTACAGTCTATATACAGAGAGCCTGAAATTGGGTAAGCTGATTACATGTGTTACACATAAGGCATGTCTGCAAAATAACTTGACTAAATTGACCATATGGGCACAGGAGAATAATATGCTGATAAAAACATCAAAAACTAAGCATATGAGATTTGGTAGGTATAAACTGAAAGGTGAATATTTAATACAGCACACACTGATTGAAACTGTAGACACTCATTTAAGGATCTGGGTATATGGGTAGATTCAGCCATGAGTTTTTCTAATCATATCGACCAATTGGTTAATGATAGTTATAGAACTATTTGTTGTATAAAAAGATTTATAAAGTCTAGGAAATCAAAAATAATGAAGTCATTGTTTGTTAGTTACATTAGACCCAAACTTGAGCATGGAATAACAATATGGAAACCCTATAAGAAAACAAGCCCGAGTAAACTGGAAAGAGTACAACGGAAATATACTAATGGTATCCATGGATGTACAAATTTAAATTATTATCAAAGACTAACATATCTGAACTTGTACAGTGCCTATTACAGATATCTAAGAGGAGATCTTATTCAGGTATGTAGGGCATTTAGTGACAACTACCTCTGGGAATGTTTGGGGTAATCAAAAAATACTAGAGAATCATCAGACAACCTATGCAGAAGATTCTATAGGAATGAGAAGTGTACTAACTGGTTCTCTGACAGAGTACCTGATGCATGGAACAGACTACCAAATTACATTAAAGCAAGTACTAATTTTTAAGGTTAGCCTGGATACTTATTATGGGGACAAGTATTGTGGTATATTGGCAAGCTAGAAGGGCATTAATGCCCATGCTTGAAATATTTGCATGTATGTATGTATGTATGTATGTGTGTATTGTGTGAGGAGTGAGGCCCATGTTTAAAAGTAAAGGCTCTGTTGCTTAAGATGAGAAACACTGTAGGGAATTGTTACCTATATCAAACATCACATGTTGTTTGATTAGATGGCCATGAATGACTGATTTAAAAGCTTTTCAGTAATCACATAACCTGGTGTGTGTGTGGGTGGTTCGGCTGCCACAGTGTGACTACTATCAGTGTCCACTATGTCGGCTTCAGTGTTAGGGCTGTGTCTAGTCCATTGTCAGGGAATTATGGGAGTTTGCAGGTGTAACCTGAGGAGGTGTCTCATGTGGAGCCCAATGAGAGACACTACCCATAATGTGGACAATGCCCACAACTAAAGGTGGCATACTGTGTGCCCACAAACAGCATTGATTCCCTATCACCAGTGGTCTGCCCAGTCTGACATGAGCCAACCTTTGTATGACCATCTCACATATACACCTTCACACTCCCATGAATTGCAGGTCTTGTGAAGGTAGACCTGATAGCAGTCACAGCATGTCTCATGCATGAACCTACAAAGGCAAAATTTGCCACCAGCTACCTCAGCAGCATTGTTATCTCCCTGTGCCTACAACCCAGGTCACTGTTTAGTTGGTTCACATCCTCCCATAAGTTACAGTACACACTCACCATCTGCACCTGGATCACCAACCTGCACATCCATTGGGTTATTCCAAGTATCATAGTCATGTCAAGGACAGGCCTGGAGTCATGGCACTGTCACATTTGCCCCCATCTCTTCTGTGTGGTAAATAAGTCCTCCTCAAAGATGGTGCACATATCAATGCTGCATGGGCTTAAGCCATAAGTGGAGCCCATGTGGCACTCTCAAGTAAAGGATGTCTGTCACACTGCAGTGAGGACTTGTGCTTAGCCATTATCTCTACAAAGGCCTCTGTGATAGTGGATCTGGATGACCCTTGTAGTGCTGCAAATAGTGCCGGTATTAGACCACACGATATTCATGTTGACATCATTTGCCAGAATTGCCTTGCTGAGGACAGCCCCATGTTGCTCTGCTGCACTGGACTCTACCAGTGGAATATGTGATTCCAGGTTAAATACATGACACTACTGTCAGATTGCACACACACATATGCTAGCATATCTCATTGTGGCATGTATACTGATACACATGGAAACAGTACTATACAACATGCTGGAAGCTTTGCCTTGTTGTGCAAGATGTTGCACTTACAAACTAGAGGTGCCTGGAAGGACAGCTGTGTAGTTAGGCCTTGGTCAGTCTCTCTTTTTTCAGTCATACAGACTTATGTGCTACAGTCTACCATAATGGACATTATTAACATGGTGCCTTCCCTATTGGACCATAGGTGTTTGGTGCCAAGCCTGCTCCCATATCTAAACAAACCCAAGATATGAGGAATCATCTCCTCAGCTAGTGAATAACAGCAACAACTCCTCAATCTCCATTAGCTGCTTCTCTGTTGGAAGTCCACTCCTGGGGGTGGACCCACTTACCTAAACATCCCAAGCCTTTTTCTTTGTTTGCAGTATCATATCAGCAACCCTACATCACACCAGTTGTAGGGACCTATTATAGTCACTAACAGCATTCACAACATGCACAAGTCCCTGCCATATCTTTTTACAATAATGCTTGTTTGCAGAACCTATGACCAGGAGCTGTAACCCACGTGTGTGAAGGGCCTGCAGTAAGAGTTCATTCTCCTGGATAGTGAACTTTTTAGGCATTTCCTCCATTGGGTGGCCATTCCAGGAACTGTACATCTATAGATAAAACATATGATAATCTCTGACATGCACATGATCATGAGAATGGCTCCCATATGGACTTGATTAACATCTGTAGTTACTATTATATACAGCTTCACCCCCTTTCCCTATTTGATACTGTATACATGCCACTGCATGCAGCCTTGTAATCTCCACACTCCATTTGGCATGTAGTCCCTGCACTATCCTATGTTTACAGCTTGCTCCACCACATATATACAAGAGAACCATGCACACACATGCACGGACACATGGACACACACAAGCACATACATACACACACACACACACACACACACACACAAAGTCAGACACTAATCTACCACATGCAAAATACATCTGCATCACTCTCCCTAATGATGATCAAAGAGTTTTAGTTGAGGATGGGGTACTTTACCTTGAAGTACTCCTTCCTTAAGTCTTTGGAGCTCCTAAACCACAAAACGTTTACTGAAGTTCCTCTATATCTTAGTCATATAACTATAATTGGATTTGTAGAAAATGATGTCAGTATTTTGTCTGTGAATCACTGCCTGTACCCAGCATACTACCTGTATATATATATATATATATATATATATATATATATATATGCCAGTGTGAGCCATGTACATAATGTCTAGCACAAGGCATGTGACCTCTATATTATGTGTATGATATGCCTATGCATGTCATACACATAAGTATAGAGGTCACATGCCTTGTGTGTTTGACATGCCTATGCACATGCAAGGGTGGCATAGTGCTATGTTGTGGAACAAGGGATTCACAAATGTGCATCCATGTGCAGAATAATAACATATTGCTCCTCATGTGGACTTATTGAGTGCCTACAGCTATTTTGGGAAGTAGTAAAAGCAAGGCTTCTGCATGTTGTGTCAGGGAGAGCATGATTCTCTTGCTGTTCATGCACAGGAATATTAAGGTCACCTGCTTGGCCACATGATGGGCATTTAAAGAAGAAGAATGCTTGGTTTGAGCTTGCACAGGCATTCCCCTTCGGGGAAACAGTGTCATCATTGCTATGATGATCTGAGGTGGCAACACCCTGACCTGATCCACTAATAGAAGGACATTCAGAGAGTAAGCCAAAATATTCTGTAAGCATTTTTTATTGGTACCATTGTCTTGTAGTAAGTAAACTGTTGTGCAATTATTTTTAACAGTACATGCTGTATTTTGCAGGTGCCTATGAGCATCATTTTACATGGTGAGGTACCACAGAAGACTGCAAAACTTCTTCAAGCAGTGACGTATGTGTGTACTCTGTGCCAGTCCACTGTACAGCTGCAGTTATGTTTGTATCATATGTGCTTGTGATCATTTTTTCCATAGTTTTATCCCTCTAGCATAGTGTCATCCCTTTGAAGGCCCAGTTGTGCTCACCTCAGTCTGTACCAGCCACTGCATATGGTGCTTTGTCAAGAGTGCCCACTAGATCTGTCATTTGTCAGGGGATGTGATGGTCCCTCTGCATGAGATTACCTAAGGAAGTCACATTTGCTCTCTATGTCTACCTCACAAAGGTGATTGAAGGCTTCAGTACTGAAAATATACCAGATGGATCTCCACTGGTATCATGGGATGAGATGCAGAGGCTGGTCACTACCAAGATGCACTGGCAGCATGATGGTTGCCTTGGTATCAAGAACACTTTCTGGTGTGACTGTCAGAATCACAAAGACAGCAGGATGCACCCATCAAGCCTCCATAGAAGCAAATGTCCATAACATTGGCTTTTCCCCCTGTGAGCTGGCCTCGAAGCCAACCATAGATCACACCCTGTCTTATTCCCAGCGTATTCTATTTTACTCTCCATCTTGTGTTCATTGTCCAACCCCTCCGTCACCTATTGCCCACCTTCAGTATGTTTGTATCCATCCACTGTCTTCCTAGCATTGTGTGTGTACACTTAACTTCTCTGTCTGTGCCACTCTGTTCCATATCTATCTGTTTGTCTCAGTTATATTTGTACCTGATTTGCCTGTGTCTCTATTCCATGTCTGTCTTGTCTGTCTACCAATGCTATCTGCCATTCTTCCCCTGTTTTACCTACTGCAATCACTTGGTAGCTGCCCCACTAACTCTTCTTTCTTGAAACTTTAAAAATGGGCTGTACCCCTAAAAAACCTTCCTTCCCCACCCACCCTTTCACATCTTATGTTTACTCTTCTGGATTTACATCTGCTTGTTGATCTCCCCTTTCCTGCTTTATATATACATATTAACGTTTCAAGCTGTTGCTGTCAGACATATATAAACAGCATGCTTTATTACTCCTACCTCCAAAAGACCTCTATATGCATCTAATAATTGATTGTAAGGAAAATGAAAAAAAAAATAATGATCACAATAATCTGTTTCAACTTGTTGCTCCTAGAGAGTATGTTGCCATGTCACAAGCAATAGTGACCTTTTGTGCACACTTCCGAGGTTTGTGAGAAAAGTTAAAAAATAAAGATAATGCTGTTCTTAGCCTCAGATCAAGCTTACCAACCTTCTGTTCACAGCTCTGAGGTCTGATTGTGAGGAAAATTAAGGAAATAATAACTGTACTGTCCCTACCCCCTACATATGCTATATCAACCTTCTTTGCATGCTTCCAAGAAGGGCTATTTTTGGAATAGGTGCAATTCAAGGCCAAGGTTACCATTAAGTCCATGTCAAAATCCACTTATACACTGGGGTGTAGAACAAACAAACTACTATAAGCTCTCAGAGTCCAGATCTTATGTGATGCATTTTATGAATATTTTTCAAAGATAACGTGTTACTTTTTTAACTTCTACCAAGAAAAGTTATATATGTGCCTTACAATGTTGTTCACTTACACCACTAAAAATTGGTGATGATATTTTTTACACACACACACACACACACACACACACACACACTGGCATTGCTCCTGGCAAGCCCACTCTATCACAAGATGCAGACACACACACACACACACACACACACACACACACACACACACACACACACACACACACACATACTCACTTTTAGGTAAATTAGATGAATTCCATTTCATTTATAGCATGTCTTTGAGGTATCAGAGGAAATGATTGCACATGGGTGAACCTACAGAGATGGGGGCATGCAGATTCCACAGAGTAAATGCTACAACCAAGAAATAACACAGAGTCAAGTGCTGTAAAATGGCAAAGCGACTCACTGTACCACTGTGACAATGAACCGTTGCTTTCACACACATTCTGCTCCTACCAAGCCACCACTGACAGCTTCCTATTAAGTGCAAGGCTGATATTTCTAAAGGAAAGTGAAATAAATTGTGACCAACTTGTTACTCCTTGGTACGTTGCAACACCATCTCAAATACTTACAAGCATAATGGCCATGTTGATGGAGAATGAAATAAATTATAGCCAGTGTGTTACTCTTAAATACACTGCAACCCCATAGCATAAAACATGAAAATATAAGTTTTATACTAGGTTCAGCAAATAGAATACATTGTGTGACACTATTTTTGCCATGTCATTTCAGTCACTATTTTAAAGTGATTAAACAACAGCAGGGGTAAGTTATTTTCATTGACAGACAGGATCCAAAACCATCAATTACAGCCACCTTATTGACTATAAAAACCTTAAATTTCTGATTGTGGTAAAATAATAATAATGTTCTCAATGATGCTTGTTTTACACTAACACCCAGTAATCATTGTAAACTATTCCTTTTTATTTCACACAAATGCATGTTAGTCCTGCAAAGGCAGATTAGTGGATCAGTTACTAGTATCCACAGACAACTCTCACTCCAAACCAACAGTTACAGCAAGTTCTGCATACAATACACATGTTTGATTGTGGAGAAAATGATAGCCATGTAATGCATTTCAGTTGAGCATTAAAGCATTTCAAATTGCTTCACACAAATTGTGTTAGGCATGCAAAGCCAGAATAATGAGCAAACAACACTAGACAGTTGTCACTGTCCTCCACAGGCATCCTCTGCAACATTGCTGCTTTGGGAACATCTTATATGTTCAAGTCTTATTTAAAATGTTAGGTCAGCACAGTAATGCATTCAATTAACTGGCAACCCCCTTGTCACAGGATCATAAGAGGTTACTAGGCTAATGGCCCCAGGGCCCTTACAAGCCTAGCCAAGTTCAGCCCATGTTTCCAAGGGTGTCTGGTTCAAGCAGACACTAAAATCAGTACGTATCGCCCCTGTTCAAGAGGGACACAGGTGAAACCCCAGAAGTGTATTTCTGGTTACCTATCAAATCATCCAAATAATGCTTAAATGAGGAGCTTTGTTTAACATGAATAGGAAGCTTGTTCCAAGGGTGGGGCAACCTCTGTGAAACAACTCTGCCTTTCCAGCAAGTTCTGTTGATGTCACATACCAAGTTAAGGTCCTTTGAGCAAGTGATTTGTGTACCATTTGACTTGCGAATGTGCAGCATTTCCATTAAAGCTGGTTCAGAGATTGCTCTATATGGAAGGCACAAGTCACCTCTGAGCAGTCTGTATGACACAGAGTAAAGTGACAATGATTTCAGTCTGTCCACATAAGACAAATCTTGAAGGCTCTGAATTTTCTTTGTAAGGGACCTTTGTGGTCTCTCCAATTGCTGCAGGTGTTTGGAAAGGAACATACAAAAGGGAGCATTGTACTCTATTATTGGCCCAATGAGGAAAGAGTACGGGGGGTTATAACCTCTTTTTTTCTGGAGGCAATGCTCTTACTGATAAGATGAGCAATATAAAGTGCCCTTCTTACCACTGTGGAGACATGGTGATTGAAATTATAGTGACTTCATGACTTGAAGAAACTCCTAAAAGGGCTTTTGCTCAGTCAAGCTATCCCAGTTAACAAATGTCAAATAAATAAATAAAAGGTTGCTGTCAACCTGTCTGCCCAGATCTCTTATCACTGACTGTGTGCTTAAGGTATTGCTATTGTTGTGGTAGTTTGCAGGAACATCACCCTTGCTGAAGGGGATGATAAACTTAAGACCATGGCTTTGGCACCAATCATTAGTCATTAGAGATTTCCTTTATCGAGGTTATGGATCTAACTAAAGAATGCCTTGTGGTTATCCTTTTAGCTTTGGAGGACTTCACTATATATATTTAAAATGCAACTTTAAATAATAATATAAATACTATTAAAAACTATTTATATATAAATTTAATTCCACATAATAATTAAATATAAACATTGCATATTATAAAATCCTCAGATTGTTGTTTTCATGAATTTTGTGATAGAACATATAAAATTAATTTCATATTGGTACACTGCCCCCTAGTGCCCAACTTCGTGAACCGCTCTATAATTTATTAGCCCTTAATTTAAGTAATGGAGTTATAGTTAAATAATCATTAATCCCAGGGCTAGTGTTGGAATCCAGGTATACCTGCCACCATAACTCCTTATTTTCTAGGATGTCCTCCCATGGACCACCCCTTGTGCCTGGTATTATGTGGAATTAAATTTATATATAAATAGTTTTTAATAGTATTTATATTATTATTTAAAGTTGCATTTTTAAATATATATTTTTTAACATTTTTTAAACATATAAATAGTTTTTATTTAGTGGAATAAAGTATATTTAATGAGGGAAATTAATATTAATGAATGTAGGAACTTGATTGGTGTGTTTGAATTAATTGATATGGTTTGTAGAACCAGTGAAATGTGCTTAATTTAATTGTTTAGTATTTAAACAAGTGTATCATGAAGGTAGAGTGTCTGATGAAGTCATACTGACGAAAACGCAGCATTTGGTGGATTTAGAAGAGCGTTCATGTTACATTTTGTTCGGCTCTATCATTTGAGCACTTTATTTTGTGGATTTTGGTGTCAATAAATTCCTCCGTTTACTACCAGCGAGCCTGAGCACTTTTTTCGGACTTATTGGTTGGTTAGCAAGTGCTAGCATCTGTTGTTTGCTTCACAATTGTACAGGTGCTTGTGTAAAGCATTGGTGTATAACTCAGCATAGGTGTCGGTTCCATCAGTGGGGGAAGGTGCTATAAAGCTATTTATGCCATCACTTAAGAGGTTGTAATTGTCCTTGGAGAAGTGTTTTAGTCTGGTGGTTGCTAAGGGGGGGGGGGGTTGCGCAAGAATCAGAGGCATAGACATCAAATCAGATTTTAAATATCGCTCCTATATAGATTTTCAGAAGGGTACAAAGTCTAAAATTCAAATGTCTGTCACTATTTAGTAACTAAAACCTTTAAACATTAATCAGAAGCCACAAGCTTTACTGGGAACCATATACAATACAAGACAAAATCAGGACAGTGCTGTAAAATCAGGGACAGCTGAAACATATGAATATTTGGTTGCCTGCCTGCCTGGGATTAAAAAAACTACCTGCAACAAACCACAACTTTCTTTTTAGATTCATCCTACCCTCATCATTTTTTCAGACCCTCAGCAGACCCCCCAGTACCACTGGCTATAAACTCCAGATGCTGATGCTGAAGCCAATTACTCTCCATCATTCAACTTTTCCTGGTATTCTATTTCCTGGGTTTCTATTTGCTCTCACCTACCATGATGTAGACAACAAATCAAAGAGCAAAGGCTCTGTGGGTCATTGTATGGATCAGAAGCAGGACCGTACTAAGCACCTACAGAAATTAGAGAGACCTCAGAGGTTTCTAACAAAGAAGATCAAGGGGCTCCAGCATGTGCCTTTCACAGACCATATCATATAGACTTCTTAGGGGAGACTTATGCCTGGCCTACAGAGCAATTCAAGACCTAGACCTAATGAACTTGCTGCATATATGTAGATCAAATGAGACTAGGGCTACCCATTCCAGGGACCTAAATATGGCCTGCAACTTAAATAGGACATGCTGGAGGGACAGATTTATCTCCCAGGAATGCTGCATCTTTGGTATAGGCTACCAATTCATGTGAAACAGAACACCTTTATGACACTGTTCAAGAGAAACATGAATGAGTGGACAGGGCACTGTAAATTTTACCAGGAATAGAGATCACAACCCTCCTGGATATGGGCAATCACTACTAAATACAATCCAGGGTACTGACTAGCATTTCTGCGGTATTACATTGAGATGAAATGGCTAGGCTTAAAATGACCTCTGGGTCGATAGCCTAGTAATATCCTATGATCCTATGACCAATCAGAAAGCCCGGAAACTAAGTGTTCAGTGCTTTGCTTGCAAGCATAGCGTGATGCTACTTCAAACAGCCAGAGTGTTGATTTAGCTTGCTGAAAAAAATGGTAAAAGGGAAGTTAGAAAGGCACCCCTGAGGTCACCTATGCCTAAGACTATCCATGACTATCTTCCATGAGGTAGCCAGGTCTTACAGAGGACCATTCTCACACACACTGATTGACATTTAGCTGCCGAGGTGTTACAATATGAGAAGTCTCTGCACCACATCAAGGTAGTCAGTCCAGACACATTGCCTGGCATATAGAAACAGTGCTATTTAACAAACTTGTACTAAACTAAGGTAATCAGTCTCATAGACACCCAGACAAAGAGAATGACTGGCATTTAGTAGCAATGCTGTTATAATTCAAGACTCTGTATCACATCAAGGTAGACAGTTCCACAGAGGACCACTCACACTCAACCAGCCACAGCCATACTTAGTCACCCACATTCATAAAAAAGAATACAAGTTCATATACAGGCACATGAATGCACATATAAACCCTCACACAGCCAGATGCACCCTCATGAACACATACACAGCCACATACAGTCACACACACACACACACACACACACACACACACACACACACACGCACACACACACGCACATACACTAGTCCAGATTAAATACTGTTTAAAAATGACCAAAATGACTGGATGATAAGAGCATAACAGAGCCTCTCATTCCCATTAGCAATTATATTCACTTTGTTGACTCTGTACAAACCTTATTGTTATGAAGAAATAAATTATATGTACTTTACTGATAGCTTTGTATGAGGATCACTAGTGTCAGACCATAAAATGCATCCATTTTAAATAGAAGAGTATTTATGAGAGCATGAAAACCACATGGTAACATATGCTGTCAATACACACAATCTGCAGAAATAAAAGTCATCTGAATAATTTCAGATTAAAGAGACGTGTTACTAATGCAGAGGTTGATGCTGACAAACAACTTTGTATTTCAGTGCTTTATTAACAAATGCAGTGCCTGTTGTCCTTGCAGGATACATTCCCTATGTTACATTAAAAAAGCTGGTGTGCTTGTAATATTGCCATAACATTTCCTGAACTAGATCAGTTATGGAATAGTGAATGGCTGTCAAACAATGACAACAGGTTCCTAATTAGTAGGTATGCAGACCAGAAGACAAGTAAGAAGCCTAGCCAAATTTCCAAATTGCTCCAAAACACTGGTTAAGTGATTTGCTTAATGTCACACATTAGTTAAAGGAAGGAGGAAATATTCAAACTCTGCAACCTTGCTATAGGAAGCAGCTCATTAACAAGTCAGAGCTTCAGCCCTCAGTGGTACCTGCTCGAATAATAGCTTTTAACTAAATGTTGAAATCCTGTACAATCCAATCTGAAAGAGAAGATTGCATCACAGTAATATGCAACAATGACTACATAATGGGTACTGAAGGTCAGACAGTTCTGATCATCTCTCTAAATAATGCAGACTGTATGACCTAACAAATGTCAACTCCTTTGCAGTTGCTAGTTCTGTAAAGAAGGTACTTCAAACATATATCACTGAAATGCAACTTGTTTAGACTACATTGCACAATCCAGGCCTGTTAATGAATTAATTCATTCTTTAATGCAATGATTACAGCAAAACAATGAAAGACAATATAAATGCTGCAGCAGCTTTTGTTTAACAACATATAAGTCATACAAAAGTAAGAATTATTGCTGCATATAACATACTATTTGGGGGTACTTACATGCTTGCAGAATACCTACAGCTCATTTTTGACCTCCATATATCTTTTTTTGTCATCAAGAATAGTTACCAGTCTGATATCTCCATACCTCTCAACTTCCCCTGGTTTTCATGGACATCTCTGATTGTGACTCAGAGTTTTGCTATCTACAAATTAATCCATTGTAAAACTGTTGACTTCTGCTAAAAAGTGGTGAATTATATTTAATAATAACAATAATTAGAGTTACAAACTTCCTTTACTTCAGAAAATATATATTAATTCATGTCCTCTTTACTTTGTTAATGTCTCAGGTTAATAGTATTAATTTTAAAAGTGTCCCTGATCATCCCTGATTATTTCTGGATTTGTTCCTTATTCTGTTGAGATTTGTCCCTGATTCATTTGAGAGCTATGGACATCACTCAGTATAAGTCTGACATATATGAATGGTTAATAATGCTGCATTATTGAAGCATACTCCTCCAAAATCAACAGAGCCAGATCTAGAACAAATAGGGCCCTATTCAAGGTAATTAACCAAGCCTCGGCCAACCATACCAATATCCCATTACTTAGCTGGCTCTCCCCAATTACCATAAACATTGTTCAAACCTGTCAGTGTATATACTATTTTCTTCTTTACTTTTACATTTACCACAGTGATTTGGATTTCATATAAAACTGCTTTTTCAAATTTTACATGAAAAAATATTGGCAGACATTTTCTAAACAAAACAAAATACTCTCACTTTGAAAACCAACTTAGCATGAGAAACAGCAAACTTCTCTACCTTGAAATGCACATTTAGTGAACATGCATCTGTCAACCCAATAAACTACAAGAGATGTGTTAGGACTCACACTCAAATTAAATATAGTGAAGTACTAATTAGTGTTTATATGAAGAGTATAGGAATTCAAAAGACAAATGTGTAAGACATTTGCTAATGGCCTGGGACAGCCCACTAGACATAAGTGTCCCTTTTCAGGAGCAGCCCAGGAATACTGTCTAGTCAAGTAACTTGGCAGAGCCATGTTGACAAAAGACAAAAGACGGCTGAGGGAATCAAACCATTACTACAGGAAGCAGCTCTTTAACAGCTCATGACTTTATTCATCTGCACTAAGTGCTAGACAAATTGTTGTAGCCCAAACACACCGCATTTTACAGCTGTGTGCCTGCAAAATAAAAGATAAATTAAAACGGTTATTCATAGCTAAAATGTTAACATAAATTCATAGACTTCATGCTGTTCAGTTTATTCACAGATAAATAATAAGAAGGAAACCAATGATCACAACCAAAGAATGAGATTCATATGGTGATTTTTCTATGTACAATCAAGTTCCTTCTTTGACAACATAAGTACTCTGGTGTATAGGTAGTAGGCTTACAGTCCAGGAAACCATTAAGGAGCCTAACCCAAATTCCAGTTCCCCCAAAGCACTAAGTGATTAAGGGATTTGCTCAAGAACAGGGCATAAATATGAGGCAAAATCAGAGATGTTCTGCAAAACAGGAGACAGATAAGAGCAGACTACTCTAAATCACTTAAAAAGATAACAAACAGGTTTTGTATCAACATGTATTTTATGAACCATAAAGCTATGGAACTGTATGCCTGACACTGACAAACTGTAAGACTCAAGTGATTTACAAAAAAAAAAAGAGTTAAAGGAGACCTGACAGTTGCTCTTGCCTCCCATAGTTAACATTCAGGGTTTGCCTCTGATTAAGTCACTTAACTAGATGGTGCCTCCTAACTAGGGCATTTCAACACACTCCTACCTCCTGCTTCACTTTTGCCACCAAAGGAACAAAGTCTTGCATCTGCAACTCAATCTCCCACACACAGCATAGCATATCTCCAGTCTGCAATCAGTTCTGCTGATCTAAATCTTCTGTTTCTCTGCTGCTGCCAAAAAATAAAGTCCTGTATGCTCTTCTCAAATCACATGTTGGAGGAAAATCCCAAGAGGTGCTTTTAAAACTTCTCTCGTGCTGACATCTTCTTCCCCTCCATGTGTGCATTATATGTGCTGATACTGGGGTTTCTGTACTTCGACAGTAGTGTTTTTTTTAAAACTACAGAGTACAAAGGATTAGTCCAGATGAAATCACTTTAGCTAGCAGATATAGGAGACTCTTTCTCTGATACCCTCCCTGTGGGAGGAATAAAGACACATTGTTGAAGTTTCCAGTGATTTATTCAGTTATGTATTTATTTATTTATTTTATTTTATATTTGTTGACCGGGTTTGTCCAACTGGGCTACAAATGCCCATTTTCAGTGGAGGCCAGGGGAGAAAAGCTCCAACAGAAAATAGAAATTTTACATATTAAATACATATAGAAATACATTCATCAGTACCACAGATTACTGCATTACAGTGCCACACATTACATTCATCAGTACCACACATCATTGCATTACAGTGTCATACATTAAACTGTGGCAAGTGAAATACATAGAAATACATTCATCAGAGGGATACATTCATAATTACATATTATATACATAATAGTGCAATAGTTACATAGCTGAAATATTTTACTAGTTATGTTTGTACAGTGATGTACCAAGAGCAGAAGATAAAGTAGTAGGTTTGTTTATTGAAGGGAAGGAAGAGAGAAGAGAAGTAGAAGGTTATAGGGGAGCGTTTACAGGGGATAATTATATTGACAAGTCCATTTTTCATTAAGGTATTTTTTTTTGTAGTGGTTTTGAATTGATTGGGAAGTTCAAGGGATCTTAGATCTAGTGGTAGGCTATTCCAGGCCTTGGAAGGGTTAAATATATAGAATAGGTGACCCATTTTGGTCCTCGGTTTGTAGATTTTTAGTAGGCCTTGTTCAGAACTGTGGAGTAATCTAGTGGGTAGGTAATGAAAGATTAGAGATGAGATAGTTGGGCAGAAAGAGGGTTTGTAGAGAATGAAATGAAGAATGAATAATAAAGAAACTGATTATACCGAAGCAGGTTAGGTAATTCTAGGCAATTTAGTTCTTTTAGTGAGAGACAGTGATGGGATTTATAAGAATTTTGGGCAGCAAATCTGGCAATCCTGTTATAAGTTGTTTCTAACTTGTTTAGCAGTCCAGGGTTGAGGCTGGTGAGAATTTGGGAGCTATAAAGTAAAGTGGGTTAGAGGTAGGCATTTGCAAGGGTTAGTTTTGCTGTTTTGGTAAGATATTTTTTGTTTCTATAGAGGAGACCTAGTTTGAGATGTGTGTTTTGGATACAATTATTGACGTGTAAATCAAAGGCTTGTCTATCATCAATAGTAACATCTAAGAGTTTTGTACTGGTGTCCATCTGTATTTGAGTATTATTTTGTGACAGTATGGAGAAAGAAGACTTTATGTGATTAAGGTTTTTAGGGAGAAAGAGTAGTAATTTGGTTTTCCTTGGATTAAGAATAAGTTGGTTTTTAGATAGACAGTTTTCTACAGAGTTAAAAGAGGACTGTGTGTCTGATTTTAGTTGAGTTGGTGATTCAGCAATAGTGATGTGTAGAATCATCTGTGTATTGTATCAGTGAGGATCCAGGACAGGAAGAGTAGAGAGGGTTGGTAAAGATGTTAAAAAGAAGGGGCCCAAGGATGGAGCCTTGTGGAGAGCTGTTGTAGTGCTGTGCATGGGATGAAAGTCTTGTTGGGTAGGTGTGAGTAGATTTTCTTGCAGAAAGTAGTGTAAGACTTGATTGTGTATACATTTTTCCAGACCTTTGGAGAGTGGTGAGAGTATGGCTGTGGGTCTAAAATTAGTTATAGGATGTGGGTCTAAAATTAGTTATATCTGTAGAGTATCCTCCTTTGTGTATTGAAAGAGTGTAAAATTGCTTCCAAATGGAAGGGACTATGGATTCCGTAATAGAGAGGGTTATTAGAATAGAAACTGGGAAAGCAAGAACATCAGCAGCAACCTGAAGGAATGCAGAGGGAATGTTGTCTATGGATGTGGAGCAAGGTTTTAATTTAGATAGTAGAGTTTTAATATAGTTAATGGAGACAGGTTTGAGGGAGAAGGTAGTGGTAGGGTTACTACTGATGGAAAAGTTTGAGCTATTAGGTCTATTATTGTTGGTGGGATGGTTTGTGTCTTGATTTAGTAATTTGGATATTGAGTCTATAAAGTAGTTGTTAAATATGGAGGCAGTTTCCTCATGTGCTTTGTCAGGATGAGGTTTAGGAGAGGCTTGCGTACCTGGGTGTAGTATTTGATTTACAGAGTGCCAGAACTTTTTAGGGTTGGATTTAAAGGTAGAAGATGGATTATTGTAGAAGTTTTTCTTATCTTTATTTATGCGACTTTTGGCAAGATTTCTAAGTTCTTTATATTTCTGGAGGTCTGGTTGATGTTTAGTTTTAGTCCAAATTTTCCATGCTCTGTCTTTATTTTTTAGTAGTGCACATGTGTTTATGGTCAGCCATGGGGTTATGTTAGACTTTATGCGGACTGTTCTAAGGGGTGCCACAGAATTTAAAATACTAAGGAAAGTGGAGTTAAAAAAGTGGACAGCTTCATCCAAAGAGAGTAGTTTTAAAGGATTCCAGTTCACTTTTGATAGTAAAGATTTTAACGTTTCAGGATTAAAGTTTGTTAGTTGTCAGTATTTGATAAACCTTTGAGGTTTAGCTTGATGGGATGTGTATCTTAGTATTTTTACTGGACAATGATCACTTAGGGAATTTGGTAGCATTTCAGGGTTATGGTATTTGGAAGGGTGAGAGAAAAGAATCTAGAAAAGGAAATATGAGGTTGTATGGGAGTTATTGAAATAAGTGGGATCAGAGATGAGTTGAGTAAAGCCGTAAAATTAGGTAGATAAATGTCCCAATCATGCAGACATTCACAGTAAAATGTGAAAGGAACACTTTCATAACTTGTTTCTGTTGCACTTTCAATGTAACTTGATATAACATCACACTATCATTAAATCTAAACTCTTTTATCGCCTTGCTAATAGCTTTTGTTGTCTGTGGCAAGTCCGGGAAATATGGTGACATGATTGCTTTCAATACCCTTGTTCAAATCCGTACATCTCCCTTTTGCAATAATACACATTTTGTCCACTATATATGTGTAAATTTAATTATCTACAATGTAGAATGTATCATTTGTGTGCAGCTTGGCAACATGAAAAGAACTTTCCTGGCTTAAGGAAAAAGGTAAAAAAATTAATTTAGGCTGCCATAGGTAGAGCAAATAAAACAGATAGCACTGGACTCTGGATAGTACTCAGGCAAGAAAATACACCTGACAGTTCACTTTCTCTGTGGGGCAAGGTGTAAGTGCAATGAGCTTCTAGATGAAGTATATCTGATGCCAGGTTTGAATCCACTGACTTGATAATTTTACACATTTTCTGAAACCATTGGGTTGTTTTTTAAAAATAACTGTTGTGACTATTGCTAACATGTGTTCATTAGTCTGGCCTCTGTAACATAATATGACATTAACCACAATTCTGATAATGCACTATACAAAAGTACATGTCTGATCTTGTACAGAGATGTGAGAAAGAAATTGTTACATATACCCATGCATTGCATTTCATTCACAACCTATAATTTCTCTAATATAGATTACCCTTCTAAAAGAAAAAAGTGAAACATTTAGTTTAGGCTGCCTTAGGTAACACAAAATTGCCTAGCAGCTTTGCATATCTGATAGCACTCTGGATATTAATTACTGAAGAAAATACACTTGTCAGGTAAATTTCTTTATCGTGAAAGGTGTAAATGAGGTGAATTGACAGAAATAAGGTACATAAAGCATTGTTCGAATTCTGTTTATAGACCACTTTGTCATAATTCACAATATTTAATTTTCAATTGTAATGCATTTTAAGGTGCATTTGCTCTCCACTTGGCATAGTGCAGCAAGACATCCTTTTCAAAAACATATAAAGTAGGCAAACAGCAACAAGGAGAAAATCAGTCCGAATGTAGAAAAAAGCAGGTTAAAATACTTGAGAAACAACAATGGGACAACCATGGCAAAGCACATATATTTAATAAACAATAAGCAGTAAACAGATAAGTGCTTTCGGAGATGCCTCCTTCATCAGATCAATAGAACAAACGTAAAATCAGTCTGCATATAAATAAACTTGAAAAAACAATTACATTAACTAAAACCTTTAGCCATTTAACATTTTCTAGCCTTTAAAATAGGTTTTAAAGGTATAAAATCATTTAAGCCTGTTGGAACAATAGCTCTCAAACCAGCTATCCAGTGGTTTTTTTCAACTTCTGTGGCATTCTTTATATCACCATCCCTAGGTGCAGGAGTGTAAATATCCAAAGCCATAAATTTAAAATCATGCTGTGGAAATTCATTAATGCATTGAGCTACTGCACTTCTTTGCACATTTCTCCACATATCACTAATATGCTGTAAAATATGTTCCTTTAACATTCTGTTGGTTTTACCAACATAAAAAGAAATGCATTCTGAACAGGTTGCTATATAAATCACATTTTTAGTAGAACAGCATACATAGTGTGAACACTTATATATCCTTTTAGTAACAGGATGCTCAAACACATTATCAATCTTAATATACCTGCATGCCTTACATCTTTTACATGGATATGTACCTGATTTGCTACTATATAATTTACCTAGGTTATTCTTATCACCAGATCCTGGTCTATAACATAGCAGATTCTTTAAGTTACGATTTCTCTTGTAGCTGAAGTTTGGCACATGACCTACTATATTTTTCATCCTGTCATCAAACAATAATATCTTCCAGTTATTTTGTATTATATTCTTTATGTATTTAAAATCAGTACTAAAAGTAAAGGGTATCCTAACCTTACATATATTTCTCTGTCCCTTATTAATTGAATCTCCAGTATTCTTTGAATACCAAGGTTATGTATCCTTCTAGTTAAGGGATAGAATTACAGTGGCACTCTGTGACACCAGCAAATACTAGTACCACCAGGGATGATAACATTTTGTGCACATACTATGTTACATACTTAGAAAACAAATCAATGGCAAATGTTGTAGCCTGGGTTCCAAGAAAGATGACTCAGGTAGTCCGTAAAGAATGAATTTATTATGTATACTCTTAAAACATACAAAAGATAAAATGAAATAAAATAATTTGTAGCTGTGCTACAGGTTAAGCGCTTTCATCCACCCACTGTGGACTTCATCAGAACGTGTAGCACTAAACCTTAATTAGTAAAATAGGGTTTTTGATGCCATTAGGTTTAAATAGAGACTTCACTTATTTAAAGCTGTATGCAGCCTATCTACTAATCATACTACCTATGCTTCTGTGTAAAATATCTAGACCTTACATGTTCTTAACCAATAACTATACACATACATTGAATAACACATCTATTTATAACAAATGTACATTGCATGAATGGAACAAGATAATATACTACACATTTGATCTCTTTACTTCATAATCTTGACTCTAATATAAGTTTAATAGATATGTTGTCATTTAAACCTGGGGGTGTTGTGGCGTCAATCAATAATTGCCACTTTATTTCTTTATGTCCCAGTATACCTTTTATATTGCCACCTCTAGGATTTATCTTTACCTGCTCTAAAATACCAAATTTAAAGTTATGATTGTTCCCACACTTCTCAATGTGTCTATATAAATCATTGTTAGTGTCTTTCTTCTTAATTCTATACATGTGGTCATAAATCCTGTTTTTAAGACATCTGTCTGTCTTTCCCACGTAGTATCCAGAACACACAGTGCATTTAGCCAAATATATTAGGTGTTTGGTATTACAATTCCCTGTTGTGAATGTTACCTTAGTATTATTAAAATTTCCCAATACTATGTGGTCATCCACCAATATTGCGTGACATTGTCTGCATGTCCCACATTTGCTTGTGTGACCTTTTTTATAATAATTGTTATTCAATCCTCGATTTTCTAAACTATGTTTCAAGTTTTGTCCAGTTTTATGTACAAAATTTGCTGCTTGTCCCGCCACTTGAGAAATGGTGTCGTCTGCTGTTAAAATGTTACAATTTTTTGAAATAACTTTTTTTGACCGGATTAATATATGGGCTGTATTCCAATATGCAGGCACGGTTGTAGGACTATAAGAGCACCAAAGAAATCAGTAATCAAAACACCAATACACGAACTGGCTGAGAAAGTCCTTTACTTCCAATTCGGTAAAATTTAAAATGAAATAACACAGACACAGAACAAATGAGTAAGGTAAGCACTTTCGTCTGGCCGTTGCCAAACTTTTTCAAACAGTAAAATCATCATTTCCTGTTGTTTAAATAGCAAACGTTCAAATAATACATTGTATCCACTTAAAAACATTAAAGAGACATAACATTAATGTAAAAATGAATGTAAAATACAGATATGCATGTCTATCATTACACCTATAGGGAATGTCTTAGACTTGCTTCCTGATACTATAGGCCGAAATGGGGGATTTAGAATGTTTTTATTTATCTTAGGGATACCTATAATAGTGGCTAGTGTGGGAAACTCTACCTTCATATAATTGTACATATCTTTGCTGATCCTGTCTTCTAAAAAATATTCTTCTAAATACATATCAATTCACCTATATGCAATATTAATCTCATTCAAGGACACTACTTCGTTGTTGCCTGTTTGTGTTAAAATATCATACATTTTATTAACATACTCCAAAGAGTCATATAATACCACACCTCCACCCTTATCGGGTTTCATGACTCTAATGCTGTGGTCATTTTTAAGTTGCTGTAATGCTTTGTATTCTACTCCAGTGAGGTTATTCCTATTTTTCATGCCTTTACAATTGTTTTGCAACTTATAAAATTCCCTAGCAACTACTTTTTCGTATGTGGCAATGCTAGGATGTGTGGGAGGAACAAAGGTACTTTTCTTTTTACATAAACTATTTATTTTGTTTCCCACTTCACTACCTAGATTAGAAGCTTTGTCCTTAAAGAATATTGCTAAGTTGAGTTTCCTCAAAAACAACTTGAACTCCATCAAGTTGTCAACAATGTTAAATGATGTCTTAGGTATATACCAACCTTACGGACAGCACAGACCATACAAACCATACAGGAGCAACTTAAATCAAATGAGGGATTATCAGGGGGGACAATGGAAATAGGCACAACATATGAGGATACCATATCAGTTATTAGTTATAGTGAAGGAGTGGTATATAGCTTAGGTAACTTTAACATCTTTAATTATACTTATTTTAAGTTGGAACAGCAGCATTTTCAGTTATTGTCTAAGGGTATGAAGTATATACCTAAGACATCATTTAACATTGTTGACAAATTGACAGAGTTCAAGTTGTTTTTGAGGAAACTCAACTTAGCAATATTCTTTAAGGACAAAGCTTCTAATCTAGGTAGTGAAGTGGGAAACAAAATAAATAGTTTATGTAAAAAGAAAAGTACCTTTGTACCTCCCACACATCCTAGCATTGCCACATACGAAAAAGTAGTCTCTAGGGGAATTTTATAAGTTGCAAAACAATTGCAAAGGCATGAAAAATAGGAATAACCTCACTGGAGTAGAATACAAAGCATTACAGCAACTTAAAAATGACCACAGCATTAGTCATGAAACCCGATAAGGGTGGAGGTGTGGTATTATATGACTTTTTGGAGTATGTTAATAAAATGTATGATATTTTAACACAAACAGGCAACTATGAAGCAGTGTCCTTGAATGAGATTAATATTACATATAGGCGAATTGACATGTATTTAGAAGAATATTTTTTAGAAGACAAGATCAGCAAAGATATGTACAATTATATGAAGGTAGAGTTTCCCACACTAGCCACTATTATAGGTATCCCTGAGATACATAAAAACATTCTAAATCCCCCATTTCGGCCTATAGTATCAGGAAGCAAGTCTAAGACATTCCCTATAGGCGTAATGATAGACAGGAGGTTAACACACATTTATTGGAAAGTTCCACATATTACAAAAGATTCTTGGGACTTCTTAAGTAGTCTGACACTGACTATATGGAAAAGGGAACTTATTTATATCACTATTGATGTAATCGATCTTTTTTCCTGTATTCCTAAACATGAGGGCTTAGATGCCTTCTGTAATAGTATTAGAAAATATGGTGGAATGGAATGGGACGACATCAGTCTTATTCTCGAATGTATGTCTATAGTATTAGATCACAATTACATACATTTCGAAGGGGAATATGATAGGCAGACTAGAGGAGTGGCGATGGGAGCAGCATGTGCTCCCATCTATGCCAGTATGGTCATGCTGTACTGGGAGGGCACACATGTATTGAACAGCGAGTATATGAAACGTATAAGGTATTACACAGGTTTTTTGGATGATATTTTCATCTTGTGGGATGACACCTTAGATAAATTTTAGTTATTTATGGAGTATTTGAACAGCTCTAGTACTTATTTGAAATTTACATATAGGTATGACCCAAATAGTATAGCTTATTTAGATACTTTTATTAGTCACACCACTATTGGGTTTAAGTCGTGTATATATAGGAAAGAAACATTTAGTAATGCATATTTAGAATACTCTAGTAATCACCCAAGAGGTCAAGTGAAGAACATATTAAAAGGGCAATGCATTTGTGCTGCACGAATGACATCACAATATAATGACATGGTACTCGAGGTTAAGTATATAGGACAAATGTTCAAAGAAAAGGGATATATTGTTGGACTTTATAATGTAATGCATGGCAGACATGTACCATGGTGATGATGTGTCCATTGACACTGTCGCAGATCTCCCGTACCCTTTCTTCTCAGATATTGTTTACCACACATACAGATGATGTAATAATTTAGCATAGGTGGATTGTCATACTAGCTGTAAGACTTCCACTGTGATGTATGTGGTTTCTCCAGATGTCATTAGTCAGTATAGTTTTATTGCTTGCTTTTCACTTCCTGATAGGAACATTATATGAATGTACTGCCGTTATATAAATACATTTGTATCTAATTATTGTTATCCGACTTTATGTTGGACAATGATATATCACCATAGGTTATGACTGCATGGCATTGAAATGGTTATTTGGGCATGTTGTTTTGTGAGTGCTCCTGTGACATGTGCATTGAGTATTGGCATTTATATCCTACACAGATATACTGGTGTTCACTTCTGGGACAGTGTGTATCCTACATGATGGGAACAGCTTCCTTGTCAAAGAATCAGTCATATTATAATACTCACTGTTGTACGGACAGTAACACGTGTAACTTTTTTCTGGCATTCTGACTAAATCTGATTGTTCACATAATTTCCATACTTCTGAGTTGACACAGACATTCAATTTCAGTTATTTGTGACATGTTCCATTTCTTTTTTTTCTCAAAAAACTTTTTATTGATTTATAAACAATACATTAGGAGTTGAATAAATATGTACAACTTTGTTTGAACAAATTGCAACTCTTATAAGCATAGGGAAAAGAGATAAATTAATAATAACATCACACAATATATACAATATATACAATAGGTAACCAGAAAATAAATGATATCTTGAAATAAAAAAATAAAAAAAAAATTCTATGAATAGATGTATTTCAATTATGGGTATAAAAATTATACCAAACACCAAGACCAGAAAAAGATTTAAAAGTATCAATTATTAATAATATTTAAAACCTTCTCTAATACTAAGTTTTTTAAAGCCATTTTCTTAGGACTCTTAACCATATTTTTTTGAGCATCAATATATAAGTAAGCCATTTTTTGGAAAGTATCCCAGTTTAATTTGGTACGATCAAGCCAGTTTGAGTTATGTAAAGTTTTATTAAAGAGCAAATAAAAATAATAACTTGAGTGTCCAATTTTGAGAGATAAATTATTGGAATATGAAGTATAGCAATTTCCCAGGACAGCGTAGATTTATGATAGCCCATTCTCTGTAGTCTTACTTTCAAAGAGGTCCATAATCTATGAGAGAAATGACAATACCATAGAATATGTAAGAGGTCAGCTTGGGGATAGGAACAACATGTGCATGATGGGGAATTATTAGGATTAAATTTATTTAATTTATATGGTGTATAGTAAGCATCATTATTAATCATTAATTGTGTGTACAGTAATTTTTTAAATGATGTAAATTCTCTAGTATATCTAATTGCCAAAAGTTTATGATTCTCAGTTATTTGAGAATTATAATTTAACCAGAAATTTGAGAAGAGACAGTTCTGATCCAGGACTAGAATCTTTATCAGTTTATATGATTTTGATAACGTTTGAACTGATGAAGATAATGTTTTAATTATCGTATTTAGATTATTTAATTCATGTTCTATAAGTTCTATGGGTTCATACTTACCCTTAATTACTTCTCTTAATTGGCGTAGTATTGTAGAGTAATTCCAATTGACATTCAGAATTTTACGCCAATCTATTAGGGATAAGTCCTTATATTTCAGGATATCCTAGACCTTTAAATCTTTTATTAGAGGATAATTAACATCATTAATATCTATAACTGCACATAGTGTAAGGTATTTGATTTGATTATAGTAGCGCATAGTGTGCTCCATAATGTAATTGATACGCACACGTGATCTCCGATCAGCATTCTGCACATGGTCCTTCCTCAAACGGGCATTTATTTCTTTCTTTAGTATCACCAGTTAAAGGCAGCCTATAATTTATACTACCAACATAATTTCTCTTAATACTTACCAGGAATGCATAATGTGTATGTTTTTACTCTTTAAATAGTTGTAATCTTGGCCACGCTAATTTTTCTATCGGCGTTGTGCACGTGGGAAATCCACTGTCTGGCAATAATAACCTATTTACACTACTATAACGCTTTCTACTCACATCTTTAGTCTTTATTTATAATTCCCGGTCTTTTAACTACACTTTATTGTTAAAATATGTAAAAAGGCTGCGTGTATATCTTATACTTTTATTGCTTTAGCAGAAAGGAACACAGCTGGCATTCTATTATTTTGGCGCCGTTTCACATTTATCTGCCAGCGTTTAACCTATGGGACCTAACAATTTGTGCTATCCTTTACTAGAATCTGCCTGATGTTCTATCACTGTATATTTGCCACATACGTACGCTATTGTTTTTCATTAAGTTTGCATATAGTAAGATCACTATATAAATATTTTACCTGTGTTGCATACTATGTCTTTCCTGCTGGGTTTTGATATACTAATAATGTCTATTTAAAGGTTAGCCTGTGTTGTCTAGCTATTATATTGTTTCCCTCATGACCTGTTTCTCTCTCTCTCTCTCTATACATTGCAGCTCTGAGTTCCTAGTTCTAACCCTGACAGCCTGAAACTGCCCTGCCTTGATACACATGGTATCACTTTCAGTGTAAAGTAGTTCACCTACCAGCTCCCTGAGAGTACACCCTGGAACACTGAAACAGAAAGTATGTTTGCTAGAGTTAACTTAAGACTGTATCCATAATAATACTTAACTACTCTGCCAGGTTAGGTGAGCCTCTCGAGTGTGGCACGCAGCAGCCAATCCCCCATAGCAGTCTGTCATATCCCCACTTCTAGCCTATCTCTCACTCTATTTTCCATTTTTATCCTGCTAGTCCAAATCTATACTGGTTCCTCTCCTCCATCTCCTCATTCCCCTTCAGCCTGGAAATACCTCAGCTGTGGCATACTCTGTAATTCAGGTCTCTGCCCACTAGGTGGCGCCTCTTTACTTGCTGTCTAACTTATATCCTCACTCTCTCCTTTATATCTTACTAGCTACACCTTCTGTTCTTCACTATAGCTCTTCTCGTACTAGCACACCTTTACTAGATTCCTAGCTCTAGTTAAACCCTGTGTCTTAATAGTTTTACTGTGCCCTAAGGGTCTAATATCTTTATCCACCCCTCTAAGCATCCTATATCTCCCACTGTTAAGCCTCTCACCTCCCTGTTATACTTTCCACCTCTACACTCACCTCTCTTGTCTCTCTTTTCTCACTGATTGTCTTCTTGGATTCAGGACTCCTTGTCTCTTCCCGCTCCGTTCGCCCTGCGGGCTCACTCCGCTCCCCTACCCTGCCCCCAAATCCCACCCGCCCCTAGTGCCTCTAGCTATATCCCTCTTGTTACCACTCCCACTTCCTCCCTACACCAATCACACACAACCCCCTAAACACCCCCTATCAGCCTATCATCCAATTGTAACCACACCTACAGCTAACCTATAATATTACACTTCATTTCTAACTCTCACCCCTAGCACTACTCCTACTGCTTTTTACTCTACTCTACACTGCAATACTCTCTTTATCCACTACACAATAAACATACAACATAGATAACACAACCATAACACTTAACGCCAAGTTACTTACAGTCATGCCTTTAAATCCCCCATCCATCTCTATTTTACTATTACTATCTATTAAACTATCATATCTTTATTACCTTACCCAACCTCCTACTTCTTTCCATTCACAACTTTATCATACAACCTACCACCTAAACTCCCCTCTCTCACCCTTTCACTCTCCTATTTCTCCCCACCTATACCCAATAACACAACTTCTAACATTCTCTTTCAAAGTTTTCCCTCTCTAAGGAACCCTATCCCCATAGTACCTAATGACCCTCTGATCACCAGTACAGATCCTAATCATTTCTTTACTCTACTCAATCACCTTTTTAACCCAATCTTTCATCTCATCACCAGCCTTTTATCTGGTGACATCCATCCCAACCCTGGCCCCTCCACCTCTTCCTCCTCACACAGGCCAATATATTTTACTTCTCTAAACTCACAAAGTATTGTCAACAAAGTCCCTACCCTCCATGCATGGCTCATGTATAACAAACCTGACATACTATCTATTTCAGAAACATGGTTAAAACCATCTATAAAAGATTCTGAAATTACTCCACCTAGCTACTCAATCATTCGAAAAGACAGGACCCAGAAAAAAGGTGGCGGAGTTGCTCTCCTATATTCTTCTTCCTTGCTAGTTACCCCCTATGATAAACCTACTCCTAAATTTAATAATGCTGAAGTACTCCTCACTCTCCTACAAGTCAACAAGCACAAATACATATGTTTAGCATCCCTTTACATTCCCCAGGGGATAATATTTCCACACTTGAAAACATCCTCTCATGGCTCTCTAACAATATCAGCAATGAAACCATAATCTTAGGGGACGTAAATATCAACTGGGCCTCCATCCAGTCTTCAAACAACCCTCTTAATATCAACCTATTTAAGTTTTCCCAACTAATCAATACTATTACACACCCATCACCAAACCCCTCTTGTGGCACCATCCTTGACTGGATTCTAGTGTCACATCCCCACTATTTCTCTGACAGTGGTACTCTTCCCGACCCTCTTAGTGATCACTTGCCAATTTTCACTCGCCGTCTCCCTTGCATCTCTTACCACACCCATAATATCATCACTACCCGCAATGACAAAAATTTTAACCCATCAACCTTCATATATTCTCTAAAAGCAGTAAATTGGAACATTCTAAAGACACTACCTTTAGAAGGCAGTTGCTCACTTTAACCTTACCTTCTTAGAAATACTTGATTACCAAGCCCTATAAGAACAAAAGAATAAAACAAACTCTGCCCCTGGTTAACCAAAACCACACTATCTACCATGCACCTTAGAAACAAAGCCTGGAGACTCTATCTGAGAAATAAGACCCCAGAACAACATATTGCTTACAAAACCCTTGAAATAAAGTAAAAAAACTCATAATCTCCGACAGACAAAAATACTTCTTTACACTCCAAAACAACAATAAAACTAACCCACAAAAATTCTGGAAGGGGATCTCCACCCTCCTAAACCCCAGTAAACCACACACCCCAACTCCAGACCCAAATAGCCCAGACCTAGATCTAGCTACACAGTTCAACTCATTTTTCATCGATTCTATTAGCAAACTTACATCCTCCTTCACACACCCCTCCTCTTCACCTAATACACCCCTAATCTCTCCTGCAAATAACCCTCCCGTCATCACCACTTCCACCACATTCCCATCTTCTCACTGTCGATCTTCCACCTCTTCCACTACTCTAACCCCTCTTCACCCATATCTTCCTCAAGTTCTCTCTCTCCCAACGTTTCTCTATTCTCATTTAAACCTATCCCCACTTCCACCATAAAGAAACTCCTTCAGAAACTAAAGCCATGCACCAACGCTCCAGACAACATTCCCTCTTATTTCCTAAGTATAGCCGCGGAAGCAATTGCCTATCCATCAGCATTCTAATCAACCGCTCCATCCATGAATGTACAGTACCTCTACTATGGAAGCAAGCCTTCATCATCCCCCTCCATAAAGGAGGCAACAATTGCAATATCAATAACTTCCGCCCTATTGCTATCCTCTCCCCTATATCTAAAATCCTGGAAAAGTGTATCCAGCTTCAACTCCTACCACACCTCATAGATAACAACCTTTTAACCCCTACACAACACGGATTCAGGCCAAATCATAGCACCATGACAGCCCTCCTGTCCTTTCTTGAGACGGTTAATAGAGCACGCGACTCCGGCCACATTGTTTCCACCTTACTACTAGACCTCTCCAAGGCCTTGATACTATTTCACATAGCCTGCTCCTATCCAAACTATCAGAACTTAACCTCTCTCCCACCTCCATAAATTGGTTCTCCAGTTATTTATCAAACAGACACCAAGCCGTAATATGGAAAAAGGCCACTTCCTCATTCCTTACTACCCCACTGGAGTTCCCCAAGGATCTATTCTTGGTCCTATCCTCTTTAATATATTTATAAATGACTTCCACAAATCCATCCCACTTGCAAACATCATCCAATATGCAGACGATTCTACAATTATCTGCTCTGCCACCTCCCCTCTCTTCTCCAAAACTGACTCAGGAAGCTTTCTCAATTACTGAGCATTTTATGAAAATAAATCACTTGGCACTCAACACCTCCAAAACAAAACTAATGGTATTTACCCCCTCCAAATCTACTTCTTTTGACACAAACTCTTTCTCAATTACCAGCCAAAACAACTCACCCTTGGAACTGGTATCTGAAACCAAGCTACTAGGTGTTCTAATTGACAATCAACTTAAATTCAACTCCCATCTACAACTAAATATTAAGAAAACACATCAAAAACTAGGTATGCTCTACCGTCAAAATCAGTATCTTACTAGTTCCTCCAAAACCACTCTCACTTCCTCCTTTCTCATTCCCTCTCTTCTCTACGGTGCTCCATTACTGACTAATCTTCAGTCCTCTCTAAAAAGCCAGCTTTCCTCCTGTTATAACAAAATTGCCAAATTCACTAATAGCCATAGGTCCTCCACCCACCACTGTTCCTCTCTCCAAAAACTAAATTGGCTCGAACTACCTAATCATCTTAACTATATACAGCTGACTTTAGCTCATAAGCTTATTTTCAACCCCTCTCTTTGTCCCTCTCTGTCTTCTGCCTTCAAAATGCACCTTCCAAATAGAGTCTTAAGGTCCAACAATCAAAACCTACTAGAAGTCCATAAACCATCTCACCCCCCAGGTAAACACTTATTATCCTCTAACCTTTCCCGTCTCTGGAACTCACTCCCACCATCCATCCATACCACCTCTAATCACTACCTATTCAAAAAATCTCTTCATTCACATCTTAGGTCCCAATGGGATTGTTCTTGCTCCCACCCCTCATAAATATATGTCATCCTACCTCCTGTATGCATTGAGGCTCAACTTTACCTAACAAAGCTTGTTTCCTTCTGAATAATTACACTGTAATGTAATGTTGTGCTCCTTCTCCAACACAACTCTGCTATGTTATCACCTTATTGTCTCAGCTCACGTACATCACATTAATATTCATTTATTGTATTTTTGAATACTTCTTGACTTTTGAACTAAATGTTTTACCCACTACTTGTATAATTTAATAATAGTTAGCTATCTTGTGTATGTAACTCAGTTTTTATGTGCTGGAGCTTTTCTCCCCAGGACTCCATTGAAAACGGGTTATTTTGGCCCAATGGACTATCCTGGTAAACCAACTGCAAATAAATAAATAAATAAATAATAAATTTGTTAGGTTAAAATGAGTGTTATCTATCATTATATTAGGATTTAGATGAAGTGGTTGAAAAAGGTGAGAAAACTTATCTAGATTACATAATTTTAATAAAGATTGAAAAGCTTTAATCTTTTGTTTAAGAAAGATAGAAATTTTACTGGTGGATTTCATATCTAAAGAAATAAAAGGAATAGCGTCTGGGTTTATATTTTTAGATATAATGTAGTTATACCAAATCTTAACCCATAAGGGATAATTAATACCTTTACCATTTTTAAAATTAGAAATAGTTAAGAGCTTATTTGATGAAACAATTAAATAATAAAGATAGAAGTTTGGTAAACCCAAACCACCTTTATCCTTAGAAATTGATAGTCTAGAATAGGAGATTCTAATGGATTTGGGAAACCATAAAAATTTAGCTAACTCTTTATTTACTTTCTCGAAAAAAGACCTAGGAATTATCTGATCAGACGAATTGAATTGATACAAAAATTTTGGTAGAATGTTCATTTTAATTATAGCAGCTTTTGATAAAAGTGATAAATTTAAATGCTCCCATCTAGTTATGTCAGATACTATTGAAGTCCAAACTTTACTTATGTTATTTTGAAAAGAAGAATGATTATTGTGTTCCATGTTGATACCTAAATACTTCATACCAAAAGTAATCTGTATTTGTTGATCAGAAAACAAGTACGATTTATGAACCAAATGATTTAAAGGAAAGATATGAGTTTTTGAAGGATTTATAAGATAATTCGAAACAGAAGAGAAACGTTCAATAGAGTTTGTTATTTTACTGAGGTCAGATATTGGGGTTTGAAAGTATAATACTAGGTCGTCAGCAAAGGCAGAAAGATAAATTTTTGTATTAAGAATCCTAGGGACTTTATGAAAAGTGTTTTGAGTAATAAACAACAGTAACGGTTCTAAATAAATATTGAAAAGAAAAGGGGACAGTGGACAGCCTTGCCCTGTGCCTCTGGTAATCTTTATAGGGGAAGAGGCGTACCCATTTATATAAAGTCTGGCAAACATATCTTTATACAAAGTTTTTGTATAGTTTATAAAGGATAAAGGAAAGTTAAAGCATGACATAGTTTGAAAAAGAAAATTCCAACAGACTTTATCAAAAGCATTTGATGCGTCAAGAATTAGTGCATACATTGGGTTAGGATCATTTTTTATAAGATGAATAATAGATTCTAAAGTCAGCATATTGTCCCAAGTATGTCTGTGGGCCATAAATCCTGATTGGTCTTGGGAAATAATTGAAGGTAAAACCTGTTTCAATCTGTTGGCCAAAATAGATGGTAAAATCTTTATTAAAGAAATAGGCCTATAATTAAATGGATCTGTTTTTTCTTTATTATTTTTCAAAATTAATATAGTTTTAGATGTATTCCAATGAATATCCGAAATATCCTTGATTTTTATGTAATTGTATACTTTAAAAAGAAAAGGAACAATCACTGACTTAAAGGATTTGAAAAATCCGGGTGTGAATCCGTCTGGACCAGGAGATTTAGCCGATCTAAGACCATCAATTGAATCTGAGATCTCTTGATAAGTTAGAGGAGCAGAAAGCAATCTTTGTTGATTATCATTTAACTTGGGGAAAGTTAAAAAACTTAGAAAATTTTTTATATGATTATCATCCACCGAATTAGATGGTTTTGAGTATAATTCTGTATAAAGTAGTGTAAAGAGATGAATAATCTCTTCATCTGTGTTGTATAATTTGTTATTATGCAATAAAGATGAAATTTTTGGCTTATCAAAATTATTTTTAATTATTCTAGCCAAAACTTTTGAAGGAACTTGAGCCCATTCTGAATATGTTGCTAACAATCTCTGATCTACTAAGGAAAGGTTGTTTTGATGTAACAAAATTAGTTCTTTTTGACAATCTAAGATTTGCTTTTCAAGACTAGAGTCTTGTTTCAGTCTAAACTGATTTTCAAGAGAATGAATTCTAGATTTTAAGAACACTTCTTTCTTGTTGTAATGTTTTTTAAGGTACGCAGCCTTACTGATAAACATTCCTCTTAATCTCGCCTTGCATGCAGCCCATTGTATATCGTAAGGAATGCCTGTTAAATCTATATAATTTTGCATTTCCTGAATAATTTCTGAGCACTGTGTACAAATATCTTTATTTAAGAGTAAATTATTGTTCAGTGACCACTTGTTTGAGTTAATATTATTTTTAATATTGTGAGTAATGTTTAAATTTAATAAGATTCTTGAATGGTCTGAAAAATATCTGGGTTCAATATTAAAATCTGAAATAAATTTTGAAAAAGTATTAGAAATCAGACAAAAATCCAATCTAGACCATGAATGGTAGCATTTTGAGTAATATGTATAGATATCTTTCTTGTTTGAGATTTTTATAAAGTGCAGTGGATCAATTAAATTATGTTCCAAGATTAAATCATTTAGGGCCAGAGTTGCTTGATGGTTATAAGAAGCAGAGCAACTAGTGTGATCAATTTCTGGGTTTATTACCGCATTCCAATCACCCCCGACTATAATGTAGTGATCTTTATAACGGGTGAGAATATTATAAATTTTTAAGATAAAAAAACTGTTGTTGACTACAAGGACCATATAAATTTAGAACTAAAATTGGTTTATCTAGATTATGAATAGTAGCAGTAAACAGGCACCATCTACCCTCATTGTCATACTTCTCATCAATGATGTTCCCCATGAATTTTTGTTTAATAATTATTGCTACTCCCCGAGAGCCAGAAGAATCACCAGAAGCTACTATCCTCCTAATCCATTTTTTGTTATTCCCCTTGTCCCAGTCATCTCGAGGGATATGTGTCTCTTGAATAAAACATATACTGGCTTGTGATTTAAATATCAAATGGAATAATAAAGATTTTTTGGTTTTACTTTGGATTCCTCTAACATTCCAGGAATCAATTATTAAGTAATTTGTCATGAGAAAGGCAACTGGTTAATATTGATGTGATGGAAATATGATAAAATTTCCTGAATATAATTAAAATAATACCAAAAACAATGAGTATAGCTAAACTGGTCCATAATTAAATAAAAGTATATCATTAAAAATAATCTCAGAACAGAAATATTTTGAATTTTACCCATAGCCCTCGTCCTTACCCTAGTGCCTGCCCACCATTCCCCTATTGACGAGGTAAGATCAAGAATAAACAAAATAGAATTAACAATTTTGGTTACCAAGAACATGAATTTAACAATATAAACTTTACATATAGTCCTTAAGAGGACTAAAACCAAGTCAATAACACTAAACATATTTACACATCTGTCTAAACACAAGATGACCAACATAAACAATCCCCATTCAATAAGTAACACCAAGCTCCTATACTTGCGTAATATATATAAGGTAAAAATGATTTTCCTTATGTGATTCGTATATATTTCTATTAATAAACAGCATTTCTATATATAAGCTAGAATTTATAACTCAAAAAAGCAAATAAAAGAAAAAGAGGACCTGACTAATCTTCCTCAACCATAAAATCAACAAAAATAACCCTAAACAGACAACATTTTTTAATAGGAGGAAGCCATAAGTCTCTTATACAGTCAATATAAAATAAAAGAGCTAATATCAGTTAGAACCCGCCAACATAAGTCAGATTCAACTAATTATGGCAATGAAAAATATAAGATATGCAACCTGGAATATGGTAATAACTATCCAATAACTTCCATAACACTTAAAATATATTCATAAAGAAATCAAGAGCATATGCGATGTGCAATATATCAAACATTGAGTAGCAGGAAAGTACGAACTAAAATATATGTATTAAACAAGACCGCAAAACCAACAAGTATCATCCTATCATATTATAACATTAATCATCAAATTTATAAAATAAAACAAAAATATCTATAGATCAGCATGACAAGAATGAAGACTAATTCTTTCAAAAACAACAATCCTTGTCAACGCAAAGCATCAAGTAAAAATAAGAAGTGAACATTTCACACTAGAAATGCATATATAACATTCTAGTATTATTTTGAAAACTTACATATAGTGAATAAAACTAATATATATTTCAAATACCAAGCTTACTGGACCCACATAACTAATGCAGCCTTCTATTTCTCTGAACATAGACAACATACTAAACATCTATCTACACAAATCGGACTTAGAATCCTATAGACAATATTTTAGATTCATATTAGTAAAAAAGATGTCTTATAATATTACATTAATATAACAATAGGTTAAGTGAGCTGTACATTAAATATTCCCTGAGAAGAAAAACCTTCAATGCCTATTAGAAAAACCTCTAGTAATCAAAAATCAAGTAATGCCTGTAAACAAAACATGTGAAAGCTTACATAAATAGCAATTTCTTAGTGAGTGGCCTTGCTATAACTTTTAGCCATATCAATTTGTTGCTTTCATATATATATATATATACATACAAATAATCTCACTTAAATAAAATACAGTCCTATAAGAACATCCGAAAGCTGGGATGCTTGAATCAGCGATAGTGTAAATGACTCATTAATTTAACATATTGCATCCAGCTGTTTTTTACACAGATATGCTAGTGACATGTTCCATTTCTATCTTATGTGGCACATGCAGTCAATACAGGGGTCTGGACAGCACCTTGTATAATAGGCAGGTGTTTAGAATCTGGTAACATCTGTTTGTCAGACAAATGTGTTAGACTAAGACTGCAGTGGCTTTCACACAATTACAGGCCAGATTTTTCATGCATTTTCATACCAGGTAGGTTAGCAATACACCTTATATAGTGCTGTACATCCTTTGGGGGTATTCTTCCTTATGTGACTGATATGCATATGTCCATTGTGGCCATGTTTGCTGTGCATCATTCTGATATCTGTTCAGACATGTGTTCTGAAAGGACAGGATACAAATGCTTCTTAGGTTATTCCTTGCTCATATGCATTATCTATTCACAAGATAATTATGCTCTGCATTGCATGTCATCCTCCAGACGTGTGTTTAATACTGCCATTATTTCTGTCACAATATACAGCATAACGGCAGAACTGTGATGCCATAAACGTGTCTATCTGTATGTAATGCAGGGTGATCATCAGAAAAATGATTGATGCTCCATTACAGCACATTCAATTGTATTGCTGATGTCGGATTGCTATTCTGTTACTGTCCCTTGTAATTGTATGTGAGCATGCCCAGTATTAGTATGTCATATACCATGTTTGCAAATCGGCATTGGCAAAACTGGACTCCTAGCATGTTATCCACTCACTACTGACACTGGTCACTTACATATGTTGTTTGTTATTAGATTGCCATATATCATTTACATAAAAATACTATACTTGTCTATTATATGCTCATAGGTGACAAAACCCTTTCTTATTGGTACCACTATCATTTCTTTGCAAAAAATGTCTATTTCTGGGTTACCTGACATTACAGCTGTAAGGTCCTTTAGTTCTTGTGTATACACTGTGAGATGGATAATACATTGGTGCTGTCAGCTTTCATAAATCAGTTCCTTTTATATACATCTTACATGCTATGACTGTATTCTGTGCATTCATTCCATAATGTATCTTCCATCCTTGCAAATTATTATCTCACATTAGCCATTTTATTAAAATGTATATCACATTTTCACTCCAGTTTGTTGCAATGCAGCTTTATGTTTCTATCTACATCCTTTCTCAGAATGTCCTTTATTATTTATGTGCATACCTGCAGGATTGACATTCACATTAATTATCATTGCACCAGTCTTGCTGATTTTATGTTCAAAATGCTTTTTAAACCTTTTCTTTATATTTGCCTGCAGGGTATGGGTACAGTTCAAACATTTTGCCTCTCAACAGTCACACATCATTATAAGACATTATTGTGTACTAATTCCCCCATTTCACTTCACCTCACGTTGTTTTGTGTCCCTGTAATTTATGTCTGGGCTACAACACCTGCTGGTATCGGGACTCTTTATATGCAAGCTGTTTTGTTTGCATTGTGTGCTGCAGCTTGCAAGCATCTTTCCTTGGCTGCAAACACTACTGCTAGCCATGGAAAGGTGTTGGCATCCATACAGGTGTGATAAACGGCATGCATGTTCAATTGCTGCTTATTGCACAAACACACTTACATAGAGTAGGCACCGCACAGCTCCTACATGATTGTTAATGAATTCCAGGGACTGTTTTCAGTAAAGTGTACATACTGTACTTCACAAATTCAGTTGAAAAGACAACAGTTCATTTCCCTTAAATTAAATAATTAAGGTCATGAGTTTGGTATAGTATAAAGATTGTACTGAGGCCGTGTTAGGTGATTTTTTTATCAGAAGGTAAACTTTAGTTCTTTATTTTGACAGAAGCAAAGCATTCAACATGTTATTATGTAGAATTACTTTATGGCTACTGATATTAGTGAAAGGCAGTATAACTATTTTTCTCTTGGCCATTTTAAAGTTTCCTTCACCTATGGTTAATCAGATATATACAAGGATTACATTAACCTCTTGTGACTGTCTACAAAAACACTAAAGGCATGATAAATGAACCTTTATCCATTAGTAATGATTGTGTACTACAATAGTACTTCTCTGAAATGAAGACTTGTTAGCAAGACTCAGGAGATTCTTTATAAAAGCTCAAGGCCATGTCTACAGTATATAATGAGCTGCTCATACCCCTTATTGAATTAAAAGCTTGCATGCAGTAGCTTCTCACATAGCTGGATTAAAGGCTTGCACGTTTTTTGACATAACTGTATGCCTAACTAAGATAGATGTAAACTTGTATGATATGGTACTAACTAGTAAACTTACATTTTATGATGTGAATTTCTGCATCAGACATCTTGCATCTGCCTTCCCTTCTGTTTACCCCTCATCCTGAAGAATCCACCCCACCCCCGGTGCTTGTTTCTTAAATTTGCATTGCTACACTATTGTAAGTAGTCCTTCTAGGATGGTACAAACATAATGAAGGTGAGTTTTGGAGAGTCCTTTGGTGATGCACAATATAGCAATGTGTGTTATGTTATGTTAAATGCTTCACTAAAATAATACAATGCAAAAAAAGATCTGGCTCCACATGGAAGCATCCATGACTCCGTGCTATGCTAATTGTTTCATGTCTTTATCATTTAAAAAATGCTTAACAGTTTCCCTGCCTACTACTGCAAAACTGCTTTGCATGTACCCTGCCCACTACCAACAAAACATTTTATATGTACCCTGCCCTTTGTCAGCAAAATTCTGCCACCAAAATGTTATATTTGTACCTTGCTCACTACCACCAGA